>NC_143389.1:67768454-68101267 GCF_980474605.1 Leiobunum rupestre | reverse complement strand
CCTACACATAAACATAACAATAACGAAATATCCAATCAAACTGAGTTAAAACTGTCGCAACGGTGAGCGTGAACGAAAAAAACCATCAAACCAAACCCAACCGCAAATAAATCCGTTAACGCTCACCGTCACAAGGTGGTTTTGCCAACCATTCGGCAGTCCTAGCAACTGCGAACGCAGAGATTTCGAGTAACTGCGTACGCAATGATTAAGCTTTGCACGGAAAATACGAACGCGTTCGCAGGACAGACAGACACACAGACAGACAGACACACAGACACGGTGATTATATAACCCCTCCTAGGGGACTTTGTCACATTCACTTTGTCTCCTCGGATCAGAGGTAAAAACTAACGGGTTCTACCCTTTAACCATCTTATCTGCTGACTGCGCTAAAACAATATTTGACCTTTAAATTTTCATACGTAAACGATTTTGACTTTAAAAACTAATAATATACTCTTCCGCTTAAGCTGAACTTATAATTTTCTTTGAACCGTAACATGCGGGTTCGAATCCCGCCCGATGCGATCGCAAATTGATACTAAGACGAATACCGTAAACAATAGGTGTAAACCCTGCCATTTGGACGTTGAGACGTTTATCGTAACCCTCGGCACTCGGTCCGTCCCAAAAGTCAATAAGGAGAAGTTGGAGAGAAATACCCATACATACTAAACGCATACACAACAAACTCATCACCCACAACCGCCATAACACAAACTCAACATTCCCACACTACACATAAAAATTACAAAAAGCAAACTTTCCAATAAAACTGAGTTGAAACCGTCACGTTAACGAAAAAAAACAACCGCAAAATCATCATCAACGCTCATCGTCACACGGTGGTTTTGCCTCCCTTTAAACTGCAAACACGGTTTTTACCTCTCCGAGGGTACTTTGTACCCTCGGAGAGGTTATACAATCACCGTGTCTGTGGGTAGGTGTGTGTATTCTGCGAACGCGTACGCATTTTCGGGGCAAAGTGTAATAATCACTGCGTACGCTTTGTGTTGAAATCACCGCGTTCGCAGTTGCTAGGGCTCTTTGCGTTCGCAGTTGCTAGGAATTAGGAAGCGAAGTCTAACGGATGGCAAAACCACCGTTTGCCGGTGAGCGTTAACGGATTACAATGCGGTTGGGTTTGGTTTTGATGGTCTTACGCTCACCGTCGCGACAGTGTGGATGCAGTTTGATTGGATATTACGTTATTTTAATGTTTATGTGTAGGGTGTGAATGTTTAGTTTGTGTTATGACGGTTGTGGGTGTTAAATGTGTTATGATAGTGTTGGTTGTGTTAGTGTTGGTTGTGTGTACGTGCATTATCTCTCCAACTTTTTACCTCTGGGTGGGTCTGTGTGTCTGTCAGGCCTGCGAACGCGTTCGCATTTTCGGTGCAAAGTGTAATCACTGCGTACGCAGTTTCTCGAGATCTCTGCGTTCGCAGTTGCTAGTAATTAGGGAACAAAGTCGAAAAACCGTGTTTGCAAAACCACCGTGGGACGGTGAGCGTTAACGGATTAATTTGCAGTCGGGGTTGGTTTGGTGGTTTTTTTTCGTCAACGCGCGCCGTCACGACAGGTTTAATTCAGTGGTTTGGATATTTCGCTATTGTAATGTTTATGTGTAGGGTGGTAATGTTGTGTTATTGTTATGCCGTTTGTGGGTGTTGAGTTTGTGGTGTGTATGTACGGGTGGTATCTCTCCAACTCTTTCTTATTGACTTTTGGGCCGGACCGAGTGCTGAGTGTAATGCTACCTCTCAACATCCAATGGCAGGGTTTCCACCAATTGCTCACGGTATTCGTCTTAGTATCAATTCGCGATCGCATCGGGCGGGTTTCGAACCCGAGACCGCCTGTTTGACAGGCGGACGTTCTACCACAGAACCACCGACACTTATTACGTTTCATTGAAAATTAGACCTTCAGCTTTATCGAAAGCGTATTTAATAGAGTACGAAATTTTGGTTTAATTGAAATAGAGCAAGATTTCGTGGAAGATTTAAATTATTGCATCGAAGAAATTCTAATTTAGCGATTTCTCATTTGATTAAAAACAAATGCGTCACCCAGGTTTCGAACCCGGGCCGTTCAGTTAGGCAGTCGAGCGCTCTACCACAGAACCAACGATAACTTCAAGCTATACTGCAAATAAGACACTCATTTTAAGCATAATAGTTAACAAAGTCTTGAATTTTTTTACGAATGAAATTGTGAAGGCCTAATGTGGTTTTTTTACGAAAAAATTATAAAGACTTAATCTTGTTTAATATAATAAGTTGCTTTATTTCAATTTGGTACTTTTGTTTAGGGTTTTTTTAATGAATGGAGTTAAAGATTTTTTTCTTCTATTATTTGACGTTTTATTTTTGCGGTTGTATATTTGTTTTATCTTTTATTCTTTTAAAATTATTTACTTCTTCCGCAAAATGGTTCATTTTTTGGAGGAACCTTTTTACTTATTTTTTGTGTATTAATGTTTTGAGAACCTTTACGTTTGGGAAAGGATAATTTTTGACGGAACCTTCAAAGTGTATACGTCGCATTTTCAAAATATTTAATGGTCAAATCTTGTTTTAGCGCAGTCAGCAGATAAGATAAAGGGTAGAACCCGTTAGTTTTTTGTAATTTATTTAGTTTTTTCAGTCGTATATTCTTATCTATTAGGTTTAGCGTATTGGTTTTCAAGCTTAATAATTCATTTATTAATCTAGTTGGTCTGGTTTTCATCTCGGTCGTAATTTATTTTAAACGTTTTCTCGGCTGATTAAGATGTTTAATGCAGTTCATCAATTGGGTTCGTTTGTGGTTATTTATAAAGAACCCTAACTATTCCCTCTACGGTCATTTATTGATATACGTTTAGTCAAGTGGCTTTCTGTGCTTTGTGAATGGTAAGTTTTTCGCTTCTTGTTAATAAGTTTTTTGGTGGTGTGGATATTTGGATATCTACGATTCCTAATGCAGTCATTGATATCCTGGGTGTGCGAGTCATTATATGATATTGGAAATTGGTCGGTTTTGGTCTTTTTCATGCGGTATGTGTCACAACGTCAACAGGATGGTTCCGACAGTCTACGAGTCGTCCACTACCAGATATCTACGGTATCTTGATCGGGCGAACGTTGAAATAAAATGAGCGTTAACTATGCGGCAAGTATTTCGTAAGCGACAAAAATACAAATACCCTCTGTAGATATTTCTTTCATTAAAATTGGCTTCGTATTATATTTAACTGCTAAACTTGTACCGTAAATAGGGTTAAAGTCAATTGTGCATTGTTTTAGTACGTCTAACTCACTGTTGTAACTACTTAATTTATAATATTCTGAATAAATTAATCTCGGTTGTTTCGTCTCAATTATTTAAATTCAAATTAAAATTTTATACCGGGCGGGATTGAACCGGGATTACGTTATTAGTAAATAACTCTGAATTGGGGAGATATAACTTTGAGGGTCATCTCGAGAAATTAATACCGCTAGTTGTATTTTAATTTTGATTGTGTTGAGCTTTTGGGCGGTATTGTTGGCTTTAATTATCATTTTTTCGTGTGAAGTGGTTTAAAGAAGGTTTTCTGTGTTGTTATATCGTAAGCGATAAAAATACAAATACCCTCTGTAGATATTTCTTTTATTAAAGTTTGCTTCGTATTACATTTAACTGATAAAAAATTTCTGTAAATAGGGTTAAATTCAATTGTGCGTTGTTCTAATTCGTCTAACTCACTGTTGTAACTACTTAATTTATAATATTCTGAACAAATTAATCTCGGTTGTTTCGTTTCAATTATTATAATTCAAATTAAAATTTTATAGCGGGCGGGATCGAATCAGGATTACGTTATTAGTAAATAACTCTGAATTGGGGAGATATAACTTAGAGGGTCATCTCGAGAAATTAATACCACTAGGGACAATGCTTCCGAGGAGAGGTATATTTTGGCTTGCCAACTTGTTTTTCCTACAACATTTTACGCTTTTGTGAATTATATTAAATTTAAAATTAATTAATTATTTTTACCTCTCCGAGGGGACTTCGTACCCTAGGAGGGGTTATACAACCACCGTGTCTGTCTGTCTGTGGGTCTGTCTGTGGGTCTGTCTGTGGGTTTGTCTGTCTGAGCTGCGAACGCGTTCGCATTTTCGGAGCAAAGTGTAATCGCTGCGTACGCAGTTTCTTAGTATCAGGGAAAAGGTTTTTCCAAAAAACGCCCTCTTTTTGCCATTGGGTGTAGTATAATATTTTCTTAGGCTGAGATTCGAGCCCGAGCCCTCCTGTACGACAGGTGAGAGTTCTACCGCAGAAACACGGATACAGTTACGCTTCATTGAAAATTAAAAACTCCTCCGAGGAGAGGGATATTTTGGCTTGTCAACTTGTTGACTTTGCCCCGGTAACGCGTTCGCAGCACACAGACACACAGACAAACAGACACTGTGATGGTAAAAACCCCTCCTAAGTTATCTTTTTAAGGTGGGGTGGCGGAGTGGTTAATGCTTTCGCCTTGCAGCAAGAGGAGCCGGGTTCGATCCTAGCTTGGAACTACTCCTTCTGCGTGGAGTTTACAATTTATCTCCCCATGGGTTAAAGGGGTTTTCCCACGAGTTCTTCAGTTTCCCCTTCCCATAAAACTTTGTGGAGGTTAACGGTAATAGTTAGTATAGGGAGCTGTTGGCTCGCGTGGATTGAAGGGCTTGCCACCACCCTCCTACGCATTGTAACCCGGCCACCTGTTTAAAGGCATTATGAGTCGCTAGATGACTTGGGCCTAAGGTGGTGCCTTGGGTATTAGCCTAGCTGATTATTATTATTAAATTTGTATACTTTTTTAATAGAAAAAAATATTAAATTATTAAACTTAATTTAACGACCTCATTAGTATTATTATTGTGACCGTGATGTTAAGTATCTAACGAAAAATTGTACGAAAGACTTATAGACTAGAACACATTTTTAACCTAAGCTTAGTGAAGTAGCCCCTAGGTTTTGACCACGGCCAACCTCGATCGCGGAAGTGCGTTATAGAAGTTAGCAGTGCTATGACGAATTTCCGGGAACAAGTTAGCTAAGACTAAAACAATTTATGCTATCGCCTATTGTTTTGGGGTCGGAATTGTATTTCCATAATACCCAAGAAAGTCTGCTCAGAAACTTATCATAACAGTTTATCATTTAGTGTAACGGTGTGCTGCTAAAGATAACAAGCTGCAAAGGTCTAGCAAGTTGAAATACCTGACTTTTGAAAGGAGATCGAAATAAGAATTGTCGAGGGTTTTTACATTAGATAAATTAATTACTTAATTTTTAGTCTTCTTTTTAGTCTATTTCAAATATTCGATTATAATTTCAATTATTATAGATATAAAACAACGAGATAAAACTAAAAACTTGTTTTTCTCAAAATGCTTTTTGACTTTCGAGACATTTGGCTCTCGGGTAATTAAATATAGTCCAGCACTTCTAGGGTCACAGAATCAATTGAAAAATTCGCACTGAATATTCGATTGCTCCTCGCAGGGGCGTAGGAACGTTTTTGAGTTTGAGGGGTACATTGCGAGCATTACATATTTATGAAATTATAAAAGTGGACAAATATTTGGAAATTTTACTTCAATTTGACCAAAAATCGAAAGTTAAATTTGAATTCGCTCCTACTTTGTTGTTAAAAGTTTTAAATGACAAATCGTTTTCATAATGGTTGTAAAAACAAATTCACAATATTTCCGGGGGGGGGGGGGGCAAACAAGGATGTTGTCCCCTAGTATAAAATTTAGGAGGAGACATTGTTCCCTTGTCCCCTTGGTTGCTACGGTGCTGGCGATCCTCTAAACATTTTCGGGATTGCGTGATTTAACCGGCGAAGGAAATGACTCGTGACTCTTAGAAAAATAACTGTGCCTTAACAACATTACTTGATAATCATAAATAAAGGAATTTTTTTATTAATATTCTTAACTATTGTCGTTCAATCAAAATGATGTGTATTAAAATTTTAGAAACTAAATTTCAATTAAGCCTTGGCACTGAAAGATAGTGAAGTTTCAAAAATTGCTCTTGAAAGTTGATAGGCTTCATAATAGTTTTTGAGCATGACCAAACGTCATAACTAAGCCCCTCCCATGATCCCATCTTAGCGACTGAGGCTAGACTACCTAATGCAGTTTGATATTCAAGGTTGAAACGAATGCATTCATAATGTACCGCATATCGTCGTCTTATAAATAGGTTCCTACGACCTGTTCGCTTAACACAAGAAAGAGAGTGCCGCCATCTACCTCCGTAAAACAAAAAAACACAGTAATAATGTTAATAGTGTTAATTTCATTTAATCCTAAAATTACACTTTGATAGAGGGCTCTATATTCCTAGAACGGACAGCGACACAACTGCTCTGCCTTTGGCAATGGTGTCAAATTAAAACAAAATTTATTAAATTTGACCTTTTATTAGGGTATAATTCTGGTGCCTTCTAAAAAGGTGAGTTTTCTGCAAATGCACCATAAGACCAGCGTCACCAAGTCCAAGTGCGACGTTTTAGAAAGTATCTCTACATGCGAGTGAAGAGTAGAAGGAATATTGTCCCAAACCCATTTGGCCCATAGACCAAAGAAAACTCTAACAGTACACTGGGGTCTAGTTAGCTTTCTAGTCTATGGTAGATGCTTCGAACATAGAAATATCATGCATAAATAAGGTAACTACTAACTAGAAAAGTTATTTCGGCAAGATTCAAGATTTATTTAATGACCTGTAACAGCCCTTTTGTCACAGGTGAGCACGGTAAAAACTAAAACTGCTCTAACAAAACAAAAATTAATTTACTCCTAGGTAAAAAAATATAATAAAATAAAAAAAATTAAACAAGAAAAAAATACCATTGAAAGACACAGCAAATATATACAGAACAAAAAAATTTAACTAAGGTATAATATGCAATAAACATTACATTAAGCAACAAAATATTGCATTTAAAATTTAAAATATATACAATATAATATAAAATACTTTTTACGAAAATTTATACGTAACAATTAAAAATTGTGGTTAAGGGGTGTAGCTCTCAAAGCCAACTTCCTAGGCATTGGCTCGTCGCCATTAGTCTTTAGCAGCACTCTTCCACAGCCCCAGAATAACTTTTACCATTTTTAACTCAACATCATGACCTTTAAAACCTAACAACTTTTCAGTGGGTATATCAAAGTGTTTCTCCCGTCATTCATGAATTCTATAACGAGACGCAAGTGCTGGACTTACCAGGTGGATATCCTCTAGAGCATTGCCACAAAAATTACAAGCCGGTGAGTACCCCAGCAGCTTAGCCAGGCGTTGACCAGTCAAGAGTACTCCAGATAGTGCATCGAATAGGAGACCATTCTGCCACGTTCCGTAATCAAACGATTGATGTTCATTTGTTGACGTCCCCCTCTAGTTCCTCTTACAAAGATCTTATCTAGCGTTTAAGGAAGGTTAATGTTTGGATTCCAGCCTGACGTATAGATCTGAAAATTACGTTGAGGAACATGTGATTTAGCATCAGCCGGAGACGGCCCAAATACTTCAATTTGTTCGCCGCCTCATGCTCCTGCACGGTACTCCACCCAAGATCACCTTTGATGGCAACGTTTGCCGTACATTACGACCAGCTTGCCTCTGGGCATAGTCCAGAGCCGTAATCGTTTGTTTCGAAAGGGACAGGAGCTCATTAGTACGACTGACAGAGTATATATTATAAGAGTTCTCAGATAAATGCTTTACACCCCACCTAAGACTAGTAGCCTTTGAAGTTAGCGTCTGTTCTTGAACAGACATATAACGGTCACCAGCCCGAAATTCTTTGTGTTGACCACGTAAATTGTTATTAAAAACACTCGTTGACTCATTAGGACCAAAAATTAATACGTTGGATTTGGCACTACCAAAGCGAAGCCCATGGTCTTCAGCGAAGGAGGTATACAGAGTCCACCATTAGGAACACATCGTCTGGAAAAAGCAAGCGAGAGATGTGAGGGCCAGAGTAACCGTCGATAAATGCGCCGCGGCTAGAAGTCTGCAATTCGTCCGCCATTACATTGACGTATACGAGTACTGGAGAAAGTGAGAAACCCTGACGAAAGCCAATTGACACCTTAATAGGCAGAGTAGTAATCCCATAAATACAGATGCTGTCGATATAAAGTCCCTCCAGATTGGTGGTCATTTCCGAACCGATGCCCATGTTGCGTAAGACTTCCCATGGAGGCGGATACTGTAATACGCCTTTTGTAAGTCCAAGAACCCACTATGATTTTTTCTTTAGTTTGTACACTTCAATAAGTTGGGCTAATACAGATACGTTATCTTCTATTCTCCGACCGGGTCGAAAGTCATATTAAGGATTCCTTTTAGTTCTAGCAAAAATTTCCTTGAAATCTAAGGTGCAAACCCCCAATGTTTCCCACCCTTAGGGCCTCTAAAGTATTTGAATATATTGGTCAGAAATTTGTAAAATAGTGTTTCGCGATGCTAAACACCCTGGTGGGATTTCCTACAAGCTCTTTCGGTTGGCCGCTTAATTTTCAGTTCTAGATGGGAGGTGTGAGGGAACGAAAGTCGATTGAAAAAACGTCAATAAAACGTCATCAGAGTGTAACTTTGTAAATGTGACGAACGGCGACCGAATGACGTATTTTAAATGGACTCTCTCCCTTGAACGTCCCTTTAATAGTCTCCCATGTACATTCCTTGTCGCCAAATTCCAACAGATGGCCATTCATGTCTCCACCAATGCATATACTATGAAAGCCATTAGCACGCATCTCCTGAATATCCTTGTCCAAACATTCATCAATGTTCCCATACCAAAGCTTACTGTGGTGCAATACATTAAGGTAATGTCTAGCTATGGGTAGCTAGCGTGGTAAAACCCTAAATGCTCAAAGCATCTCTTGATGAATTGCCATCCGTTCGGAACAGCACTCGTAGTCTCCCACCTCTGTTAACCTTAGCGCTACGGTATGATTTAATCCAATCGAAGAAAGGCCTGAAGTGGGGGATCACCAGGTCCATCTAAGCCCTAGGGTGCCGCGCTCCAGACTGGTGCCGTCTGGCCCTTTATATATTTTTAAATTTAATTGTTAAGTATTCAATAAAGACTCAGCCATATGAAAAAGGGCACCTGATATTACTAGCCCAGGGGCGCCTGAAAGGTAAAGACGACCCTAGAGATCATCCTCTCTCAAGTTTGTTTCTGACAGACAGAAAATTTAGTTTTTTTTTCCCTAATGGTCAGAGCGGCTTCTAGCTATTTTTGTGCAGAAGCGAGGTAGAATAGAATAGAATTTATTGAACTGGAATATATACAAGCGTGGACGCTTATTGGGACAGCATCAGCGACAAAGAAATACATTTAAAGCAATGGTTACAATGAGGTACAATGAAAGAAGTACACCGTTTAAGTTCAAACCCAACCCATATGTTTGTCTAATTTGGTTTTGAAAGCACCGACGGAGGAATGCGTTTTAACCAAAGTAGGGAGAGAGTTCCAGTGGTTAACTATCCGCTGAGTGCACCCCTAACGTGAGTTCTGGGAGTACCCTCAAACGAGGTCTGGTATTTTTTAGCTAATGGGCCTCGGGCATCGAGGGCCGGCCTGTACAGCATTACTCTCCATATAGAGTTAAGAGTCGTCTCTGATATTTCAAATGTTTCTGTTGGTTCCATTAGTTTCAGGGACCAGGGTGAGTGACTACTTTTCCATAGAGTAACTGTGTAGATTCACGGATCGTCTCCAACTCTATTCTGGGTAAATGTATAGCCTCCGGGTTATATAATGAAGAAATACTCTGTAGTGAGTTTTGAACATTTTGGACTTGTAGCCTCTTCTTGTTCCTCTTGGAGCTGTTTAATGTTATCACAAAGTTGCGGAACTTGAACGTGGGCCATAGTTCCGAGTATAGCTCCCTTAAAAGGTTAGACTCAAACCCCATCACTCTCTGTTCTAGGGTAGTTGACTATCTCGAGGATCGTTTCCCAAGCGCATCGTGCCCTTGGTTATCTCCGGCGTCACCTGCACGGTTGCTCCTTCCCCACGAAAGCCTCCGCCGTCAAGACTCATGTGACCCCAATCCTGGACTACTGTTCGTCCGTGTGGTGTCCTCACACGGCAGCATCAATCCACAAGATTGAAATGGTTCAGCGGAAGACAGTTCGTTTCGCTATGTCTATTGGCTAACTCGGGTCCTCCAGAACGTCCACTGGCCCTCCCTCCGGTCGCGTCGGCGAGTAAAGTGCCTCGTGACGGTCCACACTATCGTCCATAAAACTCACGGCGCTCTATCTCCTCTCTCCCACTCCATTTCGGGCTGGGCTCGATCCCCTCGTGGCGGTCGGCGTGGACCGCACTACGTTCTCCCTTTCATGAGGACTTAAACTCGACGGCACTCTTTCGTTCTTTCGTCACTGAAGGAATGGAATACCCTTCCGGACCACCTCAAATGCATTGTGGACCGCTCAAAGTTCGCCCGCGAACTAAACGCTTATTTAACCTGATCTCATTATCCTGTGTAAATTTTCCTGTATATACTCTTTGATCTCATTGTTTTATAAATTTACCTTGCAAACTACTGTACAGCCCTCTGGCGTGATGGGCATCGCCTTTTGCCGGAATAAAATACTTTAGAACTTTAGAGATTCTAGATTGCTGAACATAGTTTCCATTGCAATATGGTTCGCCGATATTGTTAATATGCCATCGTAATATCAGGTCATTATTGCCCTGAGCCAATCTCATTGCAGTATCGCTATCAAAGAAAGCTTGCGTCTACGGCTGGGCCTGATGCAAGTTTGTGTAGGACCTTTCAGCCAATAAGAGACAATAGAGTGGTTTCGCTTCACTCAATTAGTCATTTTGCGGAGAGCTAATAGGCAAATTGCAAACTAAACCTTCGACAGCCTAGCTCGGGAAATTGCCGTACGGTTTGGCTGGGACTTTTCGATTTTGAGATTTCAAACGTTTTGAGTTATTTAATTAATTATAATCAAAAAATTAAGTTTTTTTTAATGTTATAATTATAAAGAGAATTTGAATTGGTTTGAAAGAAGCTATCCATGTTTCATTTGACGATGTGCTTAAAAATCACTAAGCCTCGGTTTGTAATAAGTTCTTATTTCCATCTACAGAATGTTGATTATGTATAATCATAATCTTTTAGGGCTTTATTCTTTTTAAGTTCTTTGTCTACTTAACTCTTATATCATATAATATTAAATTGATTTTACGTTTAGTATTATAGTAAAGGTAAAGCTTAATTATTTAAAATGTCTACAGTATTTATTTGAGACCTTATAAAACAAAAACGTGATAATATATTTTAACAACTTAAATGAATTCTTGACGATACCCATATAGTCTATATTTTTAATCTAACTAAATCAATTTTAAAATATTTTCGTTTCATTTATTACCTTTCATTATTTAAGCTATCTTTTGGTTTTTTTCTAATCGATCTTATATACATGTATTTACCTTTTTTAATAAAACGCTTTAAATACGATAAATTTATCAGTGGGCAATGTGTTTGTCTTTATCTTTATTAAGTTCATAGATCAATTCTTGTTTGTCCCGTACTTTACATTATCACATAATTCATCTTTTCCATCTTTATAAACGCGAACAAAAATGAAAAATAAAAACAAATTGTTATTTCCGGAACCACTCGTTGACTCTTGATTGGTTCAAACTTGACGATCGGCCTTTACATATTTTTAAGTTATACGGAATCATTCTACCTTATAAAAATTCTATGGCTTCGAAAGGCACAAAGGTAAGTGCAACTAGGGCTGATACACTTTTTGGCATAATGTCGCTTTTGATCGTAGCCATCAAAATCACCAAAGAACTAGTTTTGAAAACCCTTGGAACTTTTTTTTGGAAAGGATCATTCAGTCAACCATTTTTTATTTCAAATAAATTTTTATTTTCAAAGAAATAGTACCATTTTAAATGATTTAAACATACGAAAATTCTTAAGGTTAAATTATCTGTTTAATATATCTATGCATCTATAACAAACCCAAAAACTGTGGTTTAATAAGTTGGACCCACTTATTTTATTTTTGGGCACCTTAGAACTATCTTAGTACCCTAAAGAATTGTAATGATACATCCTCAAAATTTTAATTCAATTCGAGGTCTAAAAACATTTAATATAATTTTCAGGAAGTTAAAAGCAAATTCAATGAGTGATTTTTTCGGTCCCCAAATTAGAACTTGAAGGGGGCTTTTTAATTTCATGGTCCACCGTTGCGCGCCACCACTGACGATACGGCTAAGAACTAAAAGTCTCACGATATAATGCACTTAGATTTTTCATATTTCGGTAGTGCCGGAAGCAGGGTTTCGTGTGGTTCTTCGTACTCGCCATCAATGTACAATTTAAAGGCTGATACCCATCGATATCCATCACATGGCAGGCATTTAGTCTTTTCAATGAGAGTTAGATATCCGTCATAAATACTGCTTCGAATGTTGACCGTTTCAGAACATATTACTTTACATCCTGTAATTAATATCATCTTATTATTAAGGGCAACAAAAGTTACGCGGCAGAAACTGCTCAAACTACACCGTGACACTGAAGCCAAATCTACCTTTGCCGTTGTACCGAAGCTCCACAGGCGGACTTTCTTTGAACTAGATCATGCCATATTTTCCCTCTTTCGCCAGTGTCACTGTGCAATTTGAGCATATTCTACCACTTAGATTTATCCACTTGAGATTAATATGTACCATTCGCGAATGAAACGAGTCTAGATCAGGGTTGCACATAAGGATATTTTTTTTTAGTATTCAGCCTGACTAGCGAGCCTCCTACCTTAATTTATTTAAATAGTTACTGACTACTGGGGGTCAAAAGGGGGTAAAAAACAAGAAGGTCAGCCAACATTTTGGTTTGCCCGTCAGAATTGAAATAGGAGTTTATTATCACTTGAGATACATGATGTTATTTTTTTAAAATAAAATGGGATTGACGAATGATTAATTTATGATTAAATTCGCCACTATTTCTGAATATTTTGGTAAATTTTTCACTACTCAAATTGACTAGTAAGCCCCCAAGTTTCGATTAATTTTAGTGGTCAGAGCATTTATTTTAGTAGTCAAATGCCGTGACTAGTGCCTTATGTCCAGCCCTGGTTTAGATGGTGCTTTGAACTTGAAGCCACGCTCTTCTAAGGTAGCACTTATGACATTGTAAAATTAGAGAAAAATGCCTAAATTTGGGCATCGTAAATGCTGCGTTACCATGATGAAAATAAAAAAAAGTATAATTAAATGCACCTTTTATCAATTCTTTTTCATCCATCATAAAAGTCCTTACGCTACTTTGGGATTTTTGTTCGTCAGTTTACGGAGGGAAAAAATATCTTTCTGCTATTTTGCGCGATCTATAGTATTATCCAAAACTAAATATAACAACAGGAATCCAAACCTCCACTTGGAATGCTTATCCTGCCATATCGCGTATGGTAAGAACTAAGATCACTCTGACGGCTTTGGCCCCGCCTACGAGATAAAAAATCCCCTCTGCACACGCTCCCCTCTCAGGTAGTTGTTTGTTAAGTTAACATAGTGACTTCAAAAAAAACCGTCAGCCACATCGAGACGAAAATCTGCCGCGATAAGCATTCCAAGTAGAGGTATGGATTCCTGATAATAAATATATCTTGTTAAGAAAAAATGAAGAACACTCATTCAAAAAATGGACTGAACAGAAAATTAATTTAAAAAAACCCTCGATTAATTCTCACACTGAAAATCTTTAGCTGGTTATAAAAGAGCAAAGGAGGTAAGTGAACCTCTATTCAAGACTAGGCTTAAAGTCGACTAGGAGCCGAATGTAACTTAGCACGTCGCGAAATAAATCTCTGTTGTAAACCAAGCCCTTTTCTATTAGAATAATAGGCGCTTAAATAAATCATCCTCCTAGGAAATCGCCAAGAAGTAATTTTTCAGATGACCAGGACCCGCAAGGTATTGTTAATATAATGATTGTGGAAATAATGGAAACTTTTCACATTTAAACAGAACTTCGTGTTTTTGCGAAGCCTTATATGTCAAAAAAAGCTACCTGGTTAAAAGGGAAAGCCATAGGGAACGCTTGTTTCTGCCGTAAAGTTGAAAAATTTCTATTATTTTAACAAGAACTACATAAACAGTGACTTGCAGCTAGGAGCAACAAACACAGCACCCCACACAAGGAGAACGCAACCCGTCAAACGTCGTGGATTTTCTTGTGTACATTTTTCATTGGTTAGAGGCTTTAGCGCCTATTGCCGTCGGAAGGGGAAAATTCGGAAATTGTCTTTCCCCGCCCGTAAAACGTTCAGCGTAAAGGCTCGTCCAATGAAATTTGTACACAACACAACGTTAGCGTGTTTAAAGGCTAGCTGCGTTCTCCTTGCGTTTGTTGCTCCTATCTTGCAGGTCCTGGCTCTCGGAAATATTACTTCTTGGTGATTTCTTGGAAGGATGATTTATTGAAGTGTCTATTAGGACCACAATAGCCTTCCTTAGATATTTAAAGTATACATATGTAGTTTCCTAATAGATTATAAAATTGTGGCATTTTTCAAGCTTTATTTCCGATTCTGTGTTCCTATAAGGTCAGATGCTCAAAAGGATGCCCTCATGAATACGCACCAGTGGCATTCAACCAGGCTTCCAAGCGCTCTTTAGTTTTTTCGTTTGATTCTGCTTTTAACGCGATAGAACTGACGGAATCTGGCAGCACAACCGGAAGAAACGTTTTGCAGGAAATAATAGACCTCTGGGAGAATAGTGGACCTTTCGTTTCTGTTCTGACGAAAAACGCTCTCAAAAACTGTGAGTGCTCTAGTTTCTTCGGATTTTCTTTGTTGGCTAGAACTGAAGTGTCCAGTTTCTTCCCTATCAAAATGACAAGCGTAAAATTATAGTAAATTTAGATAATATCAACAGTAACAATATTACGTCAGTTTTGATAGCATTAACTTATGTTGCATTTCTTTTATAGATCAGCTAATCAGCTAGGCTAATACCCAAGGCACCACCATTTAAGGCCTTTAAATCAGGTGGCTGGGTTACACTGCGTAAGAGGTTAGTAGCAAGCCCTTCATGCCACTCGAAAAAACAGCTCCCTACACTAACTATTACCGTTAACCTCAACTAGTTTTTATTGATTTAGTACTGGATTTGGTTTTGATGTGCTAATATACTTGTATTAAAATATTTATTTCAATATCTTGTTCACACTAGAACTTAAAAGCCAGTTTAATTCAGTTTGGAAACTCTTCATAAACCCGTTTTGAGCGATAGTATAACTATAACGATTACCTTTAATGATTTCAACCTCAAGAGTTTGTATGTTGAGTAGACGCATGTTTTCTTCCTTTTCTGATTCTTCCTTCAAAGTCTTAAAAGCTCTCGCTGTTAACTGCGTCACTGTTTCGACTTTGTCTTTTCCCAAAAGTTTAATATCCCGCAATGGAAGAAAGTCCATCGCACCTGAAACAGGAGAAATTCAACATATTTTCAGGTGCTTTGAATTGGTTTTTGACGCGCGAAAAGATATTATAACATGAGACCAATAAGTATGGCATTTAACAGTAAGACCAATTAGTATGATATTTAACAAAAAGTACAATAAGTTAGACATTTAACAATAAGTACAATAAGTATGACATTTAGCAATAACACCAATAAGTATGGCATTTAACAGTAAGATCAATAAGTATGACATTTAACAGTAAGACCAATAAGTATGGAATTTAACAGTAAGACCAATAAGTATTACATTTAACAGTAAGACCAATAAGTATGACATTTAACAGTAAGACCAATAAGTATGACATTTAACAGTAAGACCAATAAGTATGACATTTAACAGTAAGAATAATAAGTATAACATTTAACAAAAAGTACAAGAAGTATGACATTTAACAATAAGTACAATAAGTATGACATTTAACAATAAGTACAATAATTACGACATTTAACAAAAAGTACAATAATTACGACATTTAACAAAAAGTACAACAAGTATGACATTTAACAATAAGACCAATAAGTATGACATATCATATGTTACAGAATGAATTTCGAAATTCGGGCTCCGTCATGAGGTAATACCTCAGTAGATTTAGTTATGTTAAAAATTCAATTTAATAGGCTAATAGAAGATGGCGCTACACAACACTATAGGGGGCTTTCCCCTATTTTATTTATTAACGACGCACGCCAAATTAACATTTCGTAACGAAAAACAGGGCCGTATTAAGGCATGTGCCATGGTACCGAGGCCCCCGAGGTTAGGAGGTCCCCATCTTCGAAATAAATGTTTTATCCATTGGCGTTAATTGAGTCAAAGAGTAACGTCTGAATTTTTTTAGGGCCTCAAAGTCTACTTTGCACAGGGCCCCCAATAGTGTGAATCTGGCCCTGACCAAGAATCCACTCAGAATTAAATATTTCTTATCATAAATGATACCAAACCATTTGATGATACCAAATACGCTTCTATGCAAATTTTATACGAAAAATATGAGTTTACCGATTATTTCGTGTGTTGGATCGCCTTTTTCATAGAAAATTCTGATAACATTCATGAATTGGTAGTCGTAGGCTGGTTCTTCTTGCCACAAGAGACTGTCGCAATCAAAGGTATTTATGTTCGAGACGCTCATCTTTAAAGCTTCCACAGAAAGTATTTTTCCTGGAATAAACAAAAGAAAAAACATATGTATAAAATCTACGGGGGAAACGGTGTTGGTCCATTTGATCGAAAAATATGTGATCGACAGTCGATCATTATACGTTGCAATTGATCGAAATTCCATTTGATCGAATCCCATTTGTCATAAATTGTTTCATAAGATCGAACCTTCAAATGATCGAATACTATTTGATCGAATTCAAAAGTATTTATAGTACCAGTTGGTATGTTTTTATTTTACCGAATGTCAATATGAAGTGCAGAAGGAATAATGATGGAATAATTCATTGCTTAAGTGCAGAAGGAATAATGATGGAATAATTCATTGCTTAAGTGCAGAAGGAATAATTCATCGCTTAAGTGCAGAAGGAATAATGATGGAATAATTCATTGCTTTAACTGTATTAAGCCACAAAGATGAAGAGATTTTTACTTTATACACTATATGATGGAATTTTTTATGACATCGACGATAACGGCCCGTTGTTTTTGATATATATAAATAGGGTCAGGTTAGGTTAGGTTAGGTTAGGTTGGGTTGATGTACGCGCGCCGTAGGCGCGTATGCACCGTTGTATACGAGGGGTCTGACCACGTTCGCATATTTCTGTTGTTTGTTTTAGTTTCTTATTATGGAGAAGTACTATGGTTATTTTTCTTTAGTACAGTTTAAATAATAATTATTATTCATAGAGTCTACTGTATCTCATTCTGACTAGATGTTGCCTTTTCGATTTACTCCCAAAAACTAGTAGTTTTACCCTACAGTAGCTTTCAAATTTCGTTCGATCAAATGCCATTCGATCAAATTCCATTCGATCAAATGGGACCCGTTCGATCATTTGGGAATCGATCAAATAGACTCAAACCGGGGAAACATTTCATTGAAAAGTTAAATAAGTGCACTGATATGTTTAAGCGTTGGCTACATTATAATAAAGATCCTTGCACGCCTGCTGACAAGTAATTTTAATGACGTGACGACTTGTTTCTTTGTGTCTGATATAAAACTAATAAGGGGTTTTTCAAAACGTACGCTTAACTTTTTCCAATGAGACAAAACTCTCAAAAACGATGAGAGCGTTTCAATAACCCTACCGCCATCTATTGGCGTTAAACGTAACTATTATAGTAGTAATTTTTCATAACAGTGAAGCCAACTGACGTCATAGGTCGGCGAGGTATGACGTCAAAGGACCATCTTCATCTGCTTTTTAGTCTTACTGCGCATCCAAAATTTGTTACATTAGCAGAGTTAACACTTTTCAAACACCATATTTATTGTGGGTCTTGACTCTTGAAAGTTAAAACCATGCCGTTGCCTAGGTAACGGAGTTCAGATACGAGGGAACCTAGTGGCCGGAATTATCGAACTAAAATACCAGAAATTAATTGAAGACATTTACCGTGCACGGGACTGCATGATAACGAAGGCAACGGTTTAAAACACTTTTATAATAATAATTCCTGTTGCTATTGCAAAGGTATATTCGTATTCTAAACCAATCAAAAATTAAAGGAACAGTCGGCTGTATCATTGCCACATTATTATAAGGCTCTTGCCGCTATTGTTATTAAAGATGGCAATGAAATGAATGAATCTATCTTATTCTTCGGAAAAACGGCTAGCTGGTGCCATCTATTAATGGAAAAGGAATCTAAAATTCAAAATAGCGAAACAATTACGTCGTCACAGAACCATTGTAGAGTATTATTAACTAGACAACTTACTTACTAGGAGACGACCCGAGGTGATAATCACCGATTTTGTTCAACCTTTAAAAAATTAAAAAAAAAATAAAATTTCAAAACCCTTAAAAATACATTTAAATTGATTTTAAAAATTTAATTTAATCAAGTTTAAATGCAATTTAGTCAATTGGGGACCCTTAAAATCCTTCAGACTCCCATGTTATTTTCAATTAAAATAATTCCAAATAATGTTGTCAAAAACGTTTTCGGTTGCCATGGCAAAACGAAAGCCCGTCGCAATTTTTACCTTGCAGGTTTTTTAAGGTACATGGAGGTGTACACTATACCCGAGTTTGAACAAAATCTGTGATTATCACCTCGGGTCGTCTCCTACTCTCCTTGTTAGTGGACTTTAACCTAAATTATATATCCTATATAAAAATATTATTAAAAATTACTATAATTTAAGTTATTGTCAAATTTACAAACGACCTAATCAACGCGAGGGGTACTTTTATGCCCCGCCTTTTGGGGCAAAATGTAGCTTAGGCATCTTGTTTTGATTTCGACGGTAACGACATCTGTTGAAAAAAGAGCCGACACTTGCTTTAAATTAAAAAGGTTAAAGGTTAACGGAATGACGCGATAGTTCGACGCAAGATAAATTTTCTTGTCAAAGTCATCAGCACGATACATTTCGCGTGCACATTCGTAGCTTCCGTTACTCCTCTGAAACGTTCATGACGCGTCATTACCGGAAATACCTTTATGGAATACTTATCAATGAGGATGTTGCATATTATGGTAATATCTAAATCTTACGAAAGAGCTCCGATATTTCACATTTCAAAATTTATTAAAAGTTATGTTATCGGGAATCTAACGCAAATACTTTGTATCAAAAATGAAAATGAACTAATAGACGGGTAAAGCCAACGCTGGAAAAAGTGTGGGATAAACTTGTGTTGACTCTACCAAGTGTGTAAAACATTAGTATACACCAAATTTTTCGATTAAATAACAAATCGAATAGTTCTTCAAAATATTCGCGAATATTTGATTTTCCTGATAAAATATTCGAATATTATTCCAAAAGGGCAAAGGAAAATATTTGATATTTCAATAGTTTGCAAAACTGATTGATTAACTTCGGGGGTCTTGTTATACTATAAATACTATTTGGCATTCGGAATACTATTGGGTATTCGAAAAAAAATGGTACTCGAAATACTATTTGGTATTCGAAATACTATGGGGTATTCAAAATAATATTTGGAATTCGAAATACTATTTGGTATTCGAAATACTATTTGGTATTCGAAATACTATTTGGTATTCGAAATACTATTTGGTACTCAAAACACTATTTGGTGTTTAATCAGATTTTAAATATTCGATTTGATATTTGACGTGGTTATAAAACAAATATTTGATATTCGATTCGATGGCTAAAAATGGCATTCGCAAACAACTCTACCCCCTGTGAGGGGTGAATTAATTAACCTGTCTACTATTTAATTTCCAATTTGAACGCGTAGTTTCACCTGGAAGAGGTTCTTCTTCTTGCATTGTTCTGAAGCCCAAGAGGATCTCTTTGAGGTTTTGCATTCGTACTCGCTCGACATTTCCTCTTTTGCGCCTTCGAACCTGTCGCGGCTTCAAGTTGATGAATCCAATTGTTTGTGGATCACTGTGCGATTGCCCGGGTAGTAGCCACAGCCTGAGGAAATATATCGAGTTGCATATCAACACTTATCTGTGCCATAATTACCAAGAGTGTATCAAAGTAAAATTTGGGGGAGTGAATGACAGTTTCCAGGGGCGTACCAACGTTTTTACGAGAGTGGGGGCAAAAACCATATTATAAGCATATACCTTGTTAAATAGGCTGCGTCCGAAAAAATGACGAGAGATAGAAAACAAACCACAAGGGTGTCGCATGTATAGTCAACTTAACAGGTTGACTAAACATGCGACACCCTTGTGTTTTGTAAGAGTCCGTCCGTGGCAAATAAGTATACTGTGAGAAATATAACTCTACGGAAACCCTGCCCTGGGAAAAAGTAGTGGGGGCAGCACTATCGCCGTGAAATTGAAGCGGATGCAAGTTGCAACCGCTGCCCCCGTGGTTTGCACGCCCATGAATGACACTCAGAAGTAGAGAGAGACTGAGCTTCGAGAACTAAGGAAAAAACTAATAAAGATGAAGGGGCAGCGAATATTTTTTGAGGGGGAATGGATTAAATTGAGGGGGCAGGTGGGGCTTGATGACTTGGGCCTAAAGTGGTGCCTTGGCTATTAGCCTAGCTGATTAGTATTATTATTATTATTATTATTCAGAAAGTAAAGGAACTGGCACACGTTTGTCAATTGCGTCACTTTTGTCTATACCTTAGTCCGTAGTAGAATGTTTTCTTTTTCTTGGATGCTTCGTAGTAAATGGCCGCATCTCTTCTGGTCGTTTGCGCTTTTACGTCAATCCACTGCTTAAAGGTTTCGCAGGATGCCACCCGCCAGTTCGGAGCCGTCAGTAACCAACGGTTGGCTCTTTCGAGCAAATCGCTAAACAAAACAAATTGCATGAATTGTCATATTTTTCATATATGTTCTTCAAGCTTAGGAAATATAGCGCCATCTGGCTTAATATCCGTCAACTAAATCTGTTAAGAAATAGCAGACAACTTTTGAAATTCTATTTTTTTCGGTTGAACTTTCAGCTGTTGCGCAGCAGACTTGCAATAGGCCCTTAAATAAAACATATTTCCTAAATCACCGAGAAGTAATATTTCCGAGAGCCAGGAGCTGCAAGTTACTGTTAATATAGTGCTTGTTCAAATAATGGACACTTTTCACCTGTAAATAGAACGTAATGTTTTTCCTAAGCCTTAATATATCGACAAAAATCTATGTGATTAAAAGGAAAGACTTGTTACATACCGTAGAGGTTAAAAGTTTCCATTTTTTCAACAAGCAATATAAACAGTAACATGCAGGATTGCAGGTCCTGACTCTCGGAAATATTACTTCATGTCAATTTGCTTGAAGATGTTTTATTGAAGCGTCTATTACGGGCAATCTGAGGGTCATTGGCTCTCAAAACAAAATGCTGGGATCCTCGAGATAAATCATTCAAAGAGGGGTCGAGAGTCACCAGGACCCCCAATTTAAATGAAAGTGAATCACAACATATCATACACTATTTGCTTTAACTGTAATTTCTGTATATATTTATTTAATTTTCAATCCCCTACGAAAATAGTACTATTTGCAAGTCTGTTGCGTAGAGACAATTTTTAACGAGCAGACAGCTTTCATATATTCAATGAATCAATTTAAAACTCGCTCGGTAGGCGGCGATACTTGTGACCAAAATTTAAACTACGCTCGAAGCTTATAAGGAAACATGGTTTCTATCTAAGCTCTATGGAGTAAATTAATTTTAGGATGGTAGATGAATTTAGGCCTTAGTTTCAGCGGCGGCCATTTTTTTTATTCAAAATTATATATACCGAAAACTTAACTAATGAAATGTACAGCTCTAAATCTTTATTACTATATTTATTTTAAAAAGTGGTCTTTATAATACCTCATCCGTCAATGAATTAACTAATAAATAAATTTCAGAAAAATCTCTGTGTACACTCTGTTAAATAAGTCTTCAGCCGTTGGGATTTTGGCACTTATTTGCGATTATCTCAAAAACTATGAATGATAGCAAGTTGAAACCAATTTTATTTTTAATATTTTACTAATATCTTTCATACCTATGTCTTGATTCACGTGTAGCATATCCATATCCGCCGGAAACGCCAAATATCGTTTTTGAAAACTTTTTAAATAATGATGTTACGCCCCTGAAACCTGCATTTTTGGATTCAGAAGGGTCGATTCATGTTTAGAAAGTGCCATTGTTATCCGGCTACGTCGAACGGCTGCTAAGATATGGCCTAATGAAAATTCGGGTCTCATTCCGAAAATTCTAAAATGCTCGATACGACCCAAGGTTCTTACAAGCGAGAAATAATATCTTATTGTTGAGGAAAAAACAACTTTCATCGTTTCATTGAGGGTAACACAATAAGCAAATATATTTTGATTTAATGAGTTGTTGGAACGCTGTGGTTATATGCCGGATTAATAATATTGATTAATTAGGCATTTTAGAATTTTCCGAATGAGACCCGAATTTTCATTAGGCCATATCTTAGCAGCCGTTCGACGTAGCCGGATAACAATGGAACTTTCTAAACATGAATTGACCCTTCTGAATCCAAAAATGCAGGTTTCAGGGGCGTAATTCATTATTTAAAAAGTTTTCAAAAACGATATTTGGCGTTTCCGGCGGATATGGATATGCTACACGTGAATCAAGACATAGGTATGAAAGATATTAGTAAAATATTAAAAATAAAATTGGTTTCAACTTGCTATCATTCATAGTTTTTGAGATAATCGCAAATAAGTGCCAAAATCCCAACTTATTTAACAGAGTGTACATGGATCAAGCCTTTCTTCGCCGCATGCATTACGAAGGTATTTAAGGCTGTCCATATAATAAGCCTTTCTATAAAGTCATTACGCTTGAGGAACTTTGTTCATATGTATCGCTTTCGTCACGAAATCTTTATAAAAAGGGCGACTCGTCGAATTTTAATTGGCTATCATAGTGAAACGTCACTTCTACGTCACGAGTGACGCCCTCGATACATCTTAACAAGAAGGCCAATGTTACTTTATAGAAAGGCCTATTGGGTAAAACAGGGTGCATGACGACGCGATTTTATGTTTGAGCGAATTTGATGTTTATTTCATCGTAATGTAACTTGCATCTTCAATATTAAAATAACTTCTGCAAAAAAATGAATTTGAACAGTGAGATGAGAAATCTTTCCCTGGTGTCTATTGATTCTCAATTGTATTTCTGTCGGGGCTCTAGCCCCGTATGTTTTTTCCAGTGGGGGCTCCGGGGCTAGCCCCCACGGTATCCCCATCACCGCTTAGTTTTAAAGCAACAGTCGGCTCTACCATTGCCACCTGTATTATGATAAGGCCCTTGTTTATTAGAGATGAATCTATCAGATTCTTCGAAAAAACGACTTTACTGGAGAGCGTGGTGCCATCTATTAATAACAAAATAGCGAAACAATCACGTCGTCATAGAACCATTGTAGAGTATTATAATTAGACAACTTATACTCTACTTACAAGTTAGTGTACTTTAACCTAAATTATATATCCCATATAAAATATATTATTAAAAATTACTATAATTTAAGTTATTGTCAAATTTACAAGCGACGTGTACTTTTATGCCCCGCCTTTTGGGGCAAAATGCAGCTGAAGCATCTTGTTTGGATTTCAACGCTAGCGACATCTGTAGATAAAAGAGCCACTTCACGTCGAGCTGACACTTGCTTTAAGTAGATTGACAATGTTTTGAGACCGTAGATAATAATAATAATAATAATCAACTAGGCTAATACCCAAGGCACCACCTAAGACCCAATGCGGTTAAACAGGTGGCCGGGTTACAATGCGTAGGAGGGTGGTGGCAAGCCCTTCATGCCACGCGAGCCAACAGTTCCCTACACTAACTATTACCGTTAACTTCTACATAATAATTATCCCTAATTATAAATAAATACATTCTCGGTTTTAATTTTCTTAAAACTGACTCTCTGAAATGTTTTACTTCTCGTCATAGAACTTGGTAATTATCTTCAAAGCCACAATAAAATGCATACGAGTCCATGGAACTTCCGGGTTTCGTCAAAAGGTTTGATATTAGATTTATGTTGCGTTGTCATTTTTAAAGCTTTCAAGATGGAAACAAAAATAGCTTATCTTTAATCACAAGTCTTACTTATGGCTTACATCTACTTTTCTCCAATCTGCGTTGAGATATAGCACACTATAATCTTCAAATGACAACAAAACAATTGTTCTATGCACTACGGTAAATTCTACAAACCTCATTGACATCTTTAAATGAAATGAAATATGAAATTTATTGAAATTAATTGAAATTAAAAGACATTAATTGAAATTAAAAGATATTAATTTAAATTAAAAGACAATAATTGAAATTAAAAGAAATTAATTGAAATTAAAAGATATTAATTTAAATTAAAAGACAATAATTGAAATTAAAAGAAATTAATTGAAATTAAGACATTAATTGAAATTAAAAGAAATTAATTGAAATTAAGACATTAATTGAAACTAAAAGAAATTAATTGAAATTAAGACATTAATTGAAATTAAAAGAAATTAATTGTAATTAAATGAAATTAATTGAAATTAAAAGAAATTGAAATTAATTGAAATTAATTAAAATTAAAAGAAATTAATTGAAATTAAAAGAAATTAATTGAAATTAAAGAAATTAATTGAAATTAAATTAAATTAATTGAAAATAAAAGGAATTAATTGAAATTAAAAGAAATTAATTGAAATTAAATTAAATTAATTGAAAAAATGTAATGAGATGAAATTAAATTAAATTAAATTAAATGAAACTAAATGAAAAAAAATGTAATTAAATGAAATGAAATTAAAAGAAATTAAATGAAATTAATTGAAAAAATGTAATAAGATTAAATGAAATTAAAGTTAATTAAATAATAAATCTAGAAATATAGCTAGGTTTTCTTAAAAGTAGGCTAAAAATAGTGTGATCCCTGTAAACCTTTATAATCTTTTATACATCAAGAC
The DNA here is from genome assembly GCF_980474605.1 of Leiobunum rupestre. Taxonomy (NCBI): domain Eukaryota; kingdom Metazoa; phylum Arthropoda; class Arachnida; order Opiliones; family Sclerosomatidae; genus Leiobunum; species Leiobunum rupestre. The sequence goes on along the minus strand of NC_143389.1, from coordinate 68,076,122 downwards.
TAATTTTGATTCAAATTAAGATCTGGAGATAACCGTTAATATGTTAATTTTATCAATGTTATTTCATTGAGGGTTTGCTATTTTTTGAATTTCAATCGGTGCGTCTATGTAAATTTGAAGAAATTGTCGACCATTTCGTAAAATCTGTGGTCAGGCAAATACGAAATAGGCTTGGCGCCAAGGGCGTATCCAGGATTTTATTTCAGGGGGGGTTTGGGGAAAATTTCAAGGGGGGGGGGTGCTGACGGAAGTTTCACTGATTTTTATTAAGCACCCCTCCCCCAGTCATCAGCATTTCGGGGGGGGGGGGTTGAACCCCCAACCCCCCCTTAAATACGCCCTTGCTTGGCGCCGTTAGTAGAGTGGTGGTTTGCCCAATAGGCTGAGTAGGCTTCACCCAGGAGAAGAGACCAGGACGCAGCAAAGTCAAGGTGAGCATACTTAAGGTCAAGCCTAGAGGCCTAGATGGTAGTTAATCCGTGACTGGCCGCTACTGATAATAAGAAGATAACTTTACTCTTGCGTTGAGTTTGCATGTTATCTCCCCACTGCTTAAAGGGGGTTAACGGTAATAGTGAGTGTAGAGAGCTGTTGGCTCCCGTGACATAAAAGGCATGCCACCAGCCTCTTACTCATTGTAGCCCGGCTACTTGGGATAAAGGCATTAAGAGTAGCTCGATGATTAAGGTGTTGCCTTGGGTATTAGTCTAGCTGCAGGGCTGGATTAACCATTAAACGAGATAAGCAATTGCTTAGGGCAAGAAGAGAATTGGGGGCAACAAAAGTTTCTAATGAACACAATTCACAAACTAACATAGTCTAAATTTAAGAAAATAAACGGAATTTCTACTCTCAAACATTGGCAACACTGTCTTCGAGGTTGAAGTTCGAGCAGTAGAGTAATCACGGTGTTTTGATGTTTTCTACCTTCATATCCCGTCGCTCGTTTTCGCTGGGTGCCCCGGGCTCACGATTGGAACCATAGTCTCATTAGAGCCGGCGCCAGCGTGAATCACGCACCTCAACGTCAGTTTTTCTCATTTTTGTCTTCTATTTATGGCGGTTTCAACTGAGTTGGGATCTCAGTCAGGATCCATTCCCTTTGTTCAGATAGCTGCATTGCAATCAATGCGTATTACGGTTTTCTAAAGTTCCGAGTGTGATTTAGTCATTTCCAAAATTAAAATATAATTTTATGGTTTATCATGGTTTTCATCAAAATGTTTAAAGTGCTTAGGACAGCAAAAATGGGTTAATCCACCCTTGTTTAGCTGATTATTATTATTGTTATTATTATTATTACTGTTAGAACAATGCACTTACGCAAATGTCTCTCTGTGGTTCCCGGTATTTGACACTAGAGGCACGAAATCAACAAAAGTCCTGCAAGAGCAAGTAGGAACACCAGGCAAAATACTCTTATCTTCGTCCACTCTGAACAGATCCTCGTGGGGAACCTCATAAACCGGGGTCATAGTCGAGGGTCTGACGACAGGCACCGACCACACGAAGCCCACATTTTCGTGGGTCGACGATCTGGCCGTTTGGGGATCGATTTCCGAGTAGGGTGGTGGAGCTTCCATTTTCCAAATTAACTGGTTTAAATAATACCTTGCGCTACGACTTATGCATTTTGTTACTTTATCGTACAACGCTATCTTATCAATGGGAAATACATGTTACCCGAACTCTTACAATCGCGCCTCACCTGCGTTATCTTTGATGAAATGTAAACGTTGCTTTCCTCATCTCAATACCGTCGAGGTCTCGGAAATTGTTAAGGACAAAATCGCATTTTGTCATTGGGAAAAGGGTAAACGTATAATTGAAATCGCTCTCTCACCAAGGGCCACCGAGACTCTCGGTAGATGCCTGGGCCCTGGTAAAACAATAATTCAAGAGTACCCGTGGTGGATTAAGTAGCTTTTAGCCTAGGGGTCCGGAACCTTCCAAAAGATATGGCAGCCGGAGACTATGCTAAAGGGAGCGAGGTCAAAGGGTCCCTAATAATGCTCAAGTCTTGGGGATCAGGTGGTAGTTAATATGCCAAATTCAGGGCCTTAATTATTATTATTCCAGATAAATATACGGTTATGGAGATAAACTTGGGAGATATTTCCAAATCAGACCCGGGTCCTCCTAGACTGTCGATGTAGCCATGAAGATAAGCCACCCCACGAAAACGTGAATGGGGGAACTTGTAGAGTCTAGATTGTGCTTCTACCTACACTCACCAACAAGTTTCCCCGTTCACGTTTTACGAGGGGTGCATTAACCTCTCCATTTAAGCGAGTTTTGGGTATAGAGAGATTTAGCTCATACAATAAAACGTGGGTGGACGACGCATAGTACCACAAGTAACCTAATACCTCTAAGTAGGACATAAGGACTTTTTTTTACTACATCCTCGGTAGCGGCGCCATGAACTAATCTAACCCACCTTCCTTTAACGTGGTATTACGGGAATTTGGCGCGATTTTGAATACCACCATTTTTAGGCTTATTGCGTATTTAGCCGCACTATGGTTCTATATGATTGGCTCAATTTGAACTCTGACTCCTTTTGGATGACCAATAGAAAAATTCAAATCACAAAGATAGTTAAACTTCAGGGTTACAGAGTTGCTAGTCGTTTTACTGATTTATCTTTGTTGAAGAAAGGATTTAGTAAGAAATCATGCACGAGCAAGGGCTTCAGTGTCATACTTAGGTGTATTTTGTTACTTATGATAGTACGGATAAAATATGAACAATAGGTTACAGCAGAAGTTTCCTTTGGGAGCGAATTTCCCTTCAAATCACGGCAAAAAATTATAGAGACTATTAGTTCTCTTAAAACAGTCGGCGGCTCTATCATTATGATAAGGCCCTTGTTATTAGAGATGGCAATGAATCTATCCAATTCTTAGAAAAAACGACTTACCTTAATTTATTTTCTGACCATTCTTTATGACCGGTTGTCGACCTCGGCTGAGAGTGACGTAGACAAGATGAGTTCCCGGGTCGAAAATCAAGTTTCCCTTTTCAGTTTTCACACAATCGCTTCACGATTAGAGCTTTTTCTTAGTGTATTTTGCCAACGATTATCTTTCATGGTGTTTCGTAAAGACCCAAATATTTAATAATATAATAATATTTTATTTTAATATCTGACCCTTTTTAGAAATAACATTAACAAGAATAAACACGGTTTTTTCAGTTCGCAGAACTGGTTTTTGTACAATCATAATTCAGGTGGCAATGATAGAGCAGACACTTGCTTTAAAACGAAGATAGATGGCGGTAGCGTTTCGTCGAGTGGCAAAAAAATGATTAACCCCGCTAGCCTTATCCCCAAGCTTCCTTAGTTCTCGAAGCTCTCACCAGATGACACTTCTCTTGAACTCAATTCCCTCCCCCATGTACGTCCCCCTTCCGACTTTTACTTCGGGAGTTAAAAAAATTCTACCATTAACCCACTTTTGGTGGTTAACTGGTTATGGCACTTTTGTTCCCATAATTTCTATAAGCACAATATTACGATACCTGAGAGCAAACGTAAAGTAAGTCTAAAAACCCTTATTATAAAAAAAGTGTTTTTGTTTTAAATCTAGGATTATAACATTGGCAATCTATTAATTTAAATATACTAAAAAATAAATGAAATACGAAATTAGCCTTATTTCAGGGATTATGATTTCGAATTTCTTTCAAAAGTCACTTGCTCGACTTTCGCTCTCAGGTAGCGACTAGATCTTTTCCAATCAAAGCAACAAATTTGTACATCAATCCTTCTAGTTTTATTTGTCAAATTTAAATAACTTTAAGTTGAACCAGAAGTGTTTTGGAGGAATTTCATCCCCAAGCATTCTTATTCGCGTGCCTGGCTTTCTTTTGTCTTCCGTTTGGTACCAGAAGGCGAAAATTTCTCCCAGACAGATGATGGTCGAAACGAAATTGATAATAAACACTATAACGACTAAACTTTTGATGTCCTCCAAAATTATCATGGCGTTCGTCTTTTCTGGTTTCATAATCTCACCGACGATTCTGTTTTCCTTTTCGTGTTCACGGTCTTCGTTAATTTTCCATTTCAAAAATATTCCAGATGCTAGTATTCGTAATAACCTATGAACAGAAAAATGGATGCTTATATCATGGACAGTCCGTGCTTATATTCAGTAGGCGCCAATGAGGTAGAATAAATAGAGATCCAAATCCGCCTTCCAGGACCTACCGTTTCGCGGGACAGTATTTGCTGAGTTGGAGAGCTATTCCTAGTAAATGAACTTAATCAAATTGTGTTGGCGCCATCTATCGTGTTATTGGAAAACTAAACCTTAATTTACTTTGTATAAGTGTCTGCTTGTAGAAACAGATGGCGCCAACACGATTGGATAAGTTGAAACTTAAGCCTAATTCTCCTACTCAAATAAAACGTGTCCCGCGAATCTCAGATTTGTTTGTATCTCTAGTTCATATTCTACCTCATTGGTAGGTGCTTCGATATGTAAGACCCTCTCTTTTATTTCCGCCCTAGTGTCGAAAAGGGGATCGCTGTATATCCGGTTGGTCGGTTACCAGACTCGTCATTCCAATGATGAATAGAATTAGAGAAGAAGACGGTATTTTAACAGGTTTTCCGTGCATTTTTGATCTAATTTATTTATTTAATACCAAAATATTTTCGGCAACCCTGTTTTCCAATCACTGAAGTACAGTTTTTGTGAGCATTTTTCCATGTAAATGAAAGATAAGTGCTTGGAAATCCTGTTAAAATATCGTCTGCTTCCTAGCTACATGTAACACAATCTTTTCTTGTCAGCCGCCAAAAATCTTTGTTAGGCCCAAAAACCATTCTTTCTTGTTGGCCGCAAAAAATCTCCCTAGACTTAAATTTTTTCTTGTCGACGCCAAAAATCTCCTTTATGCCCAGTGGCCATGGACATTCATGCAGTGCCGTAGCCAGAAATTCGTCAAGGGGGGTGGGGGGTTTGAACTATGTGAATGTTAAGAAAGGGGGTCGAGAAGGGGGTGGAAATTTAGTACAGTCAAATGTATGCCCAAGGGGGTGTCTGGAACCGGAAACCCCCCTTGTCTACGCCACTGTTTATGCCTAATGCTTGGTTTCCACTGGCGTGCGTCATAATGCATTCCGCGCGTCAAAACGGTTGTACGTCCAAAGGTTGAGTGACACTCAGTCACGCGTGCTATAGGAGACCAAGGCTAACACAATTTTTTCGCGTCAACGCTCTCACCATCGCGGTATCTTTGCACTTTTGAAAATCAGCCTATTAGGCGGACAGTATAAAGAGTAACTTGAATGTCCAGGCTCTGTATTAATTCTTCCTAGTAAATGACTGAAAGTTTTATTGAAGCTTCTATTGGTAACGAAAATTAATACTTTAAGGACAAAAAGTAATATATAACTTACAAATAAATTTATTATGAAGTTGCTCTTTTTGAATTAAATAGAGTGACTAACAAAAATAATAACTTCAGAACTTCAGAACTTTTCAGCTTCGCTACTTTCGCTGAAAAAAAATCGAAATCGATTGGACCAGCCAGCCAACTAGTCCTTACCGTACTTGTACTATTGATTTGGTTTTAAATTACTTTTGATACATGGGGCGTTACCACTTCAGCTTTAGCTTTTCGAGATGAAACAAATAGGTGTTTCATTTACTGATTACGAAGGTAAATTATTAATCCAGGAATGCGTGTGGTGTGGATTACGGATAAGTAACTCCAGGAATCCATAAAGATACTTGCTATTTTGTCGCGTCTTTGACACGAAATCCCCACTAAAATTTATTCGTAGTTCTTCCGAAAATCAAAAATGAAGCACGCACATAAATCGTATAGAGAAACATGCCGGAGTAACTCTCTTCAATAAATCATCTTCCCAGGAAACCGCCAAGAAGTAATATTTCAGAGAGCCAGGACCTGCAAGTCACTGTTTATATAGTGCTTGTTGAAATAATGGAATTTTTTCACCTTTACGGCAGCTAGGAGCAACAAACACAGTACCCCATACAAGGAGAACGCAACCCGTCAATAGTCGTGTATTTTCTTGTGTACATTAGTCATTGGTTAGACGCTTTAGCGCCTGCTGTCGTCGGAAGGGGAAAATTCGGAAATTGTCTTCCCCCTTTCCGTAAAACGTTCAGCGTAAAGGCTTGTCCAATGAAATTGGTACACAACACTGCGTTAGCGTGTTTGAAGGGTAGCTGCGTTTTCCTTGTGTTCGTTGCTCGTAGACGGCAGCAACAAGCGTTCCCCATGGCGTTCCCTTTTAAACAGGTAGCTTTTTTGACATATTAAGGCTTGGAAAAAACACGACGTTCTGTTTACAGGTGAAAAGTTTCCATTATTTCTACAAGCCCTATATTAACAATACCTCGCGGGTCAGCCAGGGCCGGACTTACAGATCCTGTGCCCATAGGCAGATAAGGAGTCTGGGCCCCCTTTTCACCAGTAGCGGCGCTAAGGTATTTTCATAGGTGGGCTAATTATTTTGTGGCTCTTAGCGGGAACCTTGGATTGACCATTAAGTGGTGAAATCGAAAATACCCGAAATTTTTCCAGGAAGCGAGAGGAGCAAGGTCGTTTTATTGTTCCGGCTCTCGTCGCGTTTACTGGACCCCTACTGACATTGTATCTGACCTGGAGGGGACAAGTGCATGCCTGGGATATTTCCCTAAATTCCCATAAGCCCCTTTCTTTTCAACTTTCTCTCAATTTCCGCTACCTTCCTCCCGAATCTGTATGGTCTACTACCCTTTTCAGTAAACGAATTGATTTTGAAAGATTTTTTACCAGAAAAACGTTTCTTGGCAATAAAACAAATTTCTAGAGATAAAGAAAATTCATAAATTAAAATATGTGGCCTCTTAATTATAAATATGTGGCCCTTTTAATATATATGTGGCCCCTCTCAGAAATGTAGGGGGGCTAAAGCCCACTTCAGCCCACCCTTAGCGCCGCTACTGCTTTTCACGCGCTGCATTTACTCTTATCCCTGGAACTAGGCTGTGCCTGAATTCCCCCGATTCAGCTTAGAAGTCTGAGCTCTACGGTTATATTACTAAATAAAAGCTCTTAACAATCGTCGACTAAATATGCGATAATAATGCAACATTGCGATTTAAGGCTGCGTCCGTAAACGGCCATGCCGAAGTTTTGGTAATTTTAAAACAAAATCTTCTACCTAGGAATTTCTCCAACATAAATTACAATTGATATTATAGATTTATGCCTAGGCGGAAATACGGCACTGGGGTCAGCTAGGCTAAAAATAATAATCAGCTAGGCTAATACCCAAAGCACCACCTTAGGCCCAAGTCATCTAGCGACTTATTATGCCTTTAAACAGGTGGCTGGGTTACAACGCGTAGGATGGTGGTGACAAGCCCTTCATGCCACGCGAGCCAACAGCTCCCTACACTAACTACTACCGTTAACCTCGACAAGTTTTATGGGGAAGGGGAAACCGAAGAACTCGGGGGGAAACCCCTTTAACCAGTAGGGAGAGAACTTGCAAACTCAACGCAGAAGGAGTTGTTCCGAGTTTTCCTGGCTTAAATGTTATTTCTTGGCGATTTCCTGGGAGGATGATTTATTTAGGCGCCTATTGCATTGAGTTTGCAAGTGCTCTCTCCACTGGTTGAAGGGGTTTTCCCATTTCCATAAAAACGTGTTGAGGTTAATGGTAATAGTGAGTGTATCCGACCATCTGATCTCATCTCTAGATGACTTGGGCCAAAGGTGGTGCCTTGGGTATTAGCATTAGACTATCAATCAAGGCCCCCTAAGTTTGAATTGGGCATAAGGCCCAGGGGCGTATTAACCATTAGGCAGAGACATCGTCATCCAAAAAGTACTTCGTGATATGAATAGCTTAATCTATACAATGCAAAAGTCAAAATTGTCTAAAACGCAATAGGAAGCTAACTTGGCCGCTAGGGGTCGCATGAAAATATATTTAGATTTGACAAATTCAGGTATTCTGAATAAACGAAATATGTCAAAATATTTATTATATGCACTCTCTGGAATTTTTGGCCCAAATCAACGGGCTTTTGGAACACTGTGCATAGGCACATGCTTTGTACACGGAATTAGCCATTTCAGTTTAAATCCAGCCACAAAGTGGTCTGCACGACAAACTTATCGATTTGTTCTTAAAAATAGCAAATTGTAATTTTATCAGCTTCTCGTGTTAGTCGCTATGTGGCTCTACGTAAACTGAATGTCTAAATATTGGTTTCTGTTGTGAACCAATAATTTCTATAGATATGTATAAACTATTCATTTAAATTATCCTAGACGCGGCGGGTTACAAGCGCGAGCGAATACCTATGAGTAGGCGTGGCCAAAGCCGTCGGAGTGATCTTACCATACGCGATACGGCAGGATAAGCATTCCAAGTAGAGTTATGGATTCCTGCATAGAGTAACGGAAAAAGAGTGGGAAACGAAAGCCCTCAAACTTTTACGCGCTATGCCGCGTAAGCGAGGGGAAGACAGAAATGGGGGACGGAAACCGGGAGTATTTTCAGCGCGAGCATGCGTGTGGTACGAAAATATTGTTTTTGGCGCCATCTTTCGGATTATCACCACAATATTTTTCGAGGTAATTCAAAAAGCGTTTTGCGTCGTTTTTTTTGCGTTACACGATAGACCACACTTAAACCAAGTTCCCATTTAGCGAAAAAAAAAATTTCGCGCTGAAAATTGACGCTCGCGAATAAAATTTACGATTTTTTTCAAATTCGCCGCTAAAGTCGCGTCTCCGCGGTATCTAGGGAATGTTCTATTTTTTTACGTCCACACCTTGGCGATAAAAAGCTTCAACCAATCAGAAAACGCGTTCCCTCGATCTATTCCGCTCCCGTCCGTCACTTATTAAGCCTAGGTCTTTAGAAAAGCAGCTCAGCCAACTTGACCAAGATACTGAAGTAAAGGTAATTATCTCACGAATAGAATCGTTTATTTATTAAAATTATCAACCGGAACATCCATTTGGTTCATTTTGAACTGATGTTTTATGTTAGGCATAAAACATTACTAAAAACCAGCACAAGGTGTTTTTAAATTTTTGCGCTAAAGTGACAACCGCTTCCCCAGCGACCGAAAAAACGTTTCTTTTTTCGTTGTGCGAAAATTTTATTCGTCTCGAAAATTCGCCAAGTGGGAACTAGCCTTTATTGTAAAACAAACAATACTAAAAAGCAAACGAAGGCACAAAGGAAGAAAACTGATACAGCATACAGGAACATGTTTGTGAACATTGAAACTTTCAAATTAGATTTTACGATGTCAATATTTTTTCAGGAATAAGGAGTTTCTTAGCCAAAACATAAAATCCATTCAATTAAATGCGTCTTCTTGGATAACGTGAAAGACTTACAATGGAAGGATAACTCCTTTCATTGTAATATTGCTTATTAACTGAAATAAGAAATTAATTTATATTTGTACAAAGAAAAATTCAAACATTGACTGCGGCAGGTTTGGATTACCTTTCTATATTTGCAAATAACAATATTGGTCTTTTGGACAAAGATCGATTTCCTATTAAAAGATACGAATTATTATGTGGTTTTTTCCCCGCCTGTTCTGGGTTTTTTGAGCAGGTTGAAAAGTGTAGCCATATGAAGTCATTTTACTACAATTCTGTCTTGACGAAAAAAACGAGTTGGAGTAAGAAGGGAGTAGTTAAAGATTAAAGGTTATTTATTAGCCGCAGAAGCCGTAGATTGGTTTTAAGATGGCGGCCGGTGGTGAGGTCATCAATATGTGGCTCATTTTTCTCATCTATTTAATAATTATAATACTCAGCTAGGCTAATACTCAAGGCACCACCTTAGGCCTAAGTCATCAAGCAATTTTTAAAGCTATTAAATAACATTTAACAATTGTATTTTCGTTTTTAAAAGCTTGCCACATGTGAAGAGGTTCAAAACCCGCCATGTTTTCGTGAAAAAAAATTTAAGCGGACGAATTTTCTATATAAGCAGACGACAAAGCTAGATTACTCCCTCTACACCTCCTTTCGAGGAGGAGTAAAAAGTGTAACCTTAGAGCTCTGGAACAAGTGAACAAAATTCGGGACAGGGTTAATCTTACCCAGAGAACAGGCGAATAATACTTTTTAAGATAAAAAGATTAAACTTTTGGTCCTCTGACAGCCGTGGAGAGATGGCGCCAGCAACAACATTTTCGTACCGCGCGCAATATCGTGCTGAAAATACTGCCGGTTTCTGTCCCACTTTTTGTCTTTCCCCCTCTCGCGAGGCATAGCGCATAAAAGTTTGAAAGCTTTCGATTTCTCCCTTTTTCCGTTACTCTATGGCAATAATAAATACTTAATACTGGTTTAAATTGAAATGTTCCTAAGCCTCGTATATGATAGGCGAAATTGGACTACGAAGACGCATTTAAAGTAAAGCAGGGTACACGAAAACAAATGTTTGTCTTTAGACAATGCTCACAGCCATACATAATACGCGTTTTTTAAACTTTTTTTTATTTTTGTCATTTACCCGGGTTAAGCAAATATTTATAGAATATGTTAAAATTATATTGTACCTGTAAATGTTTTCTTTAGAAATCAAAGTGAAAGCACACATAACAGATTTTAAAGAAATTCCTGCTTAACTTCTCTATTTAAAGGAGTTGAAATCGGGGTTGAAACTATACCTACCCCAGATCGAAGGCTTCTCTGCAAGGTAAATTCCTCGTGTAGGCGATGACGCTGTTGTCCGGATAGAGGCCTTCGCTGGCGATGTGGAACTTGCGCAAGTCGAAACTGTTCTTGTAGATGTTTGATATTAAATAGGGTCTGCCCGCTACCAGAGCGAAATCTTGCTGAAGCACATTCTCGAGGCCAGTGCGATAGGAATCGATGCCTTTGAAGCCGTTGCTCTTCATGTGCCGCACCAGCACGTCTATTTCTGCCGTGGTCGATTTCTGAAATCAACCCAATCATTTATAAGAACGAAAACTAATTTTATCGCTATCAACAAATTGAAACCGGCTGAGTTTTCATTTCCTTGCATAAGCAACATAATAAATATAAGTATGAAACTTATTATGTTTTTAATGCTAATTTTCTGAACAAACCTTTTTCGACACCCACCAATTGTGTTCAAACTCGGGATATTGGTAGACCTTCATGTAACTCGAAAAATTCTAAAGGGAATTTATTCAATGGGCAACCGTTTTGCCATGGCAACGAAATTTTTTTTTGCCAACCAAAAATTGAAATTTTCCCATTGAAAATAACATGGGATTCTAACCGATTCCTAGGGCCCCCCCATGTGAAAAAATTAACAACTTTAAAAATGCCAAAAATAGAGAAAATATAAAAAAATTGACGAAAAAAATCAAAATTGATCAACTTTTGATCAATTTGAACAAAATGGGTGAAAATGAACCAAAATGGCCAATATTGGAAAAATGTGAGAGAAAATTTAAAATACTAAAAAAACAATGAAACTGGAGAAGATCACACGGTATAAATTTATTATTTGGAGACTTTTCGAGCCGTGGCCCTTTATCAATCCACTTGTTTAAGCCTATTAATATAAATTAAGTTCAATATTTAAAATTTAAAATAGTACAAACATTGAAAAAATATTTCGAAATTGTTTAAATTATTTTTTTTTTAAATTTAATAAAAATAAAAATTTCAAAAATATTTGATCAAAAGCTTTAAAGTTGATCAAAAACGATTATAATTGATTGAACAAGATTATTTGTGAAATATAATATATATATAATATATCGATAAATTGGTGTATTTGAAAAATAAAATAATTTTGTACTAACAATGATCAAAATTCGGATTAATAGATCAAAATGGGCAAAATTTTAATATTTTTTAAAATTTTGCTAATTTTGATTTATTTTTTCCAATTTTGATGAAGTTTGACCAAATTGATCCAAATAAATCAATTTTTTCAAAAAAACACAATTTATCTGTATATTAATCTAATTTTACACAACTTATAAAATTCAATTGATTTTTCAATTATAATAGAAGCTACTGCTTTTGATCAAACTGGTACAAATTTGTTCAATTTTATAAATTTTGAAAAAAAATATTTTATTTCAAAGTATTTTGAGATTTAGGAATTTTTTTATAAATTTTTTTTAATTTAAAATTTTGCCTATATTGATCTAGTAATTCGAATTTTGATCATTCTTGACCAAATTGACCAAAATAATTATTTTTCAAATAAACCAATTTATCTATATAATATTCAGATGTTTCATAAATAATCTATTTCAATCAATTCCTTACAATTACAATAGTGTTTGATCAAATTTACTGCTTTTGATCATTTATTTTTAAATTGATTAATTTTTTTCAATTTTTAAAAAATAATTTATTTCAAACAATTTCGAAATATTTTTTCTATGTTTGTACTTCTTTAAATTTTCTCTCGCATATTACCGATTTTAGCCTTTTGGCTTAATTTTCAATCATTTTGAACAAATTCCAAAATTTTAAAAATTTCAAAAATAGAAAAAAAAGATAAAAAAAAGTGACGAAAAAAATCAAAATTGATCAAAAGTTAAAATTGATCAACTTTTGATCAATTTTGATCACTTTTTTTTATCTTTTTTTCTATTTTTGAAATTTTTAAAATTTTGGAATTTGTTCAAAATTTTCACATGGGGGGCCCCTAGGAATCGTTCAGAATCACATGTTATTTTCAATGGGAAAATTTCTATTTTTTGTTGTCATTATTTATTATTATTATTATTCCTTAATTGTGAGTAGCATGATATCGTCTTTGACTCTTTGTTAGTAGTATATTTCACCTTGGCCTTATTCAAACACTAGGGGGCTCTGTACTGAGAACTAAACCTTGATTGCGCAATAGCTCTGAAAATCAATTCGGTGATAATTTTTCCGAATTGACATACTAATTGTTACTATGTCACTTAAATTTATGTAAGACTCAGATGTCGCCATCTTTTGATCAAAAACGAAAGTACTTTAAATGGCAATTTTCGCAAATATAATTTTTTTCCTAATTTCTAACTACTTCATGATATAGTTTTCAAAAATACTGACACGTTAATGTTAAATTTAAAATTAGTGCTTATTTATACTAAAAATTATGAAAATTACGTTATATATAAAAATATAACACAACAAACTAATATGAATTAAATTTAACAAAATAATATAAAAATAATATTTTTATTTTAATAATTAGTTAAAATAATACTTGTGAATAATGTTTCCTAATCCTTTCCAGAGATGGCGCTCAAGACCTAAAATCAAGATGGAACCTGAAATGGGCGTCGTTGTTCCTTGTGTAAATTAGTTCTTGCTATGAATATTGTCACGGTCCCGGCTATCCCGAACATGTAGGGAACAAATCCCTTTTTGGGGGAAAATGGACAGATAGAGCTCAAAATGTTTTTAGGGAGGGATAAAGGGAAAAAGGGGGAAAATAGATTCAACGGGGATATTTTTTAGGGGAAATTATAAAATATGTAATGTAGTAAATATTTCGCATATCGGCAACTTAAAGGGGCTCCAAAGTTCTTTGGCAAAATGTGTGTAAAATCAGCAAAGTGCGAAATTTAAGGGTGACTCTGCCCGCCTCTGCCAAGGCCGAGTGAGGGCTTGGGGGAATGAAAAGCATGCTCAATTTTCTTTGAAGCCCCTTTAATTTATAACCGGAGAAACTTTAAACTTTCGCTTCGAGCCCTCTTCAGTGGCTTTTTCGTCTGCTACTAATTCAATTCTCTCATATACATTTTAGAAAGCAAAGATGGACCATGGACTAAATAATTTTTAGATACATTTTGTTACACAAGGCTAGGACGTGTCCGAACTTAATGACGTAACTGGAATTTTGTTGTGGCAGTTTTTCGTTATAACAATTTTGTTATTGTAGTAAGTTGAAATTATTGCAAGCGAACTTCACTGCTTCCGCTTTGGTTAATTTAAGTACTTAACACATTTTATTAATTAAAGTGCTATTATAACTTTTTAATTGATATGATAATGTGATATTAAACGCGAGTTAAAAGTGTTAACTCTGTAATGTTTAAAAAATAAGTCTAGTCTTTTAGAAAAATTATATAATTTTATTATATTTGTTATCAATTAATTGGGTAATTAATGCGTTTAAATTTAGTTTCCCGAATGACTTGTGAGTGAAATTGCGGAGAAAACGGCTTTTGAAAAGGGGGAAAATAGCGGGGAAAATGGCTTTTAAAAACGGGTAAAATCAATTTTTTAGTTACCCAAAAGGGGGAAAATTAAGTAGCCCGAGTGGAAACACTGATCCCGAAACTAGATATTATCTGATCAAGGACGAATTACTTCTCTGGCCGCTTTTCATTTCCCGCTTACGTTCCGTAGAGATGGGTTAATTCGCAATTCTCTCATAAGGGCGCGCTGGCTTCGACTTCAGGGGCAAACAAAACGTCACGTGACCACCGAATCTCCACGTGTATTTAAAACAAGTCTATTGGTGATTTAACAAGCGGTAAGTAATTAAAAAACACTTTATACCTTTATTAAAAACGTGAAATAAAAGGTTTGAATATAAATTTCTGACCCAATGTATCATATAAAGATACTCACCAAAAGTACTTCTTGAGAGGAGCTCCCAGCGATAAAATCAATGGAATATTTTCTATTGAGAACCGCGTCAGCTATGTCGCTGACTGTATCGATCAAGCGACTCTTGGGCTTCCAAGTGGCCGAGCTCGTCATGAAACCGCCGTACACCTTCCCTAAATATCCTTGCGTCGGCAAAAGACACAGCAGAATTAAGATGTCAGTCCTTCTCATTTTACTAGCGTAGGGCGATCCTTGAAAATATTCAATTCAAACATTATAAGTTTTAATTTTGACTTTCAACAAACCCCAATAATATTATTTAAAAGCTTATGGGATAAATAACATGACTCTACCCTTCTATCTAGGAACAACAAATACGGCACCCCACACAAGGAGAACGCAACCGTCAAAAGTCGTGGATTTTCTTGCGTACATTTTTCATTGGCTAGACGCTTTAGCGCCTTCTCCCGTCGGAAGGGAAAAATTCGGAAGTTGTCTACCCCCTTTCCGTAAAACGTTCAGCGAAAAGGCTCGTCCAATGAAATTTGTACACAACACTGCGTTAGTGTATTTAAAGGGTAGCTGCGTTCTCCTTGTGTTTGTTGCTCCTAGCTTCTATAGACGGTTCAATAAAACCTACAACGA
The DNA here is from genome assembly GCF_980474605.1 of Leiobunum rupestre. Lineage (NCBI taxonomy): Eukaryota > Metazoa > Arthropoda > Arachnida > Opiliones > Sclerosomatidae > Leiobunum > Leiobunum rupestre. The sequence goes on along the minus strand of NC_143389.1, from coordinate 68,060,900 downwards.
TTCGCTAGAAAGTATTAATACATAGATCGTGTTCGTGAAAACAACTCTTTATATGGTCCTTGTAAGGACTGGCAAAAACGCCGCGATGGTGAGGGTGTCGACGCGAAAAAATGGCGTTAGGCCTAATGGAGATTGTTTTCATCGACGTGACGCGAAAATAATATTAGCTTTGGTTTCCACTATAAAAATGCATTATGACGCGTGCTATGGATTGTAGTTGGCTTTTTGGGCTATTCAGCGAATATGGCCACATTAATCGATATTATCGTTTCTTGTTTTGATAATAACTTTCTAACTATCCCGGCCAAAGGCGTTATATCACTAAATAATATAGCACTAATATAATTCTAGGCATAGTACTAGTCATTTAAGTATTAATTCTAGGAAATAGCACCTGTAGCGACACCATCACCATTGTTTCAAACTAATAATAAAAAAATAATTCCTTGTTTTAAATTACTCACTTCACGTCACTTGACGTCACTCATGCTTTTCCCCCAAATGGAAAAAAAACTGCTAAAAATGGCTTTCCGGGGACCGGGCCCGCTTTCGGCGGCCCTGGTTTAAAGTTAATAAGAAACACCCATGAACCACTGTTTTATAGTTCAGTCCAACCACCCATGAACCACTGTCTTATAGCTCATAAGAACCACACATGGACTACTCTTTTATAGTTAATAAGAACAACCCATGGTCTACTGTTTCATTGCTCATAAGAACCACCCATATACTACTGTTTCATACATCATAATAACCACCCATAGACTACTGTTTTATAGTTCATTAGAAACACCCATGTACTACGATTTTATAGTTCATAAGAACCACCCATTGACTACTGTTTTATAGATAATAAGAACCACCCATGAACTACTGTTTTATAGTTCATAAGAACCACCCATGAACTACTGTTTTATAGTTCATAAGAACCACCCATGAACTACTGTTTTATAGTTCATAAGAACCAACCCATGGACTGCTGTTTCATAATCTCAACTTTTAAATTCCCTTATTTCCCTCCCTTGTAAATTATAAATATAATTTTTCTTACGGGAGAAATATTTGAAAGAGCAAGAAAACCAATTTGGACGAAGGTAGAGAACTGACAAAGTCACAGCGTAAACTCCCAGAAGCAGAGCGAATATGATCCAAATCTGAAAGTGTCACGGTAAAGGTCAAATCCACACTAGCCAACATTTTTGCCAACTTTGTTGGTGTGCACAGTTTTAGACTTGAGTTCCCAAAAACCCGTTTGCATTTTCGTTCACATATTCCACGAAAAGTTGCCGATATTTCGCGGGACGACTTGTAATTAAAAAAAACTACGTTTACTACAAAATGTGCTAATTCACATAAATAAAAATATTTTATATTCATATTATCATTTAGTTTTGTTCAATCAAAAAAGTGAACGAAAATTATCAGCACTTTAGCCTCGCAGCAAGAGGAGCCGGGTTCGATCCCAGCTAGTGGCACTGGGTGAAAATCCGGAACCACTCCTTCTGCGTAGAGTTTGTAAGTTCTCTCCCCACTGGTTAAAGGGGTTTTCCACCGAGACCTTCGGTTTCCCCTTCCCATAAAAACTTGCTGAGGTTAACGGTAATAGTTAGTGTAGGGAGCTGTTGGCTCGCGTGGCATGAAGGGCTTGCCACCACCCTCCTACGCATTGTAACCCGGCCACCTGTTACTTGATCACGCACAAGCAACATTGCTTATGTGGTCGAAGGTGGTGCCTTGGGTATTAGCTCTATTTAAAAAAAAATATTTGGAGCTAAACCTCGGTAATCAATATAATTAATTTAAAATATTAAAAGATCTGCTACTGCATGGATTTGCAATACTTGTTTATTTAAAACTCGGTAGCTTTCAGACCGCGGTCCTTCTTCAGCCAAATAGTTTTTACAATAATAACATCGGTAATAAATGTTGGCCAACATAAGCGTTTGTGTTCAACACATTGTGGAAAAAATTTCTAATAATAATTAGCTAGGGCAGCGGTTCCCAAAAGGTCTTCCACCCAGGGTTCCGCGGAAGGGTCACAGGGGTTCCAAGAATTCACAGCGCGGCCATCTTTGTTTGTGTCAAGAGTCTTTTAAGATAAGTAAAAAAAATAGTTGGGGTTCCGTCAGAATTAGGTGGATAATTTAGGGTTTCATAGCAAAAACAAATTTGGAAACCGCTGAGCTAGGTATCACCTCAGGCAGAAGTCATCGACTGACTTTTAAGGCCATTAATTCCGGTGGCCGGGTTAAAATTCGTAGGTGGGGGGTGGAAAGCACTTCATGCCACGCGAGCCAACAGCTCCGTACACTTACTATTTCCGTTAACCTCACAAGACCGAGGAAACCTGTTTAACCAGTGGGGAGAAAATTTGCAAACTGAACGTGGAATGAGTTGTTCCAGGTTTTCGCCAGTGCCTAAGTTAATAATTCTTATCGAACCCGGCTACTGTTGCTGCGAGGCGAAAGTGGTAACCACACATCCACCCCACTCGGTTCACACGGAGCAACTCGGTTTGCAAGCCGTGTTTACCAATTAGGTTTTTAAAAAATGTTGACTCGTGTTAGTAAGGCAGAGTGGTTAAAAATGATTTATATAATGTGGTTTCTTTTCACCTGTTCTCGGATTAAAAGTGTACTCTTTTTACCCTAAAACGTTTTATTCGTCTGTTCCGGGGAAGAGGATTACCCCGGCCCATAAACTATTCTCTTGTTCCGGAGTATTAGGGCTATTCTTTTTACTCCTTCTGAAAGGAAGTGTAAAAGGGTAAATCGGATTTTGTTGTCTGCTAGCCAGAATTTATCTGCTAAAAATGTCACAGGCAGCCATTTTGGAAAAACGTTTTTACTCCGACCACCACAGAAACGGAGTAAAATGACGTCATAGCCTTACTCTTCTTACCCTACTCCGAAATCCCGGAACAAGCGAAAATAAACCACCTATAAATAAATTTAACATTCCCGTTGTTCCCAAAAGAATTGCAATCAGGGAAGTGGACTTACTGATAAGGGAAACGGTTTGAAAAAGAAGAATTGGCTTCTGTTTTCGAGGAACTCTGTGGCTGCCCTGGTGACGAACGTTAAATCTTGAAAATCGTAAACGGGTGAAAAGTCAACGAATAGACCCCTCATTGGCGTAGGAGCGAGATTCACCGCCAAATGAGCTTCCTTGGAAAGAGAACAGACATTTTCAAACGCTGTTGTAGTTGGAAATTGTTTAGCATATTGTCTGTTTTCCAAGACAGCAACAAATCCACGTCTTTTTGTCAAGGAAAATTTATTTGCGTTGGAGACGTTTGCTGGCCAAGTCTTGTAAGACTTTTAGGCCTCGGTCAAAGCAATGATAACGCAAAGCAAGGCACAGTGTATTTGGTTTAGATCAGTGAAAAGCAGTCTTAGCATTTATGTTTGCAGTGGCGTAGCTAGAGGTTTTGTAGATAGACGCGAATGTGTGGTTTTGTTGTAAAAATTAGACTACGCAAAACAAAGGATTTGTAGTCATCAAAGAATTTAAAAGTAACCCCTTTAATAGTTAATCTAATTAGTATTGCCGAAAGAAAACCAACCTTCTTGACGAGCATTCCAACCATCCCAGTGCATGAACCATCCAATTGACACACGCCATATTGTTTATCCGCAGCGACGACTAATCTGTAACTAAATCGGAATATTCCTTTCACAGAATTAACGAGACCCTTAAACGTGACTTATTAGACCCTTTTCATTCGTGAAAATCCCTTACACTCCTTCATTTCTAAAAAGGGACTCCTTTAAAATATTTTATCAAACCCCAAATCCATTATGACAGAAGTAACATGACAAAGCGTTAGAAGTGTGACAGTGTTACAGGTGGTGATATTAAACAAATTGGCTGAAACCATTAAGGGAAATTCACTATTAAAAAATGATCTTAAACACATTTTTAAGGGATTGAATAAAACTTTTATTTTTGTTATTAAATTTAGGGTTCAAGATTGAACAAATTTATGGAATCATTTATTAAAACTTACTGGAATTTTGTGAAATCGAAGATAGCGCGGATTAGTTGGAAATCATTTCCTTTTTTGCCAATAATCGAACCATTGGACAAAATGTCCACTTCAATGGTGGTGGGCTGAAAATATATTTGGCAGAAAGTTAATCCATTTCTAAGCAAACTTGAACCAAGAATGTAGTTATTTAAACATAGGGATAACTAATTTCCCCCGCCATTAGTTGATTTGATTTATTTTAGGGGCAAGGAGCTTTAAGGGAATTGGGAGCCAAGCTTGGTTGAACAGGTTCGACCAAGTACTTGAATGTTAGGCGGTAAAAAATATTCGCCATCAAATTAGCCAATTTGGCGTTTTTCTTGTTATTTTCTTCATATTACAAGATGGATTGACTCGTCGCGGGTTCAGCAAGACCCAAGATTTGAAGGAGAAACGTTAATAGAAAATTCCCAAATATATTTATATCACGATTAGTCTATGCACGTAATAAAAGTCAGTACATATTTGTTAACCCCTAATTTTTATATATATTGTATTAATTTTCACCCCCATTTCACTTGACCATGAGTCAGTGACCTTCACGAAAAATGATCACCAGGGGGCGGGCGCCAAAATGATAACATTTTGCAAGTCTTCACTAGTTTTAACGTAGAATTTGGCTTTTAGTACTTCAATTATGTAATTATTATTCATTACTAAATAATTAAGAATAAATCTGTAAAACAATAAAAAAGATTCAGATTTTGAAATTCAAAAAATCACTAAATGAAATTCTTTAGAAATTTCGATTTAGCACAGATCAGTGGATAATGTCGAATTAGAACTCGGTATGGTAGTTGGGGGTATCGAAATTGAAATAATCTACCAGATATTTTTATAATATTATATTGTATGTACTAAAGAAATAATTTAATTTGAAAGTTGGACATACGTCAATTGCCACCAGGAATGTGATATTTCGACACGAAGAGTCAGAAGTCATTCTGTTCTAAACTGAAAATAAACAAAAAGTTTAATTTAATTTAAAGGAACTGCATGACCGCTTTCCAAACATCTTTAAGTGTTAAAAGTATTAAAAATTAAAAATTGTTTAGGGTTTAGCTTTATTATCCCTTTTCATTATGGACTTATCTACTTATTCGCCAATTTTATCATCCTTTACAATGCAGTCCATAGGTAGTTCCTTTTAACTTAACATTGCGTATATACAGAAGAAAATAGGGGGAAGTACGCTTCTAGTCAGCTTTGGAAAGGCGTCACTTTTCACGAATTTTCGCGCCAAAACGGTTTGGCGGGAAATCGCGGATGAATACATCGTTTAAATAGAACAATTGTAACATAATGTCCTTCTCATTCTCTGCTAATTGAGCTAAGGCGTATTTGCTTTCGTCGTTTATAGCCGAGTTGAATCAAAACAAAAGTGGAACTACTTTTTCAGTTTGGTTTATTATGCGTAAAAAGGCATTTTCGTGGGTCACACGACGACTTCTATGGCTCAAAGCTACAGATACGTACTTCCCCTATTTTCTTCTGGTATATACTAATCTCCACCACTCTCCCCCTATTCGGCTTTCCGTTGCTACGCAACTCGTTTTGAAATTTTTAATATTTAGGCTTAGTTTCTCTATTCGGGGTTATGGTCGCAAACCAGATTTCCCGCACGGTACTGACGAGTCCCAAATAAGACGAAACCGGTCTACCGTTGGATTTTCTGGCTATTTTATTTTATTTTATTTAATTCAATTATTCACTCGAAGATCTATTTGGTCCGAGTTTCGCGTTTTTGTTTGCTCGAAGACCTATCGGTACGAGCTATTAGTAAGTTTTTAAATTTCTTCAAATTTGTTTAGGGTTTAGCTTTATTATCCCTTTTCATTATGGACTTATCTACTTATTCGCCAATTTTATCATCCTTTACAATGCAGTCCATAGGTGGTTTCTTTAAACTTAAAAATTCATAGATGAATGAATTAAAAGGGCTCTTCCTATCAGACTTTTAGCAGCAGTGACATAATGACCTGAAGTGTGACACTTCGTACCTGTATTCTAATAATGATAAAAATCAATGTTCAAAAAAACAGTCCCGAATTTCTCTTACCAATATTAAAATTCGTATTTAAAAAAAATATATCTTGCTATTAAGATCTTATTAAATTTAAGTTTGTTATTTAACAATTTATTATAAAAATTTTAAACACATGAAAAATGAAATATCGAGCACTCGTAATCCAAAAAAAAATGAATTAGACTTTAAACTACACAATTTTTAAAAGCTATGTAAAAAATAACTAAATTAAAAACATTTTTGTGATGAAATGGTATAAATAGGGATGTTTCCAATCCAATAATACCAGTAACCTCTCGAACTTCCGCGATCATTTAAACGTTCCAGTCTCTCTAACAAATTTAGAATCTCAAAATGCGTCGGCAAAGTATAATCGCTCTTTTCGTGTTGATGTGCTCAATGGTAAGATTTCTGTTCCTGTTTCATTAATTTACAAATGGATGCTCAGGAGTAGAAATAATGATTTCCAATAACCTGCAACTTTCTTTAACATCCAAGGTTATAGACCAGAAATACATCGAGAGTCCTTACGGCGTGGAAATTGCGGCTCCGATGCCCCTGGATGTCTCTCCGCCTTTGAGCACGATGCACCAGGAAATCAGACCGCTGGATTACTCCGTTATCGACATCCCTCAACCCATGGGGTCTTTGGCGCGACCCGAGGTCGAAATGCCGAAAGGAGCCCCCGAAGTCCACGACGTCCCGCACCCCGACCTCGCCTTTTCCGGAGACTTGTTGGTGGAGAAGAAGGTCGTGCTGAACATCCCGTCGCCTGTCATCGAAGCGCCCAAGCCCATCGTGCAGACCAAGGAGGTTTTCTTCAGAGTGCCGCAGTCCATCTTCGTCATCCCCAGCCCCGTCGTCCAGCACAAGCCCATGGTCTACAAGATCCCGCATACTCTCGTCGTACACAGGCCGGAAGTCAATCTGCGGCAATTCCACGTGTCCATTCCTCAGCTGAAGGTCGTCAAGGGTTCGAAGTCCGCGTACACTCAACCCATTCCAGAGACTCGTGAGGTTGAGGAAGTCGTTGCGGAGCAGTTTCTCAATAAAGTGGCCCATGTCTCCAAGGTACTCAACGTGGGCGCTTAAATATCTTCCTTTTCTTCAAAGGATTCTTTGTAAATAATTATGTACATGTAAATAGATACATGCTTACTACGATAAATAAAATGGGTTTTAAATAGAACAGACTATATAAGATTCTATTAATTAAGTAATAAAGATGTTGTGGGTTTCTGAAAGAGTATGTGCGTGGGATGAGTGTTATTCCCATTTCCCTCAAGCGGCGGTTTTCGGAACCTTTTTCTTTTGAGCTCGTTATGAGCGATTATGACGGGTGGGATAATTCAGTCCGCTCGGCCATCTGATTAATCAGGTGAGAGATCTGTGTTATGGCCACGCCAACAGGGGGATACTTGGGGATAGGGACGGGACACCCGTGGCGGAAGTATGACAACCACCCGTTGGGTCATTAGTGATTATCCTCACACGGCCATCCATAAACGCTTGGGATTACTGGTGTACGCCACTACTCCCGGCTTTTCGTAAGCTTACGTGTGGAATATAGTGAAGCAGACTCAATTTTAACCAGGTTGCCATGCATTTTCGTTCCAAATTATTTAACATTGGAAATGTATGGCAACCCTGTTTGCAGCAACTGATTAACTGGGTTGCCGTACATTTTCGATGTGAAATAAATAATTTGGAGCGAAAAATGCATGGCCAGTTTGGCCACCGGGTTAAAACTAGAAATATGAATGACCCGTATCCATCTTCCTAGGTTAAAATAGCGTCAACTTCACCATGTTCCACACGAAAACTTCGGAAAACCGCCGCTAGAGGGAAATCGGCATAACGCACATTGGACGTATAAGTAGTTACGATAGAGAGGTCAGGACAATTGGAAAGAACATTCGCCTGAGGCTGATTTACCGAAAATGAAGAACAGACGCAACTTGTGGAAACATTCCCGGAGCCAGAAATTCAAACATCCACATTGGATCCGATTATATATGAATAACAAACGAGCTTGAAATGCGGTTTTCCTATGATAATATTATATTTAAAATTATGGCTATTTCAACCGAGTCCTTAATATTTCACGTTTAATACTCCCAGAAACAAAAGCTTCTGAAAACATTCCTGGAAATATTTTTTCGCACGCGGTCGATAATAGGGGCTTAAATAAAACAACTTCAAGGAAATCATCAAGGAGTAATATTTCCAAACGACGCGACCTGTACTTACATTGTTAGTCTTGTTTAAATAATGGAAACGTTTCACCTGTAAATAAAACGTAATGATTTTGTTAAGCCTTAACATGTCAACAAAAGCTACCTGGTTAAAAGGAAACACTTGTTGCATACCGTACAGGTGAAGAGTTTCCATTTTTTCTACAAGCACTATATAAACATTAACTACCTGGTCCTGGCTCTCAGTAGCGGCGCTAAGGTTTTTTCACGGGTGGGCTAAATATTTTGTGGCCCCTAAGAATTTTGTGGCCCTTACCATTTTAGTTACCCCTTATAATTTGGTGGCAGCTGTGGCTTGCCCCCCAATAAGTCTCTTATAGCTTCTACATATTTAAAAATTTGAAAATTTAACTCAAAGTATAAATTGCACTCTTCTCTTTTTTTTACTAAACTCGTCAACAACCAACAAAGGATTGTCTCTTAACCTATTAGATAAATCTCTATTTATAGAGAGCAAGGCTAAATTTGTTAATCGATTTTCAGACATTGTTGTTCTTAAAAATGATTCGAGTCTATTAAGTGTACTAAAACTACGCTCTGAAATAGTATTAGCAACAGGTATGCATAATACAATTTGGAAATATTTTACGAGATCTGGGAATGCCTGCTCGTATGTCAATAAATATTTAGAGCAATCGGAAACATTTTGCAAATTTTGAGGTTTAAGATATTCATTGGTTTCAAGCTGCGTTTGCAAACTTTCTGTGTTTATGTTTTCACCGCTTTTGGTACTAAATAACATTTTAGCAACGTTGACCTGATTTTTCAGAGACTCCATTTCAAAATTAAATCTTTTGAAGTTTTGACAAAACGCAGTAATTTTTTCAACGTTCAAAAACTCGCTCGAATTTGGGTCTGATGCGCAAAGTTCTTCATAAATAGAACAATTTTCTAACAATCTTTTTTTCATTTCTAATACGAATCTATCTAAAATTTCAAAATAAGTTGCTTTAAGTTGGTCGCCAATAGTTTTGAACTCCGTTTCCCGACTTCCTATAGTACCCGTTATTATGGTACCTTTTAACCTTTTGTTTTGAATAATTTTTCTTTTCATGGGTACTTTGACGGAACTATTCTTTTCTGGTACTGGAATTGAGGCTGAGAGAGCTAATTGTTTCGCAACATCCCAAATTTGATCGAATCTTTCAGAATTTCGGTCTGTTTCTAACTTTTTTATTGTGGCACCGCAAATTGCTACGGCTTGAGTTATAACTACTTTTGGATTTTGCAAATATTCAGACAACACATTTGTTACGCCTAAAATCTCATCTAATGCTACGACCATTAATAAAATGCTGAAATTTTGAAGCTGGGAATGGTACCCTCTACATTCGGCTGCTTCCTCAGATTTGCCACTTTCAATTAAGTTTTCTAAAGCTAAAACTACAGCATTATATCTAGTTCTAAAAAAATGTATACATTTTTTTTTACTGGACCATCTAGTGTCACAACTCTGGGGTAATTTTAATATTACATCGTATTCAAGCTCTTTTTGGGCCTCTTGAAAATACTCACTTCGAAGTGACGAATTACTTTGAAATGTATAAATTGCCTGCAACAAACCAAGTGGTTCACGAATTATTGGTACATTCTTACAGGTATCCACCAAAACTAAATTTAGGCGATGGGCGTAACAGTGCACATATGGACACATCCCACCCACAGCATCCTTAATCCTAATGTTCACTCCCGACTTACTTCCACTCATTACACACGCTCCGTCATATGTTTGCGCTACACAGTTTGATATTTTTAACCCATTTGATAAAAGAATATTAATAATCGCGGAAGATAAAGATTCAGCGTCAAATTTATGTAAATCAACAAAAGACAAAAACCTTTCAAGAACCTCTCCCTTAGTGGTGGTAAATCGAACACAAACACTTAGTTGTTCTACACCGCCTTTGTCCCTAGTTTCGTCAGCAATTATTGCGTAAAAACCACCCGAATCATTAATATCCTGAATAATCATTCTTTGAACAAGTGCACCACTAGTGTTAATAAGCTCCGTGGGTATATTTTGCTACATTGGGCATGCTATCTACTTTTTTCTTTAAGTCAGGTGAAATGCGCTTTAACAATTCTAGGATTTCAATGAAATTTCCACGATTTTGCTGATCGTCGTTCTCTCGATGCCCTCTTAACACGGTATCCTGTTGAGCGCATGTTAAAACAATTTGCACATGGGCGGATAAAACTTCTCTGTTCCGAATAGTACCTAAACGGTGTTGCTTATTTATCTGTGAAGTTATAGCTCCTCGTTTCTTAGACTGTAAAAAATGTATGTACTTCGTTTCCGCTAATTGGTGGGTCAATTTCTCGGAAGTAAAATGTTCGTGAAATTTCTCATTCATATTTTTCCAATTTTTAAAACCAGTTGTGAAATATGTTTTTTTACCACTGCTTGGAAAATGACGGCAGCAAAAACAGTATACCATGTCATTTTCTACAGAATATTCCAAAAAGGGATATTTTACATAATAAATACTATTGAAACTTCGTTTTTGACCACTAATAATCATTTGGGGAAATGATAAGAGCCTTGGTTGAGCGAGTGGAGAATCCATGTCGATACTAATGTCAGGAATAATATGAGTTGCATTTAAATCAGATAGAGCAGGAGTTAAATGGTGCACCGGGCACGATACTGCTATTCTCATGGAGTTCTCGGGAATTCCTGGAAGCGACAAATGAAAGTGCAATGTCATTTGAATTGTTTGATTCACTTTCACTAGGAGCTCCTATTAAGATATTATCAATAACTGATTCTTCAATGCCTTCTACAACTTTATCGAAAACATTTTGACTCGTTTCGAACATAGAATGTTTATTTATAACATCGTTCGATTTATTAGTTGAAAGATTACTTTCAACATGAACCCCTATAGCGTCCTTCAATAAGCTTATTTTATTGTCAGTACTATTTTGTTTTGGTTCGGATTCTAGCGATTTGTTTTCGTTGTGGGAAAGTTGATTTTTTAAAGATTCAGTAGTGGTTGGTAAGTCAAGTTTGTTCGCAATTGCATTTAATTGAGTTTGTTCTAAGACTGGAATTGATGTTTTGAAGTACTTATTTAGAGCCCCTTTTTGAGAATTTAAAAATTCTTGACTGGCTTTTCGCTTTTTGCGACTTTGGCTTCCGGACGGAAATTTTTTCCCACTCATTTCTACATTTTTTTTTAATTTGTCAATACTTAAATAGTTAAATTTACCGGATATAATTATCTAAAATGTATCTCTAAAATCCTTCTAATTGTCGAGGAATATTTATCTTAGTAAATAATAAGACTAAGTTTCTAAGATATTAGAAAAATAACTAATAATAGTAATTTGCCTTGACAAAGGCGGTTTGGAAAATATATATCTACTAATAGTTAGCTAGCCTTGAAAAATGCCTTTTGGAAAAATTAACTATTAATAGTTAATTAGCCTTTAAAAGGCTGTTGAAATAATTTGAAATAAAATTAAACTATCAACTAGTCATTTAGCTAAGTGTTTATATTTTAAACAAGCGCATTAGGGCTTCTTTAAACCTCGAGGAGGTAGAAGTCCGCTCTTGCCAAAATAATAGAACAGAAAGACTAAAGACTTAAAATTCGAGGAAGACTTTCAAAATAGACCTGACTCGTTCTGGAGCTCAAGACGAAATGGAAAGAAATGTTTAAAAAAAAAGCAGCTTAGTGGTCGAGCCTGGCATTGACCATATTTCGCAAAAGTGGTGAAATCGAAAAACCGCAGAATTTTCCAGGAAGCGAGAAGAGCAAGGTAGTTTTATTGTTTTGGCTATCGTCGCGTTTACTGGAGCCGCTTCTGAGCTTGTATCCGAGCGTCGGATTCCGAGCATTGACGTGCATGCCCGCTGGGGTATTTCCCGAAATTCCCTCAAGCCCCTTTCTTTTCTTTCAATTGTTCATTAAACTTTCTCTCCATTTCCGCTCCCTTCGCCTCCCGAATCTATCTGTTTATGGTCCACTATCTTTTTGAGTAAACGAATTGATTTTTAAAGATTTTTCCCCCCGAAAAACTTTACTTGGCAATAAAAACATAAAGAAATTTCAAATATCTGGCCTCTTAAATGTAAATATGTGGCCCTTTTAATATAAATATGTGGCCCCATCTCAGAAATGCAGGGGGGCTAAAGCCCACTTCAGCCCACCCTTAGCGCCACTACTGCTGGCTCTGGGAAATATTACTTCTTAGCGATTTCCTTGAATGAAGTCATCGGTTGTAGGAACAGGTTTTATTTTGCTCAAAGGTCACGTGACGTCACGCGGTCGCAGCACGGAGGAAGGCTAGCTGCACTGCACAAAAGCATTAACGACTAAATTTTCGATTTACAGATTTTGGTTTTATTTCTCCTTATTTTATACGTTAAATTCAATTTTGAACTAATTTTCGAATTTAAAATTTTTGTTCTTAGAGAAATGACTTGTTGCAAAACGCATTATTTTAGGTTTTTGCATTATTTTCAAAATAAAAACGCATTAATGTGTTTATTTTCTTTAAAAGTCAAATCAAAACGCATTTTTTTCGCGTTTTAAGACATGGTTTTAATGATATTTCTGAAATATCGTTTGGCCTGTAAATTGTTTAGTACCAGAATATAATTTGAGTTGAAAAATCCAAGTCTACTATATAACCTTGAAAGAAGTAAGTTGGGGTATCTTAAGGCAAAGAAAGTTCGAATTTCGCGGGTTTTCTCCATATTTTGGTTTTGGTCGTTAATGCTTTGCGCTTTGCACGGCAGTGCAGACGCCCAGGGCCGTGCAGAGGTATCCTGAGGCCCGGGGCAAACTTACTCGCGGGCCCCTTCGATTTGCACCCCCCCCCCTTGAGCTCTGAAAACTTCTTCCAAGTTATCTTGATTTGCACCCCCCCTTGAGCTTCTTCGATGGGCCCTACAGCTACGGGCCCCCCTCGTGGGCCCTTTTCACCCGGGCCCCGGGGATTTTGCCCTCCCTGCCCCCCCCCTCTGCACGGCCCTGCAGACGCCGCAACAGACCTTATTTTACAAAAAATTACAAGAATCGTAAAAAGCGTTCAACCAGATCCTACGTCACGTTTAGCAAAGGTCACAACGAAAATAATTTTTCAGATATGTCGTTGAGCGTTTCTGAACGCAGCCCATATAGTACGATAATTCGCCCAAGTGCACGATTTTAATCGATTTTTAGAGGGAAAGTGGCGTGGGATAAACTAAGTAACAAAATGTGCTGCATTATCTACTTCAAAGAAAATGCACCCGTGATGCACCCGTACAACTCCAATGGTGCTATATACTAATAGCTTTAGTTTCCACGTCGCTGTACAGTTTTTCCCATGTAGTTTTGTTTGATCCTATATTTAAACGATAAAGTCATATACTAGTACATGCTTATGAACGAAATATATGTATAAAGTAAACCTAAAATTTAAAATCCAAACATCCAAAAGAAGATGGCGTCATCCCACACAGCCTGACCGGCACCATAAAAGCCCAGAAGGTAAGCTACACAGTCGTCTGTTTGGTCAAACTCTTCAGCAAAAGTATACGACACCCGGACCGAATTAAATCTATTACATTCTACCAAAATGTGCGCAACATCTTCACAGGGCGCGCCACACAGCGGGCACTTGGGGTCATCACCAAAGATCTCGCTTAACCTAGCAGCAGTTGGCAGAGCACCTGTTCTCGCTTGGAATAGGAGGTGACTTGGACGATCGTTTGCGTAATAAGGCTCGAGACCTACAGCTTCCTTATTGGCGATATCTTGTCGCCAGCGTTCTCCTTTACGGCTTTTTCGATAATCCCAGTCCACTCTTTAGCGGAAGCTGCTACAGCCAGTGCCTGAGAACCAACCCCATACGTGTGGTCTATGAATTGCGGCACTTGGACACTTAAATGCCTTCGATGATAAAACTGAATCGTGGGACCAGTACGCGGAACACCTCGACGCCTATTTCACGGCGAACGATATCACGGCTGTCGCCAAAAAGAAGGCAATCTTACAAACCGCGCTCAGTCCGGGGACTTACACGTTATTACGTAATCGCTTGCGCCCCGCGACGATGGATTCAAAAACGTACGCCGACACCGAAACGACGGGGAATAGGTGGAGGCATACATTGCCGATCTCCAGGCTCTATCGATGAACTGCAAATTCACCAACAGGGACGAGATGATAGTGGAAAAAATCATCTTTGGAATCAACGACCCGGCAATGCAGCAGAAGTTGATAGCTGAAGAGGACGAAAAAACGGCAGTCACGCTGGAAAGGGCTACGACAATCCTCCTAGCGATGGAAAACTCGAAACGTTGTCTTGGCGAAATTAAGAATAAAGAAGAAGGACAGGCACAAATAAATCGCATACGTCCGCAAACCAACGGCAGAAAACCAAATCGCCAAAGTAACAACAACAACGCCTCAAGTAGACCTGGTAATGGGTCATCACAACCTAACAACTCCAGAAGAAAAGAGGATGGGAAAATCGTTCCCGATTACAGTCGATGTCTGCGATGCAAAAGCGATCAACATAAAGCTCATGTATGTCCATTCAAAGACTCCAAATGCAATAAATGTGACCGTAAATGCCACATTGCGAAAGCGTGCCTCAACCCTCCTGACAAGGAAAAAGACCGAAAACAGGCACCACCAAAGCGGTATAATCAATCGAACAACATCGATGAGACACAAAAAAACCAATCGAGCTATTACGACGAGTACGAGGTCGACGTCTATCACAATGGTGACGCCGGACGAGACGTCAACACCGATAAGCCAAACTCGACTACGATCCAAAACATTGACGCCACTGACGAAGAGGTTCCACCGGCCGACAAAATACAGCTACTAGTAAACGGTAACACGGTGTCTTTTGAGATAGATAACGGCTCAGGCTACACAATGATTCGCGAACGCGATTTTGACAGAATCGGCGAACATTCTGAAGCCTACCCTTTCTCACGTAACCTCCAATATTACACAGGAGACCAAATAGACATCGTTGGAAAAGCCACGGTACATGACAGATTTGGGGCTCGCGAGGCTAACCTTCCACTCATTATCGTCAGCGGAAATGGGCCAAATCTGTGTGGCCGAAAATGGCTATACTGGTATCTCAACATCCTACCATCTGTCAACCAGCTATACACACCATCCAGAACGGAGATCCAGAGGTAAATACGCTGTTAGAAAAACATTCCAATCTTTTCACCTCAGGCTTGGGAAAGCTAAAAGGGATACAGGCTCACCTGTACATGATTGACGATGTGCAACCCAAGTATTGTAAAGCACGGACCATAACTTACGCGCGCAAGGAGCGTGTGGAGGACGAACTCCGACGAATGGAACGAGAAGGGATTATCGAAAAGGTGGATTATTCCCACTACGCCTCACCTATTGTAACGGTACAGAAACCTAAGGGCGGCATACGCACATGTGCCGACTACAAAACGTCGATAAACCCTCAACTGAATATCGATCAGTACCCCTTACCAAAACCGGGGGACATCTTTGCACGGTTGGCCGGATGCAAGTTTTTCTCCAAATTGGACCTTCGCGAAGCTTACAACCAGGTTGAGCTAGACGAGGAGTCACGGAAATACACAGTGATAAACACAACATTGGGCCTCTTCCGTTTCAATCGCTTACCTTTTGGAGTCAGTGGCGTAGCTGATGGTCCGCGGTGCGGGGGGGGCTCGAGCTTCGGGGAGCCCCGCTAACCATAAACAAATTAAAAAGGGGGGGCCTCATAGAGATTTTTGCGGGGGGCCTCCGCATCCGCCGTATTTCAGAGGTTGATGGACGTGGTCCTCTGTGATGTCAAAAATGTCACACCCTTCCAAGATGATACGCTCGTGGGAGGCAGCACAAAAGAGGAACATCTGAAGGTTATGGGCACAGTTTTACAAAAATTCAGTGATTTTGGCTTAAAATTAAAACTGGAAAAATGCAAGTTCCTCCAACCAGAAATTGAATTCCTGGGCCACCGACTCGATGAGCGTGGCATTCATCCGTTGGAGAACAAGATGACAGCAATAATGAACGCACCAGCGCCGGAAAACGTAGAAACACTGCGCTCTTTCCTAGTAGAGAGCTGCAACGGAGCGGAAATTATTCCGTTTCCGCGGACTCCGTTCCGTTCCGCGGCGCCGGAACGGAATCGGAGCAAATTTCCGAAAAATCGTTGTAACGGAACGGGATCGGAGCAAATTTCCGAAAAATCGTTGTAACGGAACGGGATCGGAGTGAATTTCCGAAAAATCGTTGTAACGGAACGGGATCGGAGCAAATTTCCGAAAAATCGTTGTAACGGAACGGGATCGGAGCAAATTTCCGAAAAATCTTTGTAACGGAACGGAATCTGAGCAAAATTCCGAAAAATCGTTGTAACGGAACGGAATCTGAGCAAAATTCCGAAAAATCGTTGTAACGGAACGGGATCGGAGCAAATTTCCGAAAAATCGTTGTAACGGAACGGGATCGGACCAAATTTCCGAAAAATCGTTGTAACGGAACGGGATCGGACCAAATTTCCGAAAAATCGTTGTAACGGAACGGGATCGGAGCAAATTTCCGAAAAATCGTTGTAACGGAACGGGATCGGAGCAAATTTCCGAAAAACCTTTGTAACGGAACGGAATCGGAGCTAATTTCCGAAAAATCTTTGTAACGGAACGGGATCGGAGCAAATTTCCGAAAAATCGTTGTAACGGAACGGGATCGGAGCAAATTTCCGAAAAATCGTTGTAACGGAACGGGATCGGAGCAAATTTCCGAAAAATCGTTGTAACGGAACGGGATCGGAGCAAATTTCCCAAAAATCGTTGTAACGGAACGGGATCGGAGCAAATTTCCGAAAAATCTTTGTAACGGAACGGGATCGGAACAAATTTCCGAAAAATCGTTGTAACGGAACGGGATTGGAGTAAAATTTTCCAAAACCTTTGTAATGGAACGGGATCGGAGCAAATTTCCGAAAAAAACGTCGTATATTGAAGCATGGACACTGTTTTAATTTCTCTCTTGGCTGCTGATTAGTTCTTCCACTTTTCCAGACAGTGAGATCATAATCCCCCTTCTTCACCGGCTCGTGGGAAACATAACTGCAACTGAAGCCCTTTTCTCTACGACTACGTTGCGTACATCAATGCGCTGAAACGCAAAAGGTACAAAGGCCGTTTAGCGAAAAGGTGGAATAAATTGGCGGGGTGACCTGGCTTGCGGTAAAGTTTTAGTTTTACATTCAATCCATAGAAATAATAATTGTTTCTGTAAATTTCTGTATTCAGGAAAATAAAATAATTTTTCCTTATTTTTCAAGACTATAGATTCTTAAACGCGCGTTCCCAATCGACCGCCATTACCTTACAGTCTACGGGGAGGGTGATGAGAAACCGTTTTTGGGGGGGATGAAATTTCTGCGGTAGAAGGCTGGCTCGTTGGTTGTCTGTACGATAATGGCGGCGCCCAGTAAACGTTTCTAAAAAGAGCGGAACACGAACGGAAATAATATCGGAAAAACAAACGGAGCGTAAACGGACGGAAAATATTGACGATAAATGAAACGGAGCGGTAACGGACCGAAATGATAGGCGACAAACAAAACGGAGCGGAAACAGACGGAAATAATGGGCTATAAATAAACCGGGGCGGAAACGGACGGAAATATTGGCCTAGAAATAAACCGGAGCGGAAACGGACGGAAATAACGGACGAGAAACAAAGCGGACCGGAAACTGAGGGAAATAACGGACCGGAAACGGACGGAAATAATAGGCGAGAAACTAAACGGACCGGAAACGGTATGGTATTTTCTATGCTCTGCAGCTCACTATTTCCTAGGCATGCTAAATTATTATTCTCGCTTTCTCCCGAACAATTCGTCACGCCTTGCACCGCTCTATTCCCTTCTTCAACATGCTGCACCATGGACGTGGGGTAAAGAACAAGAAGTTTCATTCTCAGAAGCCAAGAAAACATTGAAAACCTCCAATCTCTTGGTCCATTTTGACATCAACAAGGAGTCACGGTCGCATGACGCCTCACCGGTGGGAATCGGCGCGGTAATATCTCATCTCATAGATGGTCAAGATCAACCGATCACTTTCGCTTCTAGGAGCCTCACCTCCGCAGAAAAAAATTATTCACAGCTCGTCAAGGAGGGTCTCGCCCTCATTTACGAAGTGACGAAGTTCAAGGACTACTTGTACGGCAAGAAATTTACGCTCTACACAGACCATCAACCCCTCGTAGCTGCTCACAAAGCGATCCCAGCCATGGCAGCAACCAGGATCCAGCGATGGTCCCTTATGCTCGCTGCATACTCATATGAGATCAAGTTCCGCAATGGGTCGCAAAATTCAAACGCCGATGCTTTAAGTAGATCACCTCTACCGTGTACCGTGTACGACACAAAACACTCCGGTACCCGCTGAATATGTTTATCTCATAAAAAGCATAGCAGAGGCCGGTCCACTCACGCCACGTCAGCTTGACGATGCCACGCAAGCAGATCCCCTTCTACGGCAGCTGAGAAATTGTATGACGAAGGGGTGGCCAAGTAAAATCCATCCAGATTTGGCCGCATATCATCGTTTAATTTCAACGGCATCGTACTCATGGGCAATCGAGTGATAGTTCCAGAAACTAAACAACGCGAACTTCTACAAGAACTCCACAGCTCCCACCAAGGTGTGTTTAACATGAAGGCAGCGGCCAGGTCTCGAATCTGGTGGCCCACGATTAACACGGATATTGAAGCTATGTCAAACACTTGCCAAACATGCCGCCAACATGCAGCCTTGTCAGCAAAACAATACCAACCATGGCCAACCACAATAACCCCTTGGGAAAGGGTGCACGCCGATTTTGTGGGTCCCATTGAAGGAAAATACCTTTTCGTAATTGTCGATAGCTACAGCAAATGGCTTGAGGTATTTATAACCACCACACAATCGTCACAAGCCGTCATGAAGTGCCTTCGACAATGCATTGCACGTTTCGGCATAATGATCACACTTGTTACGGATAACGGTACCTGCTTCACGAGTAATGACTTTGAAGACTTCACGAAAATTAATGGCATACACCACTTGCGCACCGCACCACATCAGCCCGCTTCTAACGGAGCTGCTGAGCGTAATGTGAGAACCATCAAAGACAACCTCAAGAAAGTATCCAGTATCAACTTTGAAGCCCTCGATATCGTACACACCGGACTCACTGTACACAACACTGGATCTTTAGACGAACGCATGGCCAGGATTCTCATCAACCACAGGCGGACGCCTACTTCCTACGGCAAATCGCCCGCAGAACTGATGTTAGGACGTAACATCACAACACGGCTTGACTTATGTCATCCAAAAAACTGTAATACACAAAAATTTAAACTGAATGACACGGTTTACGCCTACAATTTTGGTGCCGGAGAATGGTTTAAAGGCACGATCACTAGTCACCTCGGTAAAATGATGTATACCATTCAGACCAATAGAGGAGAGATACGGCGCCACCAAAATCAACTACGCTTGCGGATGGAAACCTCCACTGAAAAATCATCTGACGTCACACCAGATGGTCATGTACCAAATCGAAACCAAATCCCAAGCACTCCCTGTGCATCCACAAGAGGAGAAGTTCCAGCTATGACCACTCCATCCATTGCGACACCATCCCTAGTTACTGTTACAACTACACCAGCCATAGAGACAGCACCAGTCAGGACGACAGTCCCAGCTACGGCTCCCCGCACGCCACATAGAATTCCAGTCCAGATTCCTGGTCGTAAACCTTCATCAATAATCAAACTAAGGTGGGACTTCACCCCCACACTAACGAAGAGTCCACACTCGGATGAAAATGAAAGAAGCTCAACAGCAAAAACACCATCGCCCATAAATTCACAAGAAACCACATCTTTGGCACTCACGAGGACAAGACGTCAGACAAACAAACCAGCCTGTTACAGATTAAATTTACCTTAAAATGCATCTGATTACACCTTCATAGTATTATGTAACTTTTCAAAAAAAAAGAGGGATTGTTACACCCACATGTATAGCCTAACTAACTGTAGAGGGCGCCACCTAACCAGGAGATGGGGCTACCCAGCTTCCCGCCGGACAGGGAATAGTATCTTTCGTATAAAAGCATTATTATTTACGAACATAACACTGCAGGACATTACACTTCTCTCCACTAAACTCTAAACCATACTCAGATGCAAAATTGCCAGCAATGTCCAGTAGTCCTTGGAGTTCCCCCAAGTTCTCCGCAGTTACGTATATATCATCTGCAAAAAACTGGCCACAAATGATACTATCAACTTCAGACGACGGGTGTGGAAGACGAAAGCCCAAGTGTGAAGTCGATAGCCGCTGGTCAAGTGGCGGAAGAGATAGTGCAAACAGCAAGGGTGACATTGGACACCCCTGCTTTAGACCAATATTTGAACGAATATATCCAGTTGAGACGTTGCCGAACCAGTAACGGTAAAATGTATTCGCATAGATTGCATTTAAATGATCCACAAATTGAACAGGAACGGCAAGGCGAGGGGCTAACCACTCTCAGATGGCCTGTACACCGATTACGCGTACTCAGCACTGTTAAAAGTACAGACCATAAAGATTACGCGTAATCTCATTAGTACAGTCAAAGGTACGGGCTTGTACACCGATTACGTGGAGTTATCAGCCCCTCGCGCCAAGGTTGACCAAAGTCCTCCATAGAATGTCCCTGTTTACACTGTCGTAGGCTTTTCGTAAGTCTAAGAAGGCGACGTAAAGGCATCGGTTTTCTAAACGTGCAATTTAGATCAACTGACAAGTGAGTTAGCGAAAAAAGGTTATCCGATCCTCTGCGGTCTCTGCGAAAGCCATTTTGGAGTTCACTTAAAATTTTCTTCTCTTCTACAAAAGCACTGACCTGTGAGTCGACCTTTCAGTATGCTTACGTCGAGCTTTGATAGGCATTGGGATATTGCAATAGGCCGGTATGCATTAAGATCTTCCGGATCATTATCCCCACCTTTAAATATCATCCGAATTTCAGTTACCGATCAAGCCTCCGGTATTTCATTTGAGGCCAACACACGATTGAAGAGTGTACACAACGCACGGCGAGACAGTCCAGGAAGAGCGCGAATCAACTCATTTAAAATTTGGTCTACTCCGGCGGCTTTACCGAGAGGCAGAGCATTTATGGCAACGTTCAATTCTTCCATTGATATTGAATACGTAAGCGTATCTTGTGCAGGATTGTCGTTTCAAGGCAGCAACACCGAAATTAATTCGTGTATCACACGAAGCCTCTTTTCTTGCAATCTTCGTACTATTCTTGAGAACCATACCATTAAAGACTTTAATACTAGACAACAGGGTTCGAGGATCCAACTTATCGTCCTTAAATAGTATACAAAATTTCTTGGCAGCCAAATTTCCGGCGTTCTTAATTACAACAAGCTTAATTTTCGACGAAACTAGGCGTTTAACCACTTGTTTCTTCGACAAAAAATCCATTTTCTCATCCAGGGTAAGATTTTCCTTTCTCGCAATCCGTCGATAATTACGTTTAACCACTTTTCTATCCCCGATGGCTTGTTTCACGTCAGCGTCAAACCAATCTTTCTGGAGTCGTACACGCCCATCAGCTTTTGTGAACCCGAAACAATCCATATGAAATATCCGCCACGTCCCGTATCAGTTTGTCAACTTCTTGACCATACGTCGCCATTTTATCAACGTCCCCTGTACGCCATTTCCTTTGACATTGGACCACCGGAATTTCGTTATTTATCGAATCCGCTCCTCAATTCCACCACGACTTTTTCTCCGTCCTTTCGGCTCACGCCACACCAACAAAATCCCGTAAGAAGGTCAGGGCGCTGATCGTTTCTTAGCCACGTTTCAGCCGTACAGAACCCCGGAATATTGTAAATGAACCGAAGTTATCAGCTGCTATAATCCCCATGTTGGAGGCGTTTTCCTTATGAAGTTATTTTGCGCGCTCCTACGTCGAAAAAAAAAAGGTTTTTGTTTTTAGGAAACCATTTTTTATACATAGAAATAGCTACACCAACAATTCCCAAGTGCAATTTATCACGTCAAAAGACGGGCAGGGAAATAAGCTTTTATTTGACTCGATTTTCTCATCACTTTCATAAGGAAAACTCCCTCCGATTCTGAGCGCTATTTCGATAACTTTAGTTCATTTACTTATGACTCTAGCATATGATGTTGAAGCTCCAGCCACACTTCTCTTCGTCGTCCACCCTCGATATTAAGAAAGCCAATGTCTAACGTACTCTGGTCAAGGCAAATTCTTCCACTCTCCCTCTTTCCCGCCCTCCTCCTCGTCCTCCTACCACGCCTCCTTGGAATACGTTACTACACTTTTAACGGCGGTTTCCAGAGATTTCGTTGGGCGTAGTCCGTCATGACCCTTAGCGTTCGCTTTCACTCTGTCTAAACCCTGGTCCTGATCCGCAGCCAGGGGGGGGGGGGGTCCAGGAAGAAGAAGAAAATAAGCATGACCGAAGCCTTCCTAAAACGTGTTTTGCTTATCATTAAAAACTATACCTAGGAATATTTTGAGACTCAAATTCTGGGTGCGCACTGTAATAAACTAACGCTTCTTAATTGTTCGCTGATTATATGTGGTACTGACTGCCCAAGACTGTATAACTGTTACATATAGCAAATCGTTATGATAAAAAGCCAATTAACATTAATCTTTATACGAAATTAGAATAAACTCTGAACCAATATTTCCTAGCCGAGGGGGGCTCGAGGTCTCCTTGCCCCCCCTGTCCCGATCCCCTGACTTTGGGACAGAATAAGTTTTATAACTTAATAAAATAATGAGTTAAAAGGGTCCCTTCCAATCAGATCTTACAAACGTTAGAATTTCCCTGTTGTTAACTTATTTTTTAATATCTTGCTATCATTTTTTAAGTTTTTAGTCGCTATTTTTAACTCTCCGAGGGGACAAAGTCCCCTAGGAGGGGCTATACAATCACCGTGTCTGTCAGGCCTGCGAAGGGTAATCAGTTCGCAGTTTCTCGAAGGGTTGGCAAAACCACCGTGTGGCGGTGAGCGTTAACGGATTGCTTTGCGGTGGGGTTGGGTTTGTGTTGTGATGATTGTGTTATGAAGGTTGTGGATGTTGGATCTGTTGCGTTGGTATGGGCGTTTTCTCTCCAACTACTTCTTAATGACGTTGGGACGGACCGAGTGTTATGCAACCTCTCAACGTCCAATGGCAGGGTTTCCACCAGTTGTACACGGTATACGTCTTAGTCTTGGCGCCGGTCGGGAATCGAACCCGGGTCTGCCTCATGCAAGAGATGTACTCTAACCACTCAGCCACCAACGCGTGTTAATTTACGGTGTTTTTCTAAAAAACAGCTTTGGCGAATGTCCTTTACAAAGTTATAACGTTAGGTACTATAATTTATTCTACATCATTTTAAATATTTATAAATTAAATTAATCTTATATTTAATTAAATATTTATAAATTATATTAATCTTATATTTAATTAAATATTTATAAATTATATTAATCTTATATTTAATTAAATATTTATAAATTATATTAATCTTATATTTAATTAAATATTTATAAATTATATTAATCTTATATTTAATTAAATATTTATAAATTATATTAATCTTATATTTAATTAAATATTTATAGATTATATTAATCTTATATTTAATTAAATATTTATAGATTATATTAATCTTATATTTAATTAAATATTTATAGATTATATTAATCTTATATTTAATTAAATATTTATAGATTATATTAATCTTATATTTAATTAAATATTTATAGATTATATTAATCTTATATTTAATTAAATATTTATAGATTATATTAATCTTATATTTAATTAAATATTTTAGTATTTTAATGTAAAATTTGATCATGATCAGGAATTGAACTCGGGTCGCATTGAAACAATGCGGATAGTTCACCGCCGAGCCATTGACTTCCTTAGGGAAAATATTAAAGTAAAGGAACAATTATGATAAGGCGGGTTTTTTTTGCTAAACGGATTAATACAATATCTGTATATATTGTTTATTGAACTTTGTTTGTTTATTCTTTGGTACGGTTTTTTGTTTTGTTTTAAATTTTTGTTAAATTCTTAACAAAATTTCGTTAAAACACAAAAAGTAGTTCATTGTTACCTTTTAATATCGCTTAGAAAAAAGGATAATTATTCAAAACTCCCGCGGAAACTATATCAAAGTAATAATATAGCGCCACCGTGTGGAGAACTATCAATCAAACCGGGTAAAAAATATAATCTCTTCAATTTTTCGAACTTTAGTCAAATCTCGACGGGTAAAAAAAACACAAAATAACAGTATATAAGGCCGTTGCCGTCAATATAGAAGATTTAGTCTTTCTTAGTTCTTGGCTGTCAGACGAACTACTACAGGACGGGATCCTGGTGTCGGTCAAAAGTTATGAGGTAACTTTGCGGTTTTAATTAGTATGTTTTGTCTTCGGTCAAGAAAAGAGATAAATTGTGTTTCGCGTTTGGAACGTGAGTGAATGGACTTCAGTGTATGAACAGTGCGTGTTTAAGACTGAAAGTGTTAAAGTAATTGTGAACTAACTCAAGTCAGCTGTAAGATAGAATTTATTGTTATTATTTTTTGAATTGGAATAACCTAATTATACCCTTGAAATCATCAACTCAACCTGTGAGGGTAATTAAGTAGATTGGAAGTAATTAGTAGAGAACAGCTCTCAGCTGTTAATTTAGACAGAGTTTATAGTTAGGTAGTTTGAATTTAGTTAAAATTACTCAGTATAATTTATGATATTTACTTAAGTGTAAGTGTTTTTTGGTTTATTTTTCAATCACGATGAACTAAGACAAATCTAGTCTTAGACACTTGAGTACCAGTTCTGTACAATTACGTAGAAGGGATATATATTGTTGGGTTATTGATGAAAGTTAAATCTAGAACTTTCCATAGACTGTTCTGAATAAAAATAAACATTTATAATTTTGCATAATTCTGGTTGCCATTTTATTTTCTAATCACTCGCCCACAACATTACAGTTCTGGCAATCCCGAATCAAATAAATTTTCGATATAACGGCGACGGGAAATTATTCTCGTAAATTTATCGCGCGGCCTTAGGGAATATTCTTTTACCAAATTTCGATAAACTATCGTCTAATTAAAATCGGCCCAATTCCGTTAAAATTATAAACCAAAAAGCGAACGGTCGTTATAATACCCTCTGTAGATATTTCTTTCATTAAAATTTGCTTCGTATTATATTTAACTGATAAACTTTTACTGTAAAAAGGGTTTAATTCAATTGTGCATTGTTATAGTACGTCTAACTCACTGTTGTAACTACTTAACTTATGATATTCTGAATAAATTAAAATTGGTCGTTTCGTCTCAATTATTTTAATTATAATTAAAATTTTATACCGGGTGGGATAGAACTGGGATAACATTGTTAACAAATAACTCTAAATTGTGGAGATATATCTTTAAGGGTTATCTCGAGAAATTAATACCACTAGGGACAATTCTTCCGAGGAGAGGTATATTTTGGCTTGCCAACTTGTTTAAATATATTATCGTTTTCATACGGTAACCAAATCCAAGAACGTTCAAAAGCCCTATGATTGTTAAATCTATTACCAGTTTCTCTTTGAATATACCAGGAGTAAATGAACCGAAGTTATCGAAATAGCGCTCAGAATCGGAGGGCGTTTTCCTTATGAAAATGATGAGAAAATATAGTAAAATAAAAGCTTTCCATCCCCGTATTTTGACGCGATAAATTGCACTTGGGAATTGTGGGTATAGATATTGTTATGTATAAAAAATGGTTTCATAAAAACCAAAACGTTTTGTTTTTCGGCCTAGGAGAGTGCAAAATTTCCAATTCGAGGTCAAAATGTAGCTTCATAAGGAAAACACCTCCAACATGGGGAGTATAGCAGTCTGATAACTTCGGTTCATTTACTTCTGAATAAACGTAATAAAAACTAAATGTTTAACACTCGTATTTCAATACGAAGGAATTAGACTTTAAACTACACAATTTTTAAAAGCTATGTAAAAAATAACTAAATTAAAAACATTTTTGTGATCAAATGGTATAAATAGGGATGTTTCCAATCCAGTATTACCAGTAACCGCTCGAACTTCCGCGATCATTTAAACGTTCCAGTCTCGCCAACAAATTAGAATCTCAAAATGCGTCGGCAAAGTATAATCGCTCTTTTCGTGTTGATGTGCTCAATGGTAAGATTTCTGTTCCTGTTTCATTAATTTACAAATGGATGCTCAGGAGTAGAAATAATGATTTCCAATAACCTGCAACTTTCTTTAACATCCAAGGTTATAGACCAGAAATACATCGAGAGTCCTTACGGCGTGGAAATTGCGGCTCCGATGCCCCTGGATGTCTCTCCGCCTTTGAGCACGATGCACCAGGAAATCAGACCGCTGGATTACTCCGTTATCGACATCCCTCAACCCATGGGGTCTTTGTCGCAACCCGAGGTCGAAATGCCGAAAGGAGCCCCCGAAGTCCACGATGTCCCGCACCCCGACCTCGCCTTTTCCGGAGACTTGTTGGTGGAGAAGAAGGTCGTGCTGAACATCCCGTCGCCTGTCATCGAAGCGCCTAAGCCCATCGTGCAGACCAAGGAAGTTTTCTTCAGAGTGCCGCAGTCCATCTTCGTCATCCCCAGCCCCGTCGTCCAGCACAAGCCCATGGTCTACAAGATCCCGCACACTCTCGTCGTACACCGACCGGAAGTCAATCTGCGGCAATTCCACGTGTCCATTCCTCAGCTGAAGGTCGTCAAGGGTTCGAAGTCCGCGTACACTCAACCCATTCCAGAGACGCGTGAGGTTGAGGAAGTCGTTGCGGAGCAGTTTCTCAATAAAGTGGCCCATGTCTCCAAGGTACTCAACGTGGGCGCTTAAATATCTTCCTTTTCTTCAAAGGATTCTTTGTAAATAATTATGTACATGTAAATAGATACATGCTTACTACGATAAATAAAATGGGTTTTAAATAAAATAAACTATATAATTCCATTAATTATGTGCGGGGGATGAGGCCTATTCCTTCCAGCGGCAGTTTTCGGAAGCTTACGTGTGGAACCTGGTGAAGCAGACGCTATTTTAACCGGGTTGCCATGCGTTTTCATCCTGAATCATTTCATATACAGGGTGTTTCAAATTGCTCGGTCAGACTATTTTTTCAAAAACTATTTAACGTACATTTTTGAAATTTTCATGGTGTTTAATTTTATTATAGATTTCTTCAATTGTTAAAGTAATAAAAAAAACTTTTATCGGTTTTGAAATATTTATATTTTCCCCGGTAGGTGGTACACCAAAATGTTCAATGAAAAGTTGTAGGGAACCTCCGAAAACGTCCAAATAAAGTTGGTTCGGACGAAATAGGTCTACTGAAAATGAGTTATGCGGTCAAGAAAAAAAGTTGGTACTAGGAGGCAAGGGCCCCGTGAGATGGCCAGCAAGATCTCCTCACCTAACTACGCTTGATTTTTTTATCTGGGGCTTCATTGGGGAACAAGTCTACCACACACCAGTTATGAGCCTGGACGACTTATTTCAAAGAATAGTTGAAGCTTGCCGACTTGTAACACCAGGTATGATTCGAAGCGCATTTCGTAATATGCTGTATCGTGCTGAAACCTGCATGGCCGCCGAGGGAGGTATTATTGAGCCATACCTTCATTAATTACAATTGTTAAGGTTTGTTTTGAATAAAGCAAGGTAACAGCTATTGCCTCCTAGTACCAACTTGTTTTTTATCTTGACCTAATACTTCATTTTAAGTAGACCTATTTCATCCGAACCAACTTTATTGGGACGTTTTCGGATGTTCCCTACAACTTTTCATTGAACATTTTGGTGTACTACCTACCGGTGGAAAAATAAACTTTCAAAACGATAAAAGTTATTCATTTTTTTTAATTTAACAATTGAAAAAATCTATAATAAAATTACACACCCTGAAAATTTAAAAAATGTACGTTAAATAGTTTTTGAGAACAATAGTCTGATCGAGCAATTGGAAACTCCCTGCAGAGAGAAAATTCCAGAGATAAAAATTTATAAAATATTTCGGCGGAGGCGCCACTGAGTGGTTATGACGGCAACTAAAGGGGCGTTTATTGAACCCTAGGATCTGTAACTGACCTTGAACAAATATGGTATTAGTTTCGGGGGGGGGGAGGAATTCGAGGAGCTAACCCCCAAAATTTATCTCTCTCAGGCGCTCGAGACACGTTTCAGACGTGAAACGTACCGTAAGAGATGTAAGAAACGTTAGATTCGGCAGTATAGATTCAGAGTGAAGTTGAGGTGATACACAGTATAGGCCGGTTGTAAAGGGCTGCCATACCGACCCTGACAAAGTTTCTAGTCATAGGTAGCATAGCGTTTTGTCTACTTAGAGAGAATGACCTACTTGCGGTAGAACCTACAGCAACAAAACGGGAAGCTAAGCAAAAATAAAACTAAACAAGTCGGCCCAGGAGGTAATATTAGTGCCACATCAGTGTATTCGAGTGGGCAAACCCATACACCCTTAGTAGACACAGGCGAACTAATACCAAAGCTGTTGAGGCTACGTGATTTCTTATCGTTTGATATATAAAATGCCATCCTAAGTTAAAGAGTGGCCACCGCCCACCCTCAGGATACCCGGGTGGGCAAACCAAATTAACCAATACAAAAGCTGTTGGGGCCATGTGATTTCCAATCGTTAGATAGACGGAAAGTATGAAAGGTGAAATAGGTAAGCAAAACACGACGAACATAATTCTTTTAAATTATTGAAATTAGTGGAAATATGATATAAAGAAATTCTTAAACTGGGATTCAAATGGGTTTATTTTAGGAAATTTATATCAAATATTTGGGTAGTTTAGGCACCAAAAGTCATGTAAATTCGCAAATTTATAAACAAAATACCCATGAATTTATTAACTTGTTTTTCTCGATATCTCTCCCCCATTAAGGGGGTTGGTCGGAGGGGGCGGAAATTAACGGCGCTGCGTGCGCGTCAAAGAGTTCTATCGACTGAGACCAACTGTTTTTTTTTCGGTCACTCTCCCTTTAAGGGGGTTGGTCGGAGGGGGCGGAAATTAACGGCACTGCGCGTTCTATCGTTTGATAGAAAAAGTACCATCCTAAGTTAAAGAGTTTAACGTATTATTATTAAATGGGGGGTCGAAATTGTGCCCCCTGTTTACCTGACTGACCTGAAACTGGCCATCAGTAAAAGTTGTGTAGCCCCACACTGTAATTCAAACTTCTCGCCACGCCCGTGTCACCCTTCGTGGAAATCCACTGGGGGGGGGGGGGGCGGCGAAGTTTGAGGTTAACTTGACCTTAAACGTCGTAAATATACGTAAAATAACGCGGAAGAAGGAACGACAATTGCGAAAACTTAACTAGCCAAATCCCCCCGCGTCGCCTTGGGTATTAGCCTAGCTGATTTATTATTAACGACTAGAAGTTCCGATAACATCTTGAAGAGTACGGCGTAGCTCGGTTGGTAAAGGCGTCGGTTATTGGAGATTACGCGGCTGGCAGCTATCTGGGTTTTGAATCTCGGTGGCGCCAATTGTATAAATTATATTAATAAATTATTTTTCGCAGCTCTATCTACCGTGTCGTTGCTTTCCACGCCAAACAAACTGCAAACAAACAACACTTAACGACATTCCGTCCATAGCAATAGTCCCACTTCGATATATATATCTCGATGTGGAACTAAAAAGGTAAAATTCCGATA
Source organism: Leiobunum rupestre (assembly GCF_980474605.1). Lineage (NCBI taxonomy): Eukaryota > Metazoa > Arthropoda > Arachnida > Opiliones > Sclerosomatidae > Leiobunum > Leiobunum rupestre. The sequence continues at coordinate 68,030,766 of NC_143389.1, read as the reverse complement.
CTTTTGATAGCGTTAATTACCTCTGGTAAACCAGGCACGTTTTGCATTTTTGCTGGGTTAAGGCAGGGAACACTTAACAGAGGGAAAGGCAATGACCCGGCGGAGAGCGTCCGAAAATACCTTCTCGCTCGTTTCGAAACGCGCAGGCTTATTTTACCTTTGCGCATGCGCGCGCTTCGAATAAGTTACGTACTTATGTTGATATCGACGGTCACCTCGTTATTCGGACTTCGCGGTTCTCAAGGGCATCGTAACAGTCGTAACTGCTGACAATTTTGACAGCGCTAACTATGCCGGACTTCATCCTTCCACATGGAGAGGTCGGGAGAGCAGGGAACACTTAACACCTGGCGCAGTACGTCACTCGCGCCTGCGCTTTACGTTGTGCTGCCTTTCCCTCTGTTAAGTGATCCCTGGTTAAGGTTTATTATCGGTAATATATATTACGTAAAAACGTTTAATTTGGAATGCTGGGAGGAAATATGAAGTATGTAAATGTCTCCTGAGGTTTACATATTTATCCATGAACATTTATTTTAATTAAATATTACGTTTATAAGGTTTTTTTAAATTCACTTAAAAGCGCAAGTTCGGTACGTTACTTAATTACCTCAGTGACCAACTGGTGGCGTTGCTTCATCAACCGAGCGCACCGGGCGATCTTTTCCAAAGTGTTCTAAGATTGGCTAAATTCCAATATTCTCGTTTTGGTAACCCCCCCCCCCCCCCCCCCCCCCCTGTGGAAAGTGGTTCACATGCCGACTTGAACTGGCCAAATCTACTAATGCCTACATCTGGTATAAGGTACATGGAACTCACCGTTATTTAGTACGTTTTATGTTGTTCCATAAGTTTGTCACTTTGGGGAATATTTTACTGAGAGCTATAAGTGAGTTGCAGGCTAAGAAAGACAAAATATATAGTACAATCGGCGCAAGGATGCCTCAGATCGTTTCCGGTCATTCCACCGCGCGAAATTTGAATTTGGCCATTTTACGGTCAAATTCGAATTTTGCTCTTTTTGTCGTCTTTTAGCGCCATCTAGAGACCGAAATTGGAATCTTTATTTTTTAATTTCATAATTGTGGTGGCGAGCAAATTTAAAAGATAAGGCATTCCTATCATTCTTAAATTTAAAATAGTATGTATAATTATTTAATTTTGTAAATTTATTTCTACGTCTTACCAGTTAAATCGGCAGTTTCTTTTAAAATAGTTACCACGCTTTCTTGGGGGTAATGTTGTCTTAATGAGCTATAGACGTTTAAAATTATATTTTTATCTTTACCTGTTAACAAAAAACCTTTATCATGCTTTTTATAGAAACCTCTTGGCCTATTTAAAATATTTGGAGCTTCAATTATCGAACCTTCTTTAGCTGCATTCAGTAATGAAACTCATGACAACATGAAATTAAAAAATAGATTCCTATTTCGGTTCCTAGATGGCGCGAAAAAACGATGAAACTCACGAAATTTCAAATTGACCGTAAAGTGGTCAAATTTAAATTACTGGCGGTCGACTGGCCGGAAATGGTCTGAGGTATCCTTGCGCCGACTGTACTATATATTTTGTCTTTCTTAGCCTGCAACTGACTATAGTAACGAAGTGACGAGAGAAAAATCTCCCCCTAGTGAGGCGATGTCAAAGGCTACGTGTGAAGCTGGGGCAAGAGGACGCAAAAAGCAAATAAACCCATAATGCAGTCTGTCCTGTCATATGTTACATAATTACTCATAAGTGTGCCACTGTTTAACGTCTCTGTATTAAAGATTTAAAAGTGACCTTGTTTCACAGCCACCAACTAACGTCGCGTAAAACTGGTTTTAACCGTCATCGACTGGGAAGTGACGTGAATTACGTCATATCCTTGCATTGGAAAAAGTTATTTCTGGCACACTTATGCGTCGAGTTTGCAAGTTCTCTCCCCACTGGTTTAAGGGGTTTTTCCCCGAGCTCTTGTTGAGGTTAACGGTAGGGAGCTGTTGGCTCGCGTGGCATGAAGGGCTTGCCACCACCCTCCTACGCATTGTAACCCGGCCACCTGAACTAATGGCTTTAAAAGTCGCTTGATGACTTAGGCCTAAGGTTGTGCCTTGGGTATTAGCCTAGCTGATTATTATTATTAATTATGTTACATATGGTCCTGTAACTAGCTCTCAGTAAAACTTTAGCATGTGAAGAATAGGAAGTGTAACGATATTATACACTTATGGTTTAAATAAACCTTCGTAATGAGAGATTTGTCGATATCTAGCAAACAGAAACAGTTCTGGCGCCTTTACGTGTTAGTTTATATCTCTGTGCGTGATGCTAGCCTAACACGTTTTAGGGAAATTCATTTACCGATAGTAAACAACGAAAGAGCAAAAATGGAATTTCATGACACCGTAATGAAAAATATTTTTTTACTATTAGACAGGTTAAGCCAGCACCAGAAAACGTGTAGGTGGATCTTGTAGGAGGTGCAGGCTGTACACAAAAAGGTACCGGTTCCCCCTACACGATTTCTGGCGATGGCTTAACCTCTCTATTAGCGCTACAAGCCTACATTTTATCTAGTAATGTTATTTACTGGCAGATAATATTCTGAACGAAAACGTCTACGCTTTGGCGTACTTCGGGTGGAGGAGTCATGGTCCTCTCACAAGGAGACATCCCGAAGTGTAACCCACCGATTTTGTTCAAACTCGGGGGATTGGTAGACCTTCATGTATCATGAAAAATCCTAAAGGGAATTTATTCAATGGGCAACCATTTTGCCATGGCAACGAAAAATGTTTTTGACAACACAAAATATTAAGAGAAGATCCATTTTCAACAACTCAAAACCTAAAAATTGCAAACTTCGTTGAATATATATTTTTAACTATCAACTGTCTAATTAAATTCATAGTAAATGGCTCTGATTTAGTAATTTAACTAAAAATCAAAACATGGATTTTGGGAAATATTTGGCGTAAGGCCAGTTTAAGGCCTATGGTTTAAAAACGTTTATTCCCATTCGACCGAAATCCCATTCGACCGAAAGAATTTTAAAATGTAGCTCAATTGGCGGGGTGATTTGGTATTTTATTTATAAGGTATGTACTATCGAAGATCCATGTTTAGATTAGGTTAGGTTAGGTTAGGTTAGAGTTGGTTAAGTTTACTATTTCAGTTTCTTTTTATTAAGACGGAATAAATAATTATTATTGATGTATAAATACCCTCCTTTATTAGCTATCCGCTCCATTGCAAACGACTTCAGTAACTAAATTGAAAACATAGAAAAAGCCAATTTATATAGCAGCGTTCGGTCGAATGGGACTCATAAAAACCGCACGTTTCGGCGGAATTCGGTCGAATGGGACACCTCAAAAACCGCCTTCGGTCGAATGGGATTTCGGTCGAATGGGACTAAAGCGTTTAAAAAGAGTGTTTGGCGAGAAGTTCCGAACTTCCGACGGACAGAGATTTCCCTAGGTATTTTTGCGCTAAGCCGGGATACACGAAGAAATGAAAAGTGCTTAGACGAGGCTAAAACGATTATAATAAAAAGCTCATAGGACTGCAGATCGTTATTTCTATTTCGTTGTTATGTACCTTATTGTAGTAAAAATACTAGCGTTAAACCCATTTCGAGCCATTTAATTTAGTCTTTCATATGACCGTGTGTGTCTTTTATGGGCGAAAACTAATTTTTAGGAAATAGCGAGCAACTTCAAAATACAGTTTGGCTGTTATTGTATGAAAGATGTTGGTAGTATGGGGTAAAAGGTGTATTATTTTCGTCCCAAAGCGAGATAATAGTTTTGGCCTTTTGTAGTCGAAGTAGCCGTAAGCCGTAAGCCTACATATACTCAAATTTACTCGCTTAGAGATTTTAGATACGACCATATGTAACATAATTACTCATAAGTGTGCCAGAAATAACTTTCCAATGAGACCTTGTTGCAAGAATATGACGTATTTGACGTCACTTCCCAGTCGATGACGGTTTTATCGTCATCAAAACTAGTTCTGGCGGGGAGGGGAGGAAGTTAAAACCAGTTTTACGCGACGTTAGTCCGTATTTTCTTTGGTGGCTGTGGTCTCATTTAAATTTTTAATACAGAGATGTTTAACATAGGCACACTTATGAGTAATTATGTTACATATGATACGACCAAAAACCGTATCAACGATGGCACAACTTTTTCTAAGGAAATTTAAAATCAGGATGGAATAGAGTTGGGAAAAGGCTCAATATATATTTGGATTTTGGGGTCAATCTATCTGGTAGAGCGTCACATAATTGAACAAAAGTGTATATTACATCGATTTAAATATAATATATTTTAACGAATTGAAGTTTCTTTAAATAGCAAAGCAAATATCATATTATTTCGAAATATAGAAATTCTAAATTTGCCACCTTTAAGATTGAAATGTCTAGTTTTCCAACTCTGGAAAAAAAGTTGCTGGAATGCCCCCCCCCCCGGATCCCCCCCCCCCCTGCGTTGCCATGTGTACGCGTTTAAGCTGGCCATTACATTGAGACGCCCATGATAGTCATGTGGTTATTTCGCCTATAAATTGCAAGATGACTGGGCCCCTTTTAACACAAATGTATCAATATACACCTATGTTAAATAATTGAAATTGAAATTGAAAATTAAATTGATTTTGTCTCGTGACGGTGTGCGGGGCGATGGCAGCAAGAGATGATATACGAGCCCAAAAAGTTGGACAGTGAAAGCGGCCTGTCTGTGGCGTTAGATAATGTTTAAGGTGGGGCTTAGCTACGACGCGTACGAGCAAGCGCTTAAATAAATAAAATCCTCTCGGGAAGTCGCCAAGGAATAATATTTCCGAGAGCCAGGACCCGCAAGGTAATGTTTATATAGTGCTTGTGAAAATAATGGAAACTTTTCACCTGTAAACAGAACGTCGTGTTTTTGCCAAGACTTAATATATGTCAAAAAAGCTGGCTGGTTAAAAGGGAACGCTTGTTGCTGCCGTATAGGTTAAAAATTTCTATTATTTCAACAAGCACTATATTAACAGTGACTTGCAGGTCCTGGCTCTCGGAAATATTACTTCTTGGCGATTTACTGGGAGGATGATGAAACACCCAGAGACTAGCAAGCCCGTAGCCAGAAAAATTTCGATAAGGGGGCAGTAGCTTTTTGTGAGGGGCACATTTTTTTCGTTACCTAATTTCGAAAACTAACATAAGTGGCGCCGTGAAATGTTTTTGGTATTCAACAAAAAAAACTTGCTTTCTGAAGCAGACCATTCTACAACTTGTATTTTATTAAGAAATAGTTACCTATAAATAACGATCTAAACCTTGGACAAAAACAAGTGGTCCAAAAGGAAAATTTCAACGAATAGAAGTTTAAAAAACTAATAATGATAAAGGGGCAGATAATATTCTTTGAGGGGAATGGATTAAATTAAGGGGGCAGGTGAGGGCAAATAAAAATTTCATTTAAGGGGGCAACATTTATTTTTTAAAGGGGGGCATTGCCCCAGAATGCCCCCCCCCCGTGGCTACGGGCCTGGAGACTAGTAACCGCTCACGTTCCCTATCCTCAGCCACGTAGTGTTTATTGGATGCCGAAACATATTATCTTTTAAAAGTCATAATTAAACTAATATTTTACTTTTTATATAATCAGTATTTCGAATGTATTCTTTTCGCCCATGAATATCGAACTGCATTACCTAGTAGCTACTTTGCCCAGTGGCGTAGCTAGGGGGGGGGTTGGTTCGCCCTGGGTGCCACCCGTTTGGGCGTGACATCCGACCTTAAAAAAAAACTTACACAAGCTAGAGACTAGTAATTAGCACACCATGATATTCACCCCGGGTGTCACCCCATGCTATGATATCCGCCCTGGGTGTCACCCCATGCTATGATATCCGCCCCGGGTGTCACCCATGCTAGCTACGCCACTGACCTTGGCTACGATGGGAGAGGCTCAAAAATTGTTTGGATGGGCAACTTTTTGGAACTTGGCTAGTTTCTTTTTGATTGAATTAAAATAGGCCAAAATATTAACAGCAAATACCTTTATTTATGATTATCATCTGTTTTTGTAGTAGTTGAGGCTTAAGTGATATGTAGTTGAAGTATTCTTCTAACAATTACCAGTACTTTTGTTGTCCAGTTAAAATGCACAATCCCGGACACGTATCGTGGACAGTGACGGCGATACCGTGGGGGCTCTGGGGCTACAGCCCCCACAGGGAAAAACAAACGAGGGCAGAGCCCACACAGAAATAAAATTGAGGAAAAATGCAAAAATATTATCTCACTGCCTTTATTTCGAATTCAGTCTTTTTACAGAAGTTATTTTGAGATTGCAGATGCGAGTAGCATTAAGATGATAAAACCGTAAAATTTATTTCGATAGATTCGTCCAAACAGAAAATCGCCCCGTCGTGTACCCCATTTTTCCTAAAATATCTTCGCAAAGTATGTGTCAAGAAAGGCATAATTATCTAGCCATGTACGCAGATATTTTTCTAAAGATATCGACTTAACTTTTATTATCATTGTATTCCATGACGGCAGTGGCGTAGCTGAGAACTCAGAGGCCCCCCCGCAAAAATCTCTATGAGGCCCCCCTTTTTAATTTTTTTATGGTTAGCGCCCCCCCCCCCCGAAGCTCGAGGCCCCCCCTTCAAGCTCGAGGCCCCCCCGCACCGCGGGCCCTGCGGACCATCAGCTACGCCACTGCATGACGGATGAGATATTAGAAAGAACACTTTTAAAAAAAATGTATAAATTTAGAGCTGTACATTTTCTTGCTTAAATTTTAAGTATATGAATTTTTGGTCAAAAAGGTTATGGCCCGGGCCCCCACAGAAATGTTTTCCGAGTAAGGGCTAAAAATAGCTTTATCGCGTGCAAATTACGTTCATACAAGTTTCCCTTGCACGTTTTCCAAGGGAGCTTAACAAGAAGATAAATTAACTCTTAAAGTTATCCAAGTAGCTGGCTTCGCTATAGTTTCGGATAACTAAAAACAACTGAGTTTTAAATACAATTACACAAGTCTTTAAATGCGGCATTTACGGTGACCTTATTCCTAAAGACTTTTCGCATTAAAATGTAATTTCAAAATGTACGTTAATGATTTTCGACACGCATTCGCGTTTGAAGAGTTTTTGAGTTTAAAAATAAAAGTCAGTTCTTACTCACTTGGCTATTTCCTAAAGAGGTTCCAATTTAGTTAAGTTAAAAGTGTTCGTTTCGAAATAATTTGATGGTATTTCGCTTTCAGCTTAGGACTGTCGTGGAGGTTTAAACTAATCCGTTTGACGCATCAAAATCAATTATTTTACACCGAAAATCCGAAACGACAAACTTGATTTCTTGCCCAGGGATCCGCTGTAATTATGAAGTCTTCTTTCAGGCGTTTACGGCACCGAAATTGACTCCGTTTCATTTCCCACCGAAACAATTTCTGCAAATGTTTCAAGGCGATCAACAAGCGTAATTTCAAAATCGATCAATATTTCGAGCAACACCGAAAAGGTAATGCTTAAGTACGGATTTCTAGGCGTTTAGATCTTTTAAAAATGACATGTTGGTTTATGTAAAATCTGAAATGTTTCCGATGCTATCTAACAACATTTTGTATCGATCACGAAAAGAGCAAATAATAATTCTACCGACAAACGAAGTTTGACACGCACGAACTATAGTCGTGTTGTATCCCAAAATACGATTAAAAAAGGAATACGTATAGTTTTATTATATAGCTTCGTAAATTGAAAAAAAAAAAAAAACATGTACGAATATCATTTTGAATTGTTCCATTATTTTGCTATTTCGCTAGACTAAATTTTATCTTCGAATACTGTCTACACCATAAGTAACATAATAAAGTATGACAATTAGGAAAAAGTATCTCTGAATTAATTTTAAAATTTATTGAGCAATCAAGATTTAATTTATCAGAAAGTGTCTAAATATGCCCAAGAAAATAGAATTAAGCTTATCACGTTAAGTCATATGACGACGATATAGAAAGGCTCGCCTGTAGCGCCAAATTGAATCGGCGGAAAAATTCGTTCTGGCTTTTTACTTTGATTTAATTTCAATTATGATTATATGGTTCCCGAGCGGCATGAACAGAGAATAGGGATTTGGAAGCCTGACGTCACGCCGTACCTTTGGCTATGGCCGCCATGCTGGTAATCTTTTTTTCCAATTTGAAAAAGCATGGGTGACGTTCTATGTATGTCATGCTGCCAAGTCCCTATAGAGAGTTTCAGCAAACCCATTTCTAGGCGTTTATGCGAACGTCTGCAACGTTAAGGAGATTGGTAGAGGTTCGCGTAAATGCCTAGAAATGGGTTTGCTGAAACTCTCTATGTTTGCCTCATGATTAATGGTAGAAAAACCCCGCCTTTGTAACGGCCGCCATGAAATTAATTTAACGAGGCAAAATAATCACGTGACCGCCATGAGCGTCTTATTGTCATGGTCGACCTATACGCGTAACCATGGCAACAAACACAATAGAGACGACTCGGGCCCCCGATTGTGTCGGGCTTTTTATGCCCGACCCGGCCCGAGGTCGGGCAGAAATAAATTTTAATTTTTACGGGTAGGGTCGGGTCGGGCAAATTTAATTTTTACGGGTCGGGTCGGGTCGGGCAAATTTAATTTTGGAAAATTTCGGGTCGGGCCGGGTCGGGCTAGTTTTCAATCGGGTCCGGGTCGGGCCGGGTTTTTTATATTTTAAAATTAAATGGACCGGGTCGGGCCGGGCCAATTTTCAAAAGGGCCGGGCTTCTAAAAGGCCCGGCCCGACCCGACCCTTACCCGCGACTGCGTACTGCGTAGGTCATGTGAAATGTTTCGGCCCTTCGGGTGTTGTACGAAGAGAGATAGACTAATGAGTTCTGCGAGCAGCGCGACTAGCGTCTATTTCAAGGTCGTCTCAGTCGTCCGATTCGCCTAAACTTCTCTTACGTTTCGTTTTGGTTTTACTTTCGATTTCACGGCGTTAAATTGTGTCTCGAAGTACTTTGAAAAAATATAGCTAAAAGAATCCTCGATACTGGGGCTCGATTCTGAGGCTATCGTTAAGCTAGCGACAAAAATTCTGGCGATAGGCGAAACGACAATATGTAAGCGACAATTTATTAACGGGAATGAAATTGGTATTCTAAGACGTGTCTCGTTACGGCAGTGTTATGAGAGAGAGGCTAACGACAGAAATTTTTAGTCACGTGCTATCGCTCTAGCTAGAGCCTATAGCGACGCGTCGTTTTATCAGTTGTTTCGTTCATACTTCATAGCAGCAGACGGTATTAATGTTTTATTCTACAGAGGTTAGGCTTAAGTTGTAAGCCTCGCTTACCACTAGCGCGCGCGATGACGCGTTTCTCTGCTTTGACACAAACATAATGTTTTCACACGCGTAAAGAAAAATACATTATGATGAAGAAGAAAAAGTGTTCATTGTGAATAATAAATGTACAAAAAATTCCTAGTTGAGTATTTGGTAAATATTTTCATCTTACTTCACCGAAATTCATTGGAACCGATGCTTTTAAAAACATAATCAAATGGTAAAAGTAACTGTTTGTTGTTATTACAACACCCGAGGGGAATAATTTATTAGTGTTATAATTTACTTGACTATGGTATTTTTAGATATATTAATCTAGTAAGTTAATAAAAGTTTTTAATATTTACTGGTATTGCCAGTGTATTGGTTTCTGATAAACTCTCACCAAGCCTATCACCATGAGTATACGTGAGTTATTTTTTACCGTAAATAAACGCTTAAATCTATACTCAACTTACTCAAATGCTTGAGCTCGATATCGCATTACTTTTTGAAGTTATAAATCACGATTATTTTCAATTTCCTGTGCTAAATCTCAAATTTCATGTCTCAAAAATATCGCCATCTTCAAAAAGAATTGTCGCCCGTGGCTCTAACTACAACTTTTTTTGTCGTTAGAATTAACGATAATTTTAGGTTTCTTCTGACGACAATTTTAGGTTTCTTCTGACGACAATTTTAGGTTTCTTCTGACGACAATTTTAGGTTTCTTCTGACGACAATTTTAGGTTTCTTCTGACGACAATTTTAGGTTTCTTCTGACGACAATTTTAGGTTTCTTCTGACGACAATTTTAGGTTTCTTCTGACGACAATTTTAGGTTTCTTCTGACGACAGTTTTAGGTTTCTTCTGACGACAATTTTAGGTTTCTTCTGACGACAATTTTCCTAACGAGAGCCTTAGAATTGCATTTTTTCTCGCTAGCGACAATTTTCAAAGTTAACGAGGATTTTCTCCCGTTAACTTCCTTACCGATAATCTCAGAATCGAGCCCCTGTATTCCGAGAGGCTAACCACTCTCTGAAAATCTGTACACCGATTACCAATGATGAGTACAGCCTTTGGTAGTGCTAAATCTGTACTCATTTACGTAATCATTTTAGTGCAGTCAAAGGTACAGGGTTGCACACCGATTACGGGGACTGGTTAGCCCCTCGCTGTATTCCCGCGTCACAAACGAGTGACGAACGTGTATTTTCCAGCACGGGACTGACACTTGGTCCTCGAAGAACGAATTTAAAAGTTCAACTCTTTCGCAACTAACTGTTCTTTACAAAAATTGTTTAAATAAATAAATGCCTCTTGTTATATTTTGTATTGCATATCTACATCTACGCTATATAATAAAATAAAAAAAGCTTCATGCTATGGGTTGCGGCGGTTCTTCGGGTCTTATCGGGTTTCCTGATCGGGTCGGGTTTTCGGGAATTATCTGGTTTTCGGGTCTTGTCGGGTTTTCGGGAATTATCTGGTTTTCGGGTCTTGTCGGGTTTTCGGGAATTATCTGGTTTTCGGGTCTTGTCGGGTTTTCGGGAATTATCTGGTTTTCGGGTCTTGTCGGGTTTTCGGGAATTATCTGGTTTTCGGGTCTTGTCGGGTTTTCGGGAATTATCTGGTTTTCGGGTCTTGTCGGGTTTTCGGGAATTATCTGGTTTTCGGGTCTTGTCGGGTTTTCGGGAATTATCTGGTTTTCGGGTCTTGTCGGGTTTTCGGGAATTATCTGGTTTTCGGGTCTTGTCGGGTTTTCGGGAATTATCTGGTTTTCGGGTCTTGTCGGGTTTTCGGGAATTATCTGGTTTTCGGGTCTTGTCGGGTTTTCGGGAATTATCTGGTTTTCGGGTCTTGTCGGGTTTTCGGGAATTATCTGGTTTTCGGGTCTTGTCGGTGAAGATTTTCGGTTTATTTCTTCCCGTAACAATTTTAATTTTTAGGAGAGCGTTTGATTTTAGCGAATCGGACTGAAACAATCCACTAAACTATCGTTTGATCGAATTGGTGAAATAACTAGTGAAACAGAGTCTATTTAAAACCGAGAAATATCGCTTTATTTTTGAGGACCTTTATTTTTTACAAGGTGAACGCTTTTGCGTCCGAAAAATCAATGCCTTAGTTTTCTTCGTTTTACAGTGGTTCTTTTCCATTGAATGCCAGAAGATACCGTTTAAACCCCACTCGTTCGCTTTCCGCTCCCCCCCAAGAGATAACACTTAACACGTGTCTTGGGCCTTCTAGAAAAGGAGCGTCCGCGAACAAAGTGGGGGTCCCCGGTCTCATCTGGCAGCCATTACAAAGGCTTGTCGAAACTCGACAACGTATACGAAATATCATTAACGACAGAAAAAACATGTTTAAATTACAAAATACATTTTAAGAAATCTTTTATTTTTATCCTTTTAACATTTAGTTTTAAAAACATTTAATTCTTATTTTTAACCTTCCACATAGTTTTAAGTTTCTTAACACTCCCCCCTGGTAATATGAGTTTCATATATAAGAAGGAGTATTACCAAAAAACAATTTGTAATCAGTACGATTTTTACCGTACATTTTTTTTTTATTTTTTTTTTATTTTGCTATTTCCAAGTTACACAGATGTTGCACAGATCTTTTTATGTGATTTCCATTTGGTGTTTTTAAAATACATGCCCTGTTTTTTTTGTCCCGACCCAGAATTATTTCGCTAACAAGGCCGAGTTTCCACATGTGTCGAGGAATTTTATCCTCATGAATAAGTACCACGTCTCCTACCTTGAAGGACATATCGTTTTTTGGGGATGCCGAATGGTGGGCTGACCTCAGTTCTCTTACGTACTCCCGACGCCATCGTCTCCATAAGTTATTCATTATTGTTTCTCTGTATCGTATTCGTTGTTTATACTCCCTTTGAGATTTGGGCAGTTTTTCGTTTTTATAAGCTAAAGGGGGCAAAGAAGTAATTCTTCGTCCAATCAAGAAATGCGATGGTGTCAAGGGTACGGGTTCGTTTGAATCATTGTAAATAAAGGTTATTGGTCTCGAATTTATGAGTCCTTCAGTTTCTTTGAGAACAGTTTCCATTTCGGAATACGACAATGAGGCACGCCCCAATATTTTTTTTAATGACGTTTTAACGGAACGAATTAATCGTTCCCAGAATCCACCATGCCAAGCACTTCTTTCAATTATAAACTTCCAAGTTATTCCCCGGGAGCCAAAATATTCCCTAATTTCCGCATTGTTGATACGTTCCCATATTATTTTCAGATCAGTGTTTGCCTTTTTAAACGTGGCCGCGTTGTCCGAGTACACCGTAACCGGAACCCCCCTTTGAGCAATCACGCGCCTAAACGCCAATATGAACTCCGCAGTAGAGAGATTTGGGATTAGCTCGAGGTGAACAGCGCGAGTCACGGCGCAAGTTGCGAGACATATGTACGACTTTTCCATTTTTTCCCCAACTTTAATCATTATAGGGCCACCGAAATCAAAGCCTACTATCGAAAAAGGTGGTGTCTCCTCGATTCTATCCCTGGGCAGGGGAGCAGTTTCTCTATCGCCCAGTTTAGCGTTTAATCTTTTGCATTTTAGGCAACCTTTGACGATTGTTCTAGCAAGTTGGCGACCCGCTGGGATCCAATATTGTTCTCTAATTTGCGTAATTGTATCATTTATTCCCCCGTGGAGCACTTGGTTATGGCTTCTTATCATTAATTGCTTGGTAAAGAGTATATTTTTACTTAATATAATTGGGTGCTTCTCGGCGTAGGATAAGGAATTTGATTCGCCTAACCGCCCGCCTATGCAAATTAGTCCATTCTTACTTAGCATCGGTTTTAATGTCGCGATTTGTGATTTTCCGTGTACTGTTTTGTTAATTTGTAACGATTCTAATTCTTTCCCAAACTCTTGTTTTTGTAAGTCTCTTACCCAAAGTAACTCCGACCGCTGCATTTCGTTTGATATTATAGGCCCTAGTATTTTATTTTCTTTGTTTTTTGGTTTAGAATTGTGAGCGAACCTAAATAAGTAGGCGGTTATTCTCAAGTTTTTGTTTAACGAACAATGTCTTTCTAATTTTACTACGTACTGCACCCCCGTTGGTTTAGTGACGTTTACGGCTAGCGCGAATTTTTTTCTTTCCGCTTCAACTATATTTGTATCCGCCGGAGGCCTTTCCCTGGGCAATTTTTCACTCGCTTCTTTTAAAAATGCCGGTCCCGTCCACCAAGTGACCGACGTGGCTAGATCCTTGCCCTTGACTCCCCGCGTAGCTAGGTCGGCGGGATTTTTAACCCCTGGACAATGGCCCCACTGTCTACTTTTCGACAGAGTTTGAATTTCTATCACTCGATTGGAGACGAAAGGTTTCCAATCTTTTTTGCTGCCCGAAATCCAATGAAGCGCGATAGTGGAGTCCGTCCAATAATAGGTTTCAGTTATATCCCGCTGAAAAGCGTTTTTTACATAATTCGTCAACCTAGCGCCTAACAAACAACCCATTAGTTCCAATTTTGGAAGTGTCAATCCTGACTTCAATTGTTTTAAAGGAGTAACTCTTGATTTCGAAGCTATTAATTCGACCCCAAACTCGCTCGTTTCTGTCTCATATCTTATATAAACCGTCGTCGCGTATGCCTTTAATGAAGCGTCGCAAAAGCAATGTAACTCGTATTTTTCCGCAGTTTCTCGCGTTTTAGAAAAATAATAGCGGTTTACCCTGACGTTGTTTATGTCTGTCAATTCGGAAAGCCATTTTTCGAATTGATTTCCTAATTCCATTGGAAGCTCCGTATCCCATTCCATGTTTGGATTAGAATTCCACAAGCTTTGAAATAACATCTTTCCCCGAATTGTAAATGCGCCTAAAATACCCATTGGATCGAAAATCTGCGACACAATCCCTAGTACATTGCGTTTCGTTTTCTTTAGGTTTAGGGCTGATTCGGATAATTTTGTGAAATCAAACGAAAACATATCGCTTTCCGGGTCCCATATTAACCCCAATATTTGAGTCGCGCCCCTTTCGCCCTTTTTATCAAACATTTCGGTTTCTCCGGGCAGGGAATGATTGTCCCAAAGTACTCTTAATTCTGGGGAATTTGTTTCCCATTTTCGTAGCCGCATTCCAGCTTTGTTTAGAGTTGTAGCCGCGCCTACTGATATTTCGTAGGCTTCGATGGTAGATTTTCCCCCACTCAAAAAATCGTCAACGTATAATTCGTTTTCAAGCTTTTCTTTAACTCTTGGATCTACATCTTTTGTTTCATGCAGGTGAAATTTAATCGTACAGGCTAGTAGAAAAGGTGAGGCTGAGATTCCAAAGGGTACCCTAGCCATCCGTAAAACTAAAAAGTTTTTTAGATCTAATTTTTTGTTTTCTTCCCGTACCCATAGAAACCTGACCGCGTCTTTATCTGAAGGGCTCAAACGGACTTGCAAGAAAGCCTTTTCAATGTCGGCAACCACTGCTATTTTATTCGTTCTAAATTTTAAAATTAACGAAAGTAGTTCAGGGTTTAAATTGGGTCCGGGTGCGATGCAATCATTCAGTGAGGGGCATCCCGTTGCGTGCGAAGACGCGTCGAATACTACACGTAGTTTTGTTGTGGCTGCGTTTTCGCGCACAACCCCTTGGTGTGGAAGGTAGAATGTGCCTGGGTGGTTAGTTTCTTTTTCTTTTGTTGGCACTATTTCAGCGATACCCGTTTCTAAATGGTCTTCAACCACCCTTTTATACTCTTTATAGTAAGCCGGGTCCCTTAGAAACCTTCTGACTAACCCCTGCATCCTTTTTTTTGCGACGGAGAAATTATCTGGAAGGGCTTTCCTATCGACACGCCACGGGAAGCTTACAGTATATCTGCCTGCCTCGAATTTTGAATTTTTATAAAAGGTATTGACTCATTCATTCAACTCCTGGCTATTAATACCAAGGCTTTCTAGATCCCAAAACGACTTTAGCGTATCGTTTACCATTTTGAGTCCAAACGAAACTAACATTGAGGATACTGACGTGACATTACTGTCATATAGTTGATTTCCTACTACCCCCTGTAGTGTCCATCCTAATTTTGTTTCGACGGCTACCATGTTTTCTCCTAACCTCTCGATCTGACCGGACGCTAATTTCCAATAAAAATCGCTACCCACTAGTATGTCTAAAACGTCACCGGAGTTCCCTTTCCCATCCGCTATTTGCAGCCCTTTTGACTTCATCAACCTTTTTACTTCCGCGCAATCCATTCTTTCTATTGCGTGGCAAATAAAGGGAACCTCAACTGCCCTAATCTCCACACTCACGCCGGGGTTTTCACGATTTTCTAACCTTAATTTTACGATTTTGCAAGTGCGCTTCTCTGGGACTTTATTACCAAAGGCGTATACGTATAATTCTCTTTTTCCTAAAACTGGAAGGTTCAACCTTTTGGAAACACTCTCTTTTACGAATGTCCCCTGACTCCCCCCATCGAGAAGACACCTCACCACGTCATTATTCTCTAGTTTGAAGGGGTTTTTTGCCACCGCCAATGCCGTTTGAAGATAAACTACCGCTTCGGCATCTCTCGCGCTTTCCCCGCCTATTGTTGTCGCTATAGACGCTACATTCGTTTCGCTATGGCCACCGGTCCCCTTTTTAGCATTCACTGGATTTTCGTGACAAACGGCGTAATTATGTTTTTGTCGACATTTTTTGCACGCCGTAAACTTTGACCGGCATGCTCTACCCACGTGGCCAAAGCGCAAACAATTATAACACCTATTGCTTTCTCTAACCATTGACCTTTTTTGTTCTAAGGTGTGGTTTGTACAGTTTATACTTTTGTGGGTCTCACTTTTGCAAAATATGCAATACTGATTTTCGCTCGTCCGAATGACTTGATTAGCGAGCGCTATCGCGTTGCGGGTTGCGCCTCTTTTCCAATTTTTGTTCATATCATTCCCGCGGTTATCCGCCTTATACCTTTTTACGTGGGTCGCGAGTGCCATCGCGGATGGCGTTGCGTTTCTCTTTCTGTTTTGATGTCTGTCGGTCTCGTGATTGTCCACTCTTGACCTCTTACCCCCCAACATCACTGCCATCTCTCTACTCTCAATTTGACCTCGCAAAAAGTTTATTAGCTCATCCGCGTCCCACTGTTCACCTGGATTAACGGGTTTTCTTTGTAAACAGTAAGCCGTTCTGATTTCTATGGGCAAACATTTTAATAATTCAGGAACGAGAAACGTCGCTCTATCGGCGATCTTAAAACCCAAAACCTTTAAGCTTCTTAAATTGGTTTGACAAGTGCTTAGCAGGCGGCGTAACCCTTTAATATCATTTTGATCGTTAACTGGCTGAATTTGTTTTAACTTATCCATGTGGGTATGGATAGCTATTTGATTTTTATCGAACGTTTCTTTTAAAATCTGAACGGCTTCATCATATGAAGCTTCATTCTCAACTAAACCATCAACTGCTCTAAGAGCTTCCCCTTCTAAATAAGAAGTCAGATAGATAAATTTTTCTATTTTACTTAACCTCGGATGATTCCCGATGGTAGCGCTGAATCGGCTCCAGAAGTTATTCCATTTTGTATATTCTCCGTTGTATTTCGAGATGATTAGTGGTGGAAGCCTAACTTCCGGAAACGGAATGTTCGGCGCGTAGTTTGTGGAAGTGTTCTGCTGATAATTAGTTGGATTGTTCATAGATGAAAAGTTTTGTCTTTTAGCTGCGGACACGTTTTGCGTTCCCTCGTAGGATGTAGATCCACCGGGAGGTACGAAAATGTTCAAGGTAGATTGAGATCCCTCGCTGCTTGCCCGGACGGGGGCCCCTCTTTCTTGCGGCAATAGTCCTCTGTTTGACGGCAGGAGGGATAGGTAACTTGACGATAGTTCCGCATTTGGCGGCTCTGGTAACCCATTGTTTATTGAGTCCAGATCGTTATTTTGCTGTGGCTCTGATAACCCATTGTTTATTGGGATCAGAGTTTGGTTTCGTGGTGACTCTGGTAACCCATTATTTATTGGGACCAGAGAGTTATTTTGAGTCGGCTCTGGCCCATTGTTTATTGGGACCAGAGCGTTGTTTTGATGCGGCTCTGGCCCATTGTTTACTGGGACCAGAGCGCTGTTTTGAGGCGGCTCTGGCCCATTGTTTACTGGGACCAGAGCTCTGTTTTGATGCGGCTCTGGCCCATTGTTTACTGGGACCAGAGCGCTGTTTTGAGGTAGCTCTGGCCCATTGTTTACTGGGACCAGAGCTCTGTTTTGATGCGGCTCTGGCCCATCGTTTATTGGGACCAGAGCGTTGTTTTGAAGCCGCTCTGGCCCATTGTTTATTGGGACCAGAGCGTTGTTTTGAGGCTGCTCTGGCCCATCGTTTACTGGGACCAGAGCGTTGTTTTGAAGCCGCTCTGGCCCATTGTTTATTGGGACCAGAGCGTTGTTTTGAGGCGGCTGCGGTAACCCATTGTTTATTGGGATATCATTATTTTTGGACGTCTGGACTCCGTTATTTTGCGGAAGCCAGACGTTAGCCGCTGCTGCTCTTTTGTTTCGGAGCACCCTGTTGAGTTTCAGCTTCAATGCATGGATGTTTTCCATGTAAATGATCGCGTCGTCGGTTTCCTTTTCGAGTTCATCTTCATCGTCGATGAGCGGCTCCAACGTTTCGTCGCAGGTTTTCAATTCCTTTTCCTTCTCCAATAAAAGGATTAATTCATCCTCATACACTTCTATTGGTGTCGCGTCTTCGTTATTTAAGAGGTCATCTAGCTTCGTAATTTTTCTCACCACAGCTGATCGTGCACTTCTTCGTAAAGCCTTGGCTATCTTTACTGGATCTTTCAATATTTTCCTTGAAACTTCACCTTGGTTGTCGGCGTTTTTGATAACATTGTCGGCGTTATCGGAAGTCTCTTGTCTGGCATATTTGATCGCTGGTGCGTCCTCGTCGATTCCCTTTTCGGCAGGTTCATCTTCGGAACTCGAAGAAGACATCTGCTGTCACTAACGTATTTCACAAACTTATTTAAACACAATTACCGTTTCGTATTCCCGGGTTTCAGCACCATGAAGATTTTCGGTTTATTTCTTCCCGTAACAATTTTAATTTTTAGGAGAGCGTTTGATTTTAGCGAATCGGACTGAAACAATCCACTAAACTATCGTTTGATCGAATTGGTGAAATAACTAGTGAAACAGAGTCTATTTAAAACCGAGAAATATCGCTTTATTTTTGAGGACCTTTATTTTTTACAAGGTGAACGCTTTTGCGTCCGAAAAATCAATGCCTTAGTTTTCTTCGTTTTACAGTGGTTCTTTTCCATTGAATGCCAGAAGATACCGTTTAAACCCCACTCGTTCGCTTTCCGCTCCCCCCCAAGAGATAACACTTAACACGTGTCTTGGGCCTTCTAGAAAAGGAGCGTCCGCGAACAAAGTGGGGGTCCCCGGTCTCATCTGGCAGCCATTACAAAGGCTTGTCGAAACTCGACAACGTATACGAAATATCATTAACGACAGAAAAAACATGTTTAAATTACAAAATACATTTTAAGAAATCTTTTATTTTTATCCTTTTAACATTTAGTTTTAAAAACATTTAATTCTTATTTTTAACCTTCCACATAGTTTTAAGTTTCTTAACAGTCGGGTTTTCGGGAATTATCTGGTTTTCGGGTCTTGTCGGGTTTTCGGGAATTATCTGGTTTTCGGGTCTTGTCGGGTTTTCGGGAATTATCTGGTTTTCGGGTCTTGTCGGGTTTTCGGGAATTATCTGGTTTTCTGGTCTTGTCGGGTTTTCGGGAATTATCTGGTTTTCGGGTCTTGTCGGGTTTTCGGGAATTATCTGGTTTTCGGGTCTTGTCGGGTTTTCGGGAATTATCTGGTTTTCGGGAATTATCTGGTTTTCGGGTCTTGTCGGGTTTTCGGGAATTATCTGGTTTTCGGGTCTTGTCGGGTTTTCGGGAATTATCTGGTTTTCGGGTCTTGTCGGGTTTTCGGGAATTATCTGGTTTTCGGGTCTTGTCGGGTTTTCGGGAATTATCTGGTTTTCGGGTCTTGTCGGGTTTTCGGGAATTATCTGGTTTTCGGGTCTTGTCGGGTTTTCGGGAATTATCTGGTTTTCGGGTCTTGTCGGGTTTCCGGGAATTATCTGGTTTTCGGGTCTTGTCGGGTTTTCGGGAATTATCTGGTTTTCGGGTCTTGTCGGGTTTCCGGGCCGGGCCGGGCAAAATCGATTTTTTAATTTATCGGGTCGGGTCGGGTCGGGCAAAAATTATTTTCATTTTTTACGGGTCGGGTCGGGTCGGGCAAAATTTAATTTGAAAAATTTCGGGTCGGGTCGGGTCGGGCAAAATTTTATTTGAAAAATTTCGGGTCGGGTCGGGTCGGGCAAAATTTTATTTTAATTATTTCGGGTCGGGTCGGATCGGGCAAAATTTATTTTAACGTTTTTCGGGTCGGGTCGGGTCGGGCCGAAAAAAAAGTGGGCCCGACTCGTCTCTAGAACACAAGCCACACCCACCAGCAAGCTACGAATACTACGGTACAATCGCGGGCTATCCTTTCGTGTAGGCGGATAATAACTCTCGGGAATCATGAAACAGCGGCTAAAGATGTAGCTACATAATCTCTGCTCATCTGTCAACATTTTTGTCGGCGGAGGCGTAGAACCAAAATTTAACGGCGGCGTCGGCGTGGCGCGGTGTTTATATGAAATTTCGTAGAAAATAAATTGTTTTTATTTGCACTACCAAAGTAATAATTGAAATGTGACAATGAAAGAACTACATTTTTGTTAAAGCTGCAAAGAGACTGATATCAACGGAAAAACGGTCGTCCTACCTAGTGTGTTATATTTTTATTTGGGGGACGAAATATTTCCCTTTGAATAGTAACAGTGTGTCAGAATTTATAGCCCGGTGTACCTAGTAACAGAGACCATACCACCGGAAGCCTATCATCATAGTGCCCTACGCCAGCGTCCCCAAGCCCGGACAGGTGACAAATCCAGCATGGGTAGCAGTACCCTACTACTGATGGTCGCACCTTCGACCCAAGCCACTCAACCCAGCAGAAGGAGCAGAAACGGGTGGACCAATCCCCACTTCGCTCACAGCAGTGGGCGTAAGAATGGATGCTGTAGCAACTCCAGCCGACACCCTACCTACAGAGGGAAAGAGTCAAACCCTTTGGAGAGAGCTCCTAAAGGGGAACGACGAGCACACAGCAATCCAAGTTGTTTTATTTTATAGAGTATATAATATATTAATATATTTTATTCGTAGCTTTGGCTATGGCCGCCATTTTGTGCGGGATTTTTCTCTATGGGAAAAAGCATAGGTGACGTTGTGCCACGTGATACTGAAATCACTGTATACACCGAACGTTCCTAGAGGCGAATATTTTAGGAAAGTTCTAGATTTAGGGGGTGCAGTTTAGAAGGTGAATTTTGCGACCCCCCACCACTTTTTACTATTCAACGGGGAGGGCTGGTGCTATTCCTAAAAATTAAGGGGGTACATTAACCCCCCCCCCCATTTTTACGCCACTCGAGGGGGCCCCCAAAATTAAAAGTGCCATGGGCCCAACAGTATGTAAAGACGGCCCTGGATACAGTGTCCATGGTCGAATGTATTAATACAGTGGACACCGCGGTCATTGGCCGGAGGAATCGCTTTTTCCGATGATTGTTGTATTAAAACTGGTTATATGAATGGACTGATCTAGATTTATTTTACAGTATAGTGCTAGTTAACCTTTTAAGTTTACATAGAACCACGCTGGAGTTTGGTTTTTTCATATCAATAACGTTTTACATAAAATCATCATTAGACAGTTCATTAATTAGTTAAAGTCAACATTTTTATCTGGTTTTTGTTCCAGAAAGTATAACAGACTAAGAACTTACAAATCATACAGTAAATGTTTACGTCACATTGCTCATAATTGTTTTTAATAGAAACTCAACTGAACAAAATTTTGGAAACGTTCAAACTGATAAGCAGAAACTTCGCGTGATAGCGTTTTCAATTTGTCTGTTCTAGAGTGCTCTAGATCGCTCTGATCAACATTTTATGTTCCATTTGCGTGCTCGGATCTGCTTCGATTAAGTTTAGCGTGTTCCATCTCCCGCCCTCGGGTGCACCGAGTTCTCCCAAAACCGATCTGCCGATTTCGACAGATCAACGGATTGAGATCGAGATTTCTGCGTGTTCCTTTTAGATATTTTGGCAAAATGGCAGTTCAAGACGCGAAAATTCAAATTACTAGCAGACGAAAAACAACAAAGCGCGGGAATTTCATAATGAAATGTTCCATTTGCGGTTTTACTCTAGTCGATTGGAGCGAGATCTATGACGTCAGAGACAGATTCGGAGTGAATCTCGAGCAATCAAATGGTGAACGCTGACAGATACGCGTTAATAAAATATGGAAGAAAACCAAGAAATAAGTATTGTCCTTGAAGCTATACTTTCTTTCGTTAATGCAATAACTTTAAAAACTCAAATACGACCTAAATTCGTCTCGCCTGTTCGAGCAAGAACTGCTCGTTAGGTTTTTTTTGTCATTAGAATAATTACGTACACGGAATGAGTCTTTTGTTAATGACCTTCGTGCGAATGGAAAAAGGTGTTAGAGAAACAAGTTGGCAAGCCAAAATATACCTCTCCTCGGAAGAATTGTCCCTAGTGGTATTAATTTTTCGAGATGACTCTTAAAGATATATCTCCGCAATTCCGAGTTATTTACTAAAACCGTAATCCCGGTTCAATCCCGGACGGTATAAAATTTTAATTATAATTAAAATAATTGAGACGAAACAACCGAGTATAATTTATTCAGAATATTATAAATTAAGTAGTTACAACAGCGAGTTAGACGTACTAAAACAATGCACAATTGAATTTAACCCTATTTACGGTACAAGTTTATCAGTTAAATATAATACGAAGTCAATTTTAATGAAAGAAATATCTACAGAGGGTATTTGTATTTTTCTCGCTTACGAAATACTTGCCGCATCTTTAACGCTCAATTTTTTTCAAATTAAACATCTTAATCAGTCGAGAAAACGTTTAAAATAAATTACGAAGTAATGACGACCCAGTTAAAAACCAGACCAACATAAGTGTAAGCGCACGATGTATACAACTCGATAAAAATATACGACTGAAAAAACGAAATAAAATACAAATATAACGAAAGATATTTAAAATTAAAAAAACTGATCCTAATAAAACGTGAAAATACCCTCCACGTCACGCACATTCTAAATACGCAGAAGTAACGTTATACTATAGCCAGTTTAAAATATTAGAGTATCAAAAAATAAATTAAGTAGTTACAACAGTGAGTTAGACGTACTAAAATAATGCACAATTGAATTTAACCCCTTTTTACAGTACAAGTTTATCAGTTGAATATAATACGAAGCAAATTTTAATGAAAGAAATATCTACACAGGGTATTTGTATTTTTCTCGCTTACGAAATACTTGCCGCATCTTTAACGCTCATATTATTTCAACACTCGCCTTTGATGAAGATACCGTAGAATAGCTATATTCGACCTCTGGTAGTGGACGACTCGTAGACTTCCAGTGGACGTTGTGACAATACCGCATGCAAAAGACCAATGCCGTCCAATTTCCAATATCATATAATGACTCGCACACCCAGGAAATTAATGACTGCGTTAGGAATCGTAGATATCCAAATATCCACACCAAAAGTATTACCAAGAAGCAAAAACCTTACCATCAACAAGGCACAGAGAGCCACATGACTAAACGGCAGCTCTTACATCAATAATCGTTAAATAAACGCATTTGCGTTATTACAACTATATTTAAGACGATAATAAAACCCGTAAATAAATAACAAAAAACTAACAAAGTGGACCACCCACAGGTTCTACCCTTTAACCCTCTTATCTTTGCTGACTGCGCTAAAACAAGATTTGACCTTTAAAATTTCATGCGTAAAAAATGTAGACTTTAACAAGTTGGCAAGCCAAAATATACCTCTCCTCGGAAGAGTTTTTAATTTTCAGTGAAGCGTAACTGTATCCGTGGTTCTGCGGTAGAACGCTTACCTGTCGTGCAAGAGGGCTCGGGTTCGAATCTCGGCCGAGCAAAAAATTATACTACACCCAATGACAAAAAGAGGGCGCTTTTGGAAAAACCTTTTCCCTGATTCTAAGAAACTGGGTACGCAGTGATTACGCTTTGCCCTGAAAATGAGAACGCGTTCGCAGGCCTGACAGACAGACCCACAGGCAGACAGACAGACACGGTGGTTGTATAACCCCTCCTAGGGTACAAAGTCCCCTCGGAGAGGTAAAAACCGCGAGATCAATTGGATGGAAATGGCTAGTTTTAAAAGAATTGTTCAATTCCTCTCCAAGGATATCGACCGGCCAAAAAACTTCGTAAAAATATCGTTGCAGAAGATATAAAGTCAAACAATCGCGATTTAAAAGTTACCTTCGTGTTGCGAATACCGTGTTGTTGGAAATCATTTTTGAGGTACACGAAAGCACCGTGGGTAATTACTTAAAGGAACTTTGCGATACCTTGCACGAGTAGAGAAAACGCTTGGCTAAAATGTTAAAAATAAATGAAGCTACAATAATAGTGGTCGAAATCGGAAGAAATTCCTCAAAGAATTTTCTTTATTCTTTAAGGTCAATTCTTATAAAGGTAATATAGGGATAATTTACCAAAAATAAATGGGTGCGCAACATACGTGTTGCATAACATTTGTGGCGTTTTTCGTCAAACGCCGTCGCCGACTAAAAATATGTTTTCGTCACGAAAATCACCCGGTGGCAGCGAGGCACGTCGATTTTTCCAAAATCCTCGGCGGCGTTGATTTGTTTCATTGGAGGCGGCGGCGCGAAGGGGAAAGAATTTATCCCCTTTTGGAAAATTTTGAAAATAAATTCTAAAATGATTTTGAAATAAAAAGAAATAAAATTACGTAAAAAAACTAAAAACGTTTTCGGCGGCGGAATCTAAATTTATCAGTAAAAGACTTGGCGGCGGTGGTTCGGCGGCAGATAAAATAGCGGCGGCGTTGGATTGGCGGCGATTTGCTCTAGTCACAACCAAACAGGCGCTTAAATAAATCATCTTCCCGGAAGGATGATTTATTGAAGCGTCTATTCAAAGTATATGTTGTAACTGAAACGGTACTGATCTCACTTAACAAATATGTAACTAAAGGGTTTTTTTAAAATCCAAGCCAAACTTATTGTTTTTTAGGGATAACTCTGGAATTGTTAGAACGCTCGTTTCAAAATGATCTACTTGTTTTTATGGCTAAACGTCCATCGAACTTATAAAAGATTTTTCCCTTCGGGAAATTTCAAGTTACAAAAAGGTCTACTAAATCCCCGAGAAGTTATTTGCCTAATTTGAAGGAGACATCCCGAAGTGTAACCCACCGATTTTGTTCAAACTCGGGGGATTGGTAGACGTTCATGAATCATGAAAAATCCTAGAAGGAATTTATTCCCCCCTGTGAAAAATTTAAACAAATTTCAAAATTTTGAAAATGCCAAAAAAAGAAAAAAGAAATAAAACTTGACAATAAAAACATCAAAATTGATCAACTTTTGATCCATTTGAGGTCAAAATCCCATGTTATTTTCAATGGGAAAATTTAATATTTTGTATTATCAAAAACATTTTTCGTTGCCATGGCAAAACGGTTGCCCATTGAATAAATTCCCTTTAGGATTTTTCATGATTCATGAACGTCTACCAATCCCCCGAGTTTGAACAAAATCGGTGGGTTACACTTCGGGATGCCTCCTTGTTAGAACGTTCTTTTATCGAATTTTTGCGTTAACCAAATATCGAACTTACTTCACTCTAGACGTTCCAAGACCAACTTTATTGTGGAAACTATAGCGTTTTCCATTGGGAACCTCCGAGTGTGATCCGGATTTGTTGAATGACGTCACTGCTCTCTGTAGGAGGCGCTCGGAGGATTCGCCCTGGTAACTCCCAATGAAATACGAAACGTTTTCGGAGCACTCTTTTGTTTCCCTCCGACTCTTGAGTTGGGGCAGCTGGGAGCACTCCGGGAGGGAGTACCTTGGTCAATGGAAGACGAACCTCCCTCTCGGAGTTGCCCCTTTTTCCCAATGGAATACGATTTTGATTTTGGAGCACTCCGGGAGTGCTCGGAGGTTCCCAATGGAAAACGCTATTAATAGCACTGATAATTGAAAAACAGCCTTATCTTTTGCAGGATGGTATTCGTTAATTTGTTTCGTTTGAAAGATATACCGGTTCTTTCAACGACACATCGCAGCGAGGTGCTTTCAGAAAGCAATGAGAGGATTGGGAGGCTTTCCATTGCCGCCAAATAGCAAACGGCTCGTCTACCAAGAGATGTTTTTGGTGTCAAATAGTTATCACGGGGTCGTGGCATCAAGCTATTAATTCTTGAGATACTTTAAACGATGAAAGAAGAAAAAATAATCTGTTTGTCTCGATCCCGCACGCGTAGCTATCAATTTCTTAGTGTTGCATAAGCTTTGACAATAAATTTATGGTTTAAAATTACCATTCCGTAGTGTAACTCGGCGTTTAAAGTCGTTAGTAACGAGGCGTATCCCGATAAAACCTTCACGTAAATGGATAGTCGACATTTAAGAGCATCTTATGAGTAATGGTTTTGTCGGGGACCCGCATACCAGCACGATGTACTGGTAGTTTTTTAAGGCAGATTGATGATTCTTTTAATTAGCGGGAAAGTCCTGAGTCGATAACCCATGGACGAAAAATTAACTAAAATACTAGTTCAAAAACACGTTAACCTTGAGGAAATCCAAAAAGATAACCCTTTTAAGGTTTCCCTTTTATTACCAGAATTCCACTTTCTCTCGAAGAAAGCAAACGTATTTCGCTTCGTCTCCAGCTAATTGATTCGACTTTCCTTTCTGACGCCCAAGGTCCCAACAGTACGCGACGCAAAAAATGAAACTTTTCATTTTCCTTGTTTTTTATGTCTGCTTCGTTGTGTGAGTATTTATTTTAACGGTTCATTCTTTTCCTTATTACAATTATTAATATTTTACAGTTACTTTTCTTTATGTTTCCCTTTAAGTTTCATTAAATTACTATACTTACAATTTCTTCGAAGTTGGGATACAAACTATACGGGGCGCGCGTAAAGCCTTCATAAGGTTATTTTCGAGATTTTTTGACTACATTTGAATTCGCGATCTAAAAGATTTATTATATTATGAAAGAAACAGGCTAGTTATACTTTCCTCATGGTCATATGAAACTTGTATTGAAATTAACTGTGGAAATGTTTATTTCTGGGCGACCACCCGGTCCCTCCTTAAAGTTCCTTCTTTCCTAAAGATCCCTAAACCACCCTAAAGTTGTAATTTGGTTCCTAAACAGCCATTAGCCATGGCTTAATTACAATATTTTGTGAACCCGGTCCCAAATTTCAAGCAACAGCTTAAACTATTTCTATACCTCCGGTCAAAAATGATTCTTTATTATTATAATTAGCCTGAAGGTTTGGTCCGATTTTTCATGAACCAGGGAGGCTCATTATTGTCCTTTATCTGGCAAACATGCAACACTGGTTGGCTGGTCGGTATAAAATACAACTATATTACATTGTCTAGCCCGAATAAGGACGGAACATAAGAAAAATTATTAAAACCAAATAATTATGAGTGTTTCCAGTCCTACTTAAAGTCTTTTAAGTTTAGCTCGAATTTTATAGAATGGTCTATTGCTGGATTTTCTACTGGAAAGCCGGCGATTTTTGTTGGATAAAGAAAAAATTGTCAGCTTAGCAGACAAAAATCAAGCAGTTTATGAGCTTCTTGCGTTGTCCGCTACGTGGCTCTATGGCAAGGGGTCGGACACTTTCAATATTGGCGTATACGGGATTTTGAATCTCAAAGTTATTTCCAGTTCTGTTTTAAGATGTTCGTAGGCCCTGGGCACTAAAATTTTTGTAGGCCCTATTTCACAGAAGAAATATTTTAATTGACTTTTTTATACTTATAAACTTCCGTGGGCCCCATTGAAATTTCGTAGGCCCTTCAAACCTTCGTAGGCTTAGGGCATAGTGCCCATTGTGCCCATTGGATAAAACGGCCTTGGTTATTTCGGAACTCAGAAACTCATTTTAAGATATCAGAGTACGATGTTAGTGTTGATTTCCAGTTTTTATAGACTGATTACGAGATTTTGAAACCGATTATCGCCCAGATTTTGAGATTTTCCAGTTGACTGCCAAATTCTAAAATCCCATTTCTCCATGTACAAGAAAACGCTAATTGTTAGCATAATTCATTTCAAATAAATAATTCATATTGTCACCTATATCATCGCAATTTTACCGTGAAAATACCTTTAATAAATATTTTTCAAATTAAATAAACTTTTGACACTTTCGTAAACACTGTCTTTACAAATAAGTGAAATTATGTTCGTATTAACGTTTGGTTGCAGATGCTCGTCGTTTAAATGCTCGCCTTGCGTGGAAGAAAACTGCCACCCAGCGCCAACTGATTGCGAAACTGAATTAGTGAATGATTTTTGCAACTGTTGCACCATTTGCGGAAAGGTAAGGCATTTGTCCAACAACAATAGACAGAAAATAAATGAAATAAGTAGTCGTCTTCACGGAAAAAAAAACCCTTTTTCTAAACAATTCTAAGGGATTTTGTATGTATTAATTTAACGTACAGGTCAAAAGTTTCTGGACACTTTGTTTTTCAAATATTTTTAGGACTGCTTATAGTAGAAAGTCGAATGATACCTTTTTGGAAAGGTTGTAAAATGTGAAGAAATATTTGACCAAGGCTTAAAAAACTGAAACATCACCTTTTCAACCAATAGCAATTCGAGAAATTCGTGCACGTGACGAACACCAATCGACGCGCGGAATTGTTCCCTTTCCATAACCGGTTTCGGTTTCAAAATCGGACAAGCGGTTCCGGAAATATTGAAGAAAACCCAAAACCAAAATTCAAGTTTTTTAAGCCTAGTCGAAATTCATTTCAAATTAAAGTCAGTTTTAGTTGGCAGCGAGGAATCGCACGACGCCCCAGTTATACGATTTTTTTTGAGTTTTTGACGGTGTTTTACGATATTTCTTCGTATTTTTTCGGAATTTTAGGATATTGAAATCATATTTTATAGCTTTTTTTGAAAAATCGTTTATCGCTTTATAACATTCAAAAATAATATTTTTCACGCGCCATATAGATAATCGAACATCTGCTCGTTTAGGTAAAGTTTGTGTTGTCATCGCGCGTATTAGAAAGCAAAATGATATTTTAGAAAGTAGGTTGTAATTCGGAACGATATTAATACTTTTCGCGAATTTTGTCATCAGTGAATTATAAATATGACTTTAAATAAGTTTCAAGGTTTATTTAAAAGCTAGTTTCATAACTTTTCATCCACTGGTTCGTTCATAATGTATCTTTAACGTAGACGAAAATTTGAAGACGGTGACTCTTGCCCAGCCTATTAAGCCTCGGTTTAATCTACCGCGTATTTTGAAACTTAAAAACCTGAGTACTATCTTTAAATGATGGCGAACGCTAATTGTAATACGAAACAAATAACGAAATAGGTGGGATTTTTGGCGTTAAACAAACTTAGAACGTATTTCGTTATTTGTTTCTTATTACAAGGAGCGTTCGGGTTTTTCCGTTTGAAAATACTCGGCAGATTAAACCGAGTCTTAGTACTGGGCAAGATTCACTGCCTTTCATTTTCTTTCTAATACGCGGATTGACAACGCAAACTTAACCGAACATCTGCTCGTCTAGGTAATCTACAACGGGCGGGAAAAATATTATTTTTGAATGTTATAAAGCGATAAACGATTTTTCAAGACGATTGTATATTACATTTAAGTTCATATAAACGGGAAAAATGGTCAGTGGAATATTTCTTATATCATTTGGTAGGTTAATTAACGTTTAATTATCGCCAACTTTACATTAATTTCAATGGGGGCGGGTAAAAACTTTTAACCAAGTTACGCGTGAGCTCGCCCCTAGAGGCGCTGCGCGTCAATCGCTCGTACTCTATAAAGTTACTAAAGTTGTGAAAACTGTGGTTCATTTAAATTAAAGGAATATTTTTCAAAATTTAAAGTTAGTTTATACTCATTTTAAATTTCATTTCATATTATCTTGAATAAAACCAGCTCCTAATCAATACTCGATAACTCGACTCGTTAAAAATATTACTCGAGGTTTTTTCTGAATTACTTGACTCGAATAAGAGAAAATTTCCCCTTAATCAAGTACTTGATTACTCGACTCGACTTCAATATTACTCGAGTCGAATACTCGATGAAAAAAATTTCGTACTCGATACCCGACTCGGTTGCCTTAAACCACTACTCGCATAACCTTAACAAACTGATATAGCTATGACAGCGAATGTTCGATACTTTTTATCAATCGATGGTTTGATGTACCATTTATGATAAATACCACCAGGAATGCACTCAACATGGTCATTCTCCTGAAGTAGAAATCAATAAATTCTTGATGCAAGGATAACAGATTTCCGCGTCGTTAATTTTTCACCGTAAGTCGATAACACTCCTATCTTTAAAATACCAAAGCTATTAATAATTTTTTATACGGGGGCAAGAGCATTATTTTTATCTGTATATTATTTTCGTTAAGGTATTCTTTCCAAAAGGCCCCCAGTCGTTTGTCTACGTAAAATAGAAACAAAATGGCTGCCAAGAGAAAACGGTCAGAAACCTTTGATCGCGACTGTGCCTTCACCGGCTCCCGCTGATTTTTCAAAACTACAGTGCAGCCGAAATACATTATATACAACTATTACAATTTGAAAATATGGCTTACGTGTTCCCCGCGTAGTTTAATTTCTAATTGTTTTACATCGTCAAGCGGAGTTATACAGGAGGGAAATGTTGAGCTGTGATACGCTTTGATTGCGCGACGGTAATTTTTCATTTTTAACCGCTAAATAGATATGCTTCTTAATAGACTCACGCTTTAGTTACCCAGCGTCCAAGTTCTGGCTTAGCTCCACCGCGGATAGTTCAAGCGATTATATCTTGATCCGATAGCTGTTAAGATTGAACCCTGATCCGATAGTGGTTACGATTATATCCTGATCCGATAGTTTTTCTCCTATTTAAATCCAAACGCTTAATTTAACGGTACAGAATCCATTACTTCACCGTTTCGATTTGCCATATCCAACGGCTAAAATTAACGGTACAGAATACATTACTCCCCTGTTTTGATTTTTCAGCTGCAAGCCCATTCGTTCCGATCAGATTTGAACGCGAAACTCGCGAGCTAGATTCGTCTCACAGTCAGCCCGAACACTCTTTCTAATTGTAATTACTTCAAGAGGCACGAAACCATTGGCCTTAGCGCTTTTAATAGTAATTAACCTCTTAGGCCCTCTCCCTCGTTTCGAAATTCATAACAATAACAAAATTTTCCAACTTCGATAAGAATGGTTTACACAAAATATAACTCAACTAATTACCAAGATAATAACTACCACACTTCAAAATATTAACCGTAGCTGAGGTACACCCAGGGTTTTAACTAATTGCGTGCCTCAAAATCACGTACGTTGTAGCCGCTATATGATACATAAATCTTCAACCGTTAGGCTTATAATGTTAAATGATACATCCATCGATAGGTAATTACACGACCACGATGTACTGCTGCCCATTTTGTTATTGAAATCTGCATACTTACTGAAAATTAAGTTGTTTTGATTAAAAAATCATGTTTTTGGTTAGGAATTAATGATTCTTTTTACCTACGTTTCAACATAAAGTCTATAATATGGTTACATAAATTATATTAGAACCAGAAGTTTATATTGCGTATATATCTTACGATAGTATCCAAATGGTAAAAGTTAGAGTGCAAATACCATTTTTTGAGGATCGAATCGAATATCAAATATTTTTTTCAAGGCACGTCAAGTACCAAATCGAATATTAATAACGTAAAATAATTTGGTCGAATATTTTTAGAGCAAAATTTTAAGCCAGTTAACTGATCAAATACCAAATAGTATTTCGAATACCAAATAATTTGACGAATTTGGTTTTGAAATAACAAAATAGTTTGTATATTTGTCAAAAAAATAAAGTAATTGAAATCACTGTTCATTTTACTTGCAATAGTAAAATACTAAACCAAATGTATAATTTATATTTAATTTTATTTAATTTCACAGCGTTCTCCTCAACAAATTCGAAAAAGACCTGCGGTTATTCGACCAGATTGCAAACTATTTGAAAATACCAAATACTTGTTTCCTATATTTTCGAATATTCGACTATTTGATCAAGAAAAACGAATATTCGCGAACTTTCCTAAGTGCTATTCGATTTGACGAATCGAATATTCGATTTGGTATTCGATCGAATTATTTGGTCTAACCAAATATTTTGCACACCCCTAGTAAAAGTAACTATAGCAGCCTTGACGACTGATTCCGTTGGACGATAATTTCCCGCCAAACCGCTTAAAATATACCGAGTCTATTACTTCACTGAGTTACAGTCATACTAGAGCTTAAAACCCAGTTTAAGTCGGTTTGAATGCCAGTTTGGTCCAATGAAATTGAGATAAACACGCCATGACAACTAGTTTCAAGCGAAAGGTGTAAAGTGTAAAAATTACATAGCTTATTAAGTAGTAGTTAAGGTCCACAGAAAATTCGGGCCTAATTTCATGTATCTCCTTATTTCTGTCATTTCACTCGCTTCCAAAACACGTTATTCTGTAGCGTTAAACTCAAAAATCAAACGACTCTATAGCCCTTTAATTAACTTTTGGTCTCTGACCTTGCAACGCTCAACAAAAATCTCTAATTAACGACGCGGTAATCAGTTATCCTTGCTACAAGAATTTACTTATTTCTACTTCCGGACACGGAAGAAGGACATTTCTCGAGATGCTTTTCGGTTCACGCCAAAGTTCCGTAACAGCTTTGTGACGTAAAGCTCACGTGACTGGCAATGGCGTAGCTGAGAACTCAAAGGCACCCCACCCCCAAATCTCTATGGGGCCCCCCTTTTAATTTTTTTATGGTGAGCTCGGGGCCCTGCTACGCCACTGATGACTGGCCCCTGAAAACGCGCTTGGACACGTAACATCCCTTCCACCTTAAGCACGCGAAGAAAAAATGCCCCGAAACCAGGGGGCCCCCATAGAGATTCTCCGCTACGCCACTGCCCGAAACACGAGTCATACTTTTCCGGTACTACCCGGTAGTGTTGTAGAAGGCTACGCGAGAAGTGCCCTTCAGTAGTTCGTCCATGTTCAAGAGAATGACCATGTTGTGTCATTTTTTTAACGTGGCTCCGAAATCCAAATCCCCCTCATGCATTCCTGTTTGCATTTATCATAAATGGTACATAAAATCATCGACTGATAAAAAATATCGAACATTCGCTGTCATAGCTATATCAATTTGTGCATCCAGGGGCCTAGATGTTAGACATTTAACCTATAAATGATTTGATCAATGTTCTTAATAAAGTTGGGGCGCTTGTATTCAAATATTACAATATTGCGTACGCGAATTGGCCAGAAATCTCACTTGACATTAAAATTTCTTGATAAAATACGCGAAAAAGTAGATTAGTCCATAATTAAAAGGGATAATATAGCTAAATCCTAAACAAATTTGAAGAAATTAAAAACTTACTACTAACTCGTACCCAACCGAAAACGTAGTTCAGAAATGATCATTACAAACTATAAATTTAATTTTCAACCAAGTCGGTCTTAATTTAAAAAAGTATAGATTTAAAGTCTAAAACGGCCAAAAATCACTAAAATGGGCAAATCACCTAAGGGCTCCGATCTCCAAAATTCATATCGATTAAGATATCCCTGGCCCTTCTAAGCTTAATTCCTGGAGAGTTACGCGTGCTTGACTTTTTACTTTCCCGTTTGTATTTCTGTTGATCTTACCGTACGTGACACGTCATAATATATTTATATTGTTTAAATAAAAATACTGATAACTATAATTTTCCAACTCAAACAAATCGAGGCAGTTATGACAACTTATTAAGTACAAGCATATGTAACATAATTACTCATAAGTATGCCACTGTATTAAAAAATCTTCACTAACGGTTTGTTTCACCACGAATCAGTATAAAGAGGTGGACTACTTTAGATTTTAACCTTTTTAACCCTTTTATTAATCCTAGTAATTTTGGAAGTCACACTATTGGCTACTAAGATATGTATTTAGTATGTGTGTACGTGCAATTTGTGAGTTTGTAAGTGTTGTTTGAGTGTTTAAAATTTGAAAGGTTTTACCTGCCATGGCTTTAGAATTTAAAATAAAATAAAATTAAACGAACCGTCAACTCGCGAGACATAATATAGGTCTTATTAATAACAATTTTGGAAACTTAGGAACGATTCTGATAAAGAACAAACCAAAAACTGAAAAATTGAATGAAACAGGAATAGTCTATAATATACCATGTAATTGTAATAAAAATTATGTAGGGCAAACTAAAAGAAGGTTTAAAAAAAGAATAGACGAACACAAGGAGAAAGTGAAAAAATTAAGTCTTGAAAACGGGTTAGCCAATCATGTAAATGAGAACGTTGGACATAAAATACTCTGGGAAAATGCCAAAATATTATCAAAGGAAAATAATTGGTTTAAAAGGAATTTTAAGGAGGCAGCATATATTAAAAATAAGGGGGAATTAAACCAAGATAAGGGGCAGGTAGATATAAAAAATTGGGGAAATTTGAAAATTAGATTAAAAAAATCAATAAATTGATAAGGCGTAAAATTGGTATAAAAAATGTATTTTTGTGAAATCTTATGATTGTTCATTTTTAATTTTCATTTGTAATCCTCGGCTTGAAAAGGGACCACGGTCCGAAAGCTCGCCCATGTAAATAAAAATATATAAATTTTAGCCATGAAGTATCCAGTCTTTTTATTACGTAATTTTATTTTGTTTGAGTGTGTTAGTGCGTAAGTTAGTGTGTTAGTGCGTGTAGTTTGCGGTTTATGGCGTATGTTTTGGTGTTGGTATTTCTACTCTCCATCTGCTACTAGTTATTTGGGAAGGCCCGAGCAACCAAATTGCAGGGTTTCCACAAAATTTTCACGGTATACGACTTAATCGAAAGCGTCGGATGGGATTTGAACCTGGGCCCACCTCACCTCCCGCGTGGCAGGTGAGTGTTCTACCACAGAACCACGTATTACCGTCAATTTATTCTAGTATTTTTAATATTTTATAAATTAAATTAAAATTAATTAATTTTTTAATATAAAATACGGTCGTGGTCAGGAATCGAACACGGGTCATATTTATAGCTGGCGGTTTGTTTACCGCTGAGCGGCCTGAGCCATTGACTTTTATGTCGCTACATTGAAAATAAAAAAATATCACAGGAAAACTCTTACGAGGAGAGGTATATTTTGGCTTGCCAACTTGTTAATTCTTCATATACCCTGGGTTAGCGAAAGGTGTACAATTAGTTATAATTTGATTGCAAACATATACTTGATTGAGGTACTCTCGACGTTGTTGTTAAGACTTCTAGAGTGCTTTGCTTAACCTCTCATAAGCACGACCACCTTTGTTCAACGCTTTCATACTTCATGATCCCATTCTAAAACGTATGAAGAAGGTAAACGCTAATGACTACTAGGTTACGAGGTACATTATCTTAGATTTATCCACGTCCCTTTTGTTGTACTTTTCCTTAGCATGGGTTTCCACTAGCTTTGGGACGTATAATGGTTTTTAGCCGCGTAAAGGAAACTACGTTTTGACGTGCGCATCATAGAATAATATTCCATTGTTAATAAATTGATAATTAATCCAATACAGGCAAGCTCGGGATAAATAAAAATTTCTTACGCAACGCGTTATTTGACGCAAAATTTTTTTTTTACTTTTAGGCATCTGGCGAATACTGTGGCGGACCACTCGGAACGTATGGTATGTGCGTCAGAGGGACAACGTGCGAAAAAGTTGAAAACCCTGACACCAAAAACGGACGGAAAAAATTATACAATCTTGGCATATGTAAACCGATTAACTAACATCCTGCACCTTTTATAAATATTATCTGTTTTGTTAAATAAAGTTTTGTTTCTTTTGCTTTTAAAAATTACGTTATCCCAAAGATAATCAACGTTTTCCCTAAATCACGGCAGCTATCCTAAACATCGCTTTTTTCAAGGTTGATATCGGCTTGTTTATACAAGTTATTTTTTATTATAATATTTTAGTATATTTTTGAGGCAAACATTTTTAAGGTCAAGATCGTCAGTAGACGCTTCAATAAAAAATCTTCAAGGTAAATGCCAAGAAGTAATATTTCAGAGAGCCAGGACCAGCAAGTTACCGTTTATATAGCTCCGCTTGTTGAAATAATGGAAACTTTTTTCCTGTTCGGTATGCAACAAGTGTTTCCTTTTAATCACAGAGCTTTTTTGATAAAATAAGGCTTAGCAAAAACACTACGTTCTGTTTACAGGTGAAGTTTCCCTCATTTCAATAAGCACTTTATAAACGGTAACTTGCAGGTCTTGGCTCTCGAAAATATTACTTCTTGAAAATTTCCTGGAGATGTTTTATTGAAGCGCCTATTTGGACATCCATGAACTAAGAATAAGTACAGGAGGTATTCACGTGCAATTTAGACAAGATGGACGCCATAGCTCTAAAGAAGGGTTTAATGGGGACAGGGAAAGACATTAGCCTTCCACTATAAAAATAATGACGTCACGAGAATACTAACGATTTTTTATATACAAAGTTAAAAACACGCGTTAAGGAGATTATAATCTCGAACACGAAAATTTTAGGGATTACCTCCTCAACAAATCATTAAAGAAGCGCCGAAAATATCTTTTTGCACAACACGGGCTTTAGAACTATAAGTCCAATTCGCCACATCGCTCTTTAGCGCTAATTAGTTTTCCGAGAAATGCACAGAGATATTAGATACGCCACCATTATACCTCTATATTTCGTGACTGTCGTTCCATTATTGACAAACAGATAGTTCTGCATCACCGGTCATAATGACTCCGATCAGAAAACTACAATTGGAATGTTTAAGGAACGTTACAGGGCGTAATTTTCAGTCGATATTTTCGATCGCGACGTGGTAAACTATTAATGATTAACTCGGCGCTTAGTCGTTTTTAAGCCTGATCTCTTTTTTAACAATCTAAATATGTCGCGCTATAAATAGTTTCCAGCTCCGATCAATAGGCATTTACATAACTTATTTTAGCTCATTCGTCACGAAATATGTTGAAGTTCAACTCATTTTATACTTAAAAACAGGGTGGTTCGTCGAATTTACCCTTATGTCCAGGGCTTTTCGTATTGAAACGTCATCGATACGTTACCCGGGACGCAGCAGCAACATCAAAACAAGAAGGCCAATGTTACTTTATAGAAAGGCCTATTGAAAATAGCACCGATTTTGACACATTAAATGTAATCCACTTAAAGTCGAGGGGCTAACCAGTAAGAATTTCCCTTACACCGATTACGTAATCATTAATGAGTACAGTTGAGTATACATGATTACGCAATGAGTACAGAATAATTACGATGAGTACACAGGCAACCCAAAACTTTAAAATTGTTACAGATGAGTAATTGAGTGAGGGAGAATTCCAATGAATACGCGTGATTACAGATGATTTCGCGCTATTACAAATGATTACACGCGATTACAGATGAGTACGAGTGATTTCATAATGATTACGGGTGATTACAGATGAGTACGAAGATTACAGATGAGTACGAAGATTACAAATGATTACGGGATTACGAATGAGTACAAAAGATTACAGAAGATTATGTAATCATTACAGTTAGGGTGTACGCCGATTACGGGAAGCGGTTAGCTCCTCGCTTACAGTCATGATATCTTTCATAGCGTTTTTCTTTGAGTTACTACGGTTAATAACCGTCTCGATACTCGTTTCAAGCCTCTTTTGGTATTTGATCGAATATCGAATAACATTTCTATTATTCGGTAAATATACTCTTATTCCAGCCTCCCCAATTAGCCTGTGCCACAGCATAGCCGCCTATGGGGAGGGTGAAGCCAAAACCTGTGTTGGGGGGAAGAAATTTCTATGGTAGAGCTCTCACATGGCGAAATTAGTCCATGGTAGGACGGCGGTGCCCAGTAAAATTCAAATAAAATAATCTATAGGGCAATTCTATATAAAATAACGTACGTCATTGGTCCGTTTTCTACCAGTAGATACTTTTTTGTGTGTACAGATAGTTTGTTTTTTATTTACGTCATAGGTGACCTATGACGTCTTTAAATAATTAAGTTCTACCATTTAGCAATTAAAATATTAAATATTTCGACTCTTAGACCTGTTATTGGACTAATTGGTCCTATATTTGAAGAGTATTCGATAAGGTAGTATTTGCATTACCATTCAGTAATTTGTTTCAAAACTTAGTTTCAAGCTATCTCAGAGCGCTTGAAAGCAATAGATGGAACACGCAGTTATTGATCAGAACATAATCCGAGCACACAAAAGAACATGAAAGGTTGATGGGGCAATCTCAAGTGCTCGAGAGCACTCAAACGGAATACGATGCATTATTAGTAAGAGTTGGGTGGTTGGGTTAGACCCTGCGAACCAGTGTCGGCCATCTCATTGCCATGTTGCCCCTTATGATCAGGCACCCAATATAGTTGAACCCTATTATGGGTGCCCAGTTCTGAAAGGAGATCCAGACAGCTATTATAATTATAGAAAGGGGTGGAAAGCCGTGCACTTCGACCTTAGGTCCATTGTGCAACCCCCAACCTGTAACTTTAGGTAAAAAGTCCTATTTCCGACACAAAGTTAAGAATCTGTTTGAAGAAGTCATGCGTCTCCAACCGATGCATACCTAGATGCTCAAACCTTTGAGCCGCATAATAGTCACAGCTACAAAGAATGTGAGAGGCAGTTTCCTCCTCAGTTAGACAAGCCCTACAAATTGGGTCATCACTGACTCCAATAAGATTTAGGTGTCTGTTAAGTTGGCAATGGCCTGTAGGTAGGCCAGTTACCAACCCTATATTAGTCTTAGAGAGCGAGAGTAGCTCTTTGCTCTCTGCCTAGATGGGCCAGGGATAAACTCCTTGGCCTTCCTTTGACCACCCATCTCAAGCCAAAGCTTGAATTGACGATCCGACATATACTTTGAGACCAGGCTGCGTACCAGGCCACGGGAGATGGGTAGAACAGTTTCAGGCCCACTAAACCCAGCTCTTGCACCCACCCGGGCTAAAGCGTCAGCCTTTTCGTTCCCGTGATGCCCTTTATGACCAGGTATCCAATAAAGTTGAACTTTATTGTGCATTCCAAAATCAGAAAGAAGACCTAAGCAGCTAAGAACCAGTTTGGAAGTGATACTATACTGGTT
This sequence comes from Leiobunum rupestre, assembly GCF_980474605.1. Classification (NCBI taxonomy): domain Eukaryota; kingdom Metazoa; phylum Arthropoda; class Arachnida; order Opiliones; family Sclerosomatidae; genus Leiobunum; species Leiobunum rupestre. Next base: position 67,991,974 of record NC_143389.1, on the reverse strand, counting down.
AAGAGCTTTAAGAGCGGCCTGACTATCTGTGTAGATTTGGATAACCTTCCCACGATGCTTCTTTTCCAGACAATAGTCGGCACAGAAACAGATAGCAGAAATTTCTGCTTGGAAAACGGTAGCGTATTCCCCCAGGCATTCGTAAAAACCATAGCTATTATTAAGGCAGTACATCCCCGCGCCTGTACCAGAATTGGTTTTAGACCCGTCGGTAAACCAGACCACCTCACCTCTGGCACCGAGGGTAATATTAGCCCAATCCGTGCGGCTTGGGAAGTTAACCTCAAAGGGCTTGCTAAAGTCTAATTTAGCAGCCGAGATGTCAGAACCCATCTTAAGTTCGGGTAAATGACTAGAAATATCATGATAGAGTTTGGTGTGACTGTTTACCCAATTATTAGCCTTCCACCAACTATTTTGGTTAAGCCTATAGGCACCAAAAGCAGCAGCTTCCTCTATAAGAAGATGCAGAGGAAGAATGTTCAGGTGAACTTCTAGAGAAGCACTTAGGGGTTGGGGCTGTTCTCATAGCTCCAGTAATGCCAATACAAGCTAACCTTTGCAGGGTGTGCAGTTCAGACTGCACGGTTTTTAAAGTAACCCTTGGTCACCAGACCACAGCTGCCTAAGACAGAATGGGTCTGATGATCATAGTATACAGCCAGTATACAGCTCTGGGACTAAGGCCCCAAGATTTACTGACTGAACTCCTAATCCTCCCAAAATAATATTTTGCCCTTCTTGATAATATAATCAAGATGTGGTTTCCATGTTAATTGGCTGTCAAGGATGACACAGGTATTTCACCTCTATGCTTTCCACTAGGTTAGTTCCAAATAAGAAAATACCATTGAATGATCCCTGGATCCTTTTACGAGTAAATGGAACCAGGACCGTCTTTCTAGGATTAACTGTGAGGTTGACCTCCTTGCACCAGCACTCGACTGATGCCAGAGCCCTCCTCATTACATCCTTAACTGTCGTTGAGAATTTCCCAGTGACAATGATGGCAATATCATCAGCGTAACCGAAACAGCGACATCCCCCTATTCAGCCTCCACGTTAGATCGTCCACCACCAGGCACCACAAAAGGGGAGAGAGACCCCCCCTGAGGGCAGCCACGGCTGGTGGAGACCATAAGGGAGTCACCGAGCAGGGATGACATCACTTTCCGGTCAGTTAACATGGATTTGATCCAAAGACAGAATGTGTCATTGATTCAAAACCTCTTAGCAGCCTTCATAATGACGGCGCTAGAGACCTTATCAAAGACCCCTTCGATATCAAGAAAAACCACTAACGCTATTTCGTTGAAATCAATTGCCTTTTCGAGGCAGTTGCTTATGCCATGAAGGGCGGTTTTCAGTAGTCCTGCCTTTCTGATAAGCAAACTGTGTGGAGGAGAGAGCATTTTTAGAGATAACCTCCTCTCTAATATAACTGTCCACCAACTTTTCCAAAATATTTAAGAGAAAAGAAGTTAGACTAATTGGCCTAAACGCCTTAGCCTCAAGGTAATTTGACATACCAGGCTTGGGTATGAATATGGCCCGAGACAGTTTCCAAGTGCTTGGTATATGCCCTAGGGCAATACAAGCCCTATAGATCCTTAACAGCAAAGGCAGAGAGAATCAATGCCCTCTTGCAACAGAATGGGAAAGATCCCATCAGGTCCTGGTACCTTATAGGGCTTAAATGATTTTATAGCCCATATGAGTCTAGAGTGCGTAACATGAATACGATGTAAGATGTTATCGATTGATTACCCTAGCATAACGATTATAACATAGGACCATTTTCATCAGTAAATAAACATGCAAATTTCTGATGAATAAGACACAGATAAAGAAATTGAATTAAAAAAAAAGGCGACTATGGTACAGCTGACATGGCCTTCTGAATAAGATATTGAAACTTAATTTCCGTTAATTGAGAAGTTAAGAAGTTAATTTTAAGGGGAAAAAGGGTCAAAAAGTGTAGGAAGGAATGGTTTTCAATGTATCCAAATCTCCACATGTCCTTTAAATATTAGCGTATCCATAAATAATAATAATCAGCTAAGCTAATACCCAAGGAACCACACAGGCCTAAGTCAACAAGTGACTTGTAAAGCCAATTACCAGTCATGTGGCCGGGTTAAATTGCATAGGAGGGTCATGGCCAGCCCTTCATGCAATTTGAGCCTACAGCTCCCTACACTAACTAGTACCGTTAACCTCAGCTAGTTTTTATGCGAAGAGGAAACCCCTCTAACTAGCACGGAGAGATCTTACAAACTAAACGTGGTATAAAGGAGGGAGTAAAGCAGTAGCACAGGGCAGAACGTGGGCAGTTGCTGTGGGGATTCCCCCTGAGTAGTTAGGTGCTCCCTCCTTGCAGAATCACCTTCAGACCATAAGATCTCTTGTTCGAGTTATATTAAAAGTAATGCTAATTATTTCTAGTGGAATTTATTTATTTTACGGATACCCAGTGGTAGAAATTTAGTCCCTTACAGTGCTAACCACTTCGCCACACCACTTATATGCGGATACATATAACACCAATTCATACATATGCACATATCTGCCTAATCATAAATATATTACGTACATTCTTAAAACATCCGAATCTATCAGCGAACCCTTACCAAAAAATAAGTTGGATTTCAGTTTGTATTTAGTTTGTTAACACATTATTAGTTTATAATGAGTTGGTATTAAGTAGGCTCAAGTTGTCAGCATATTTCAAGTTACTATTAAACGGGTAATAAGTTGTTATTCAGTTAGTAGGAAAATACTGCTTTTGCTAAGTTTATAATTAGTTGGTTTTTAGTAGTCAGGAAATTACATAATATTTTAAGTTGGTTTTTAGATGTTTCCCTAGTAGGATTTAAGTTGCTTTTAAGTAGTTAAGTGTAAATGTTGATTCTGGTTTAGTTGGAAATAAGTTGAATAATAAAGAGGATTTAAGTTATTATTAAGTAGGCATTTGTCCCAAATACAAACTGAAAACCAAGTTGAAAAACAAGTTGTCCTAAGTGGTTTTTAGCCAACTTATTTTTTGGTAAGGGAAGTTAGCTGAACGTACCCCAGGCGAATAACTTGGTGTTTTTGGTGGTTTTGAAATATCTTGATATATCCACCTATACCTAAATATTTTAATAAATATTTGTTTATATCTAAAAACCCAAATATAATCCCTTAATCCCTAGAAATCCTGGCACAATTTCCTTGTTTACCTAAACCATATTTTTATATGCCCTTCAAGTTCCAGGAGGAGCTGTTTAGACAAAATGATGTCATGTCACTTAGTATGATGATTATTCGGCTGATTTACCAGGAATTGTTCAAAAGTATAACTTCTAAATAGGCAATTGAAATTCACTTTAGTGCAAAAATAACTTCATTAACAGTTTGTATTACAAAAAACTCTAAAAAGAAAACAAATTTACACATTTAAAAAAATTAACAATCAAAAAGAATTTTCCATATACAATTTTTTTGGCTCTTAAAGAGTGCACTGAAACTGGTTGCAAAGGGGGGGACTTGTCAGTTAGGCAAAATTCCCCTGAGCCCTTACCAAATTGGTGGGTATCTATCTTAGTAACTGGAAGAAAGACAAGAGAAAACTTTGAACTACATAGAAAGCCAATGATTTTGGAGGGAGAAAACAAAACTTGTTGGTCTTCAACGTATTGGTTACAGAAGACGTCAAAAATTTTAGGTATTACCTCAGCAATAAACCACTAAGCAGCATCGAAAATATCAAAGGCATAGAAGGGAGAGTTCATTTAGGGGACTGCTTAAACGCTTTTTGAAAACCAAAAATTGGCAGCCCACAGGGAAAAACCATTGGAAGATTTCCAATTTAAATCGTATCGAAAATCAATTGAGTTTAGCAAATCGCAAGAGACCCGAACAGGATTTGACAAAAGCACCCATTAATTGAAATCTTGAATTGGTTTACCATTGGGACAAAAGCAGAAATTCATATCCAGTTATTTAGATAGATTTTGTATGGATTTTCCTATTAGTCACAATTACTATTCAATTGCAAACTATCAGTTTCAATTGGTCAAACGTCTGTTATGGGGACTTTGTGTGTTTATGGGTTAAAAGTACCGATTTTATTTTCATCAGGCATTTTCTATCGGTTTTTATAGGTTAATAGCGCCAATAAATAATTGACGATAGAAATACCAATACCCATTGGTATTGAACTTGAATAAAGGTCCAAATGATTTTAAATACTTATTTTAAATTTCAAATTTCAATCCTTTTGGTTTCGATTGAGTTTTTTGTTTTGTCAGGGAGGAACAGCATAAGAGGGAATAAAGAGTACTCAAAGTGCAGTGATTTTGCATATGTAAAGAAAATCACACAATAAAAATAACTCATACTTAGTAAAAAAATGCAATGTATTATTTGTACACAGGATTTAAATAACCTCTTTGCCAAAGTAATAGTACCGGGTGTATCATTTAATTACCGGTAGTATGAAATAGAAAAAATACTGAGTGAAACTTTGCATAAAATATGACAGATCCTAGACCTAGATCAATCACGGTGATGATGTAAAGGAGGGACTTCTATCAAATACTGCTGGACATATTCAAGTGCTTCTCGAGTTCTCAAAATAAACTACTTTTGTTTTTTTTTTTGGAAATTTAGACCTGCAGCTCAGTGTAGATAATTTGAGTAACATTGGACAGATTTTGCACTACACAAAAATTTATAAACTGTAACTTTCAAACCAAAGTAAGTTTTTACCCTAGTAAAAGTTTTGGCATCTAGATGTTAGAAATACTAGAAAAGGTTTTATATAAGATAATATAAACCTGTTGGTATGTTTGATTATGATATCAAAATCCTTTGGCTGACATACAGGCTCATACTTCGCAGCACAGGTGTTACTAGCCTAAAGGGAACTAACACATTTTGTAGCTTTCGCTGTGATCGCCATGTTTGGTAGAATTTTTTTCAATAGGAAAAAGCATGGCTGACGTCAAACTATTATGACGTTGTGGTAGTTATTCCCCTTAACCAGGGTTGTGGATTTGTTCTTTTTTTCATTGATTTAAATTGGATTTTAAATAGATTTTTTTATTTTATGCCTGTATCATTAAAAATACGAGTGCAGCAGTAATGTAAACTACATTTAATTTAATTTCTAATAAAACTAAATTAAAGTGAGTTTGCTCTGAATTGACATGGCTCGAGAGCTTATTACATTGAAAAAATATCACTTGATTTAAATCAAATTGGCTAGTTATTATTGAATTTTACACTTTATTTTTTTCTCTTTTGTCACTACTTATTAAATCAGAAAACCCTGCCTTGAGTTCTAAGTTGGAATTTTGAGCCCTATGACTTTGGTTACTTTAGGTAAAATTGTAGAGATGCCTGAAAGAAACACTGGCTAGCTATCATCTAAGACATATTTTAAGTATAAATGAAAAAATAATGAAAGGAATATTAAAATAATCAGCGTAACATTCTAAAAGATTTTTGATTTTGACGGACAGATTTTGAGAAAATTACCAACAGATTGTCTCTCTTATACATTGTATCTTAAATTAATAGTTTCTTGATGATAGCTTGATATAAAATAAGATTTTCTACCAAGAACACTATTAATAATGGGTTAAAATGTTTAACCTATGTGTTGAAACTTCTGTTATCAACAGTGACAAAATTGGCATTGGTGAATTAACCTTTTCAGTTTACATAGAGCCAGCGAGCAGCTGCTGGATTTTCGTCTGCTAAGCAAATGATAAATCAAGAAATTTCTGCTTAGCAGACAAAAAACCAGTAGTTTTGTAGTGGCACTATGTAAACTAAAAAGGCTAATTAAGAGGTTTTTCAAAACCAGTCATAATTTGTACATATAAATTTTTGCAGTAATTAATGGTATAAATACTGTCTTTTTATAAGTAAAATGTTTACAATAAATGTTAAAAAATATGTTAAATATTTCAAATTTAATCAGACTTGGAAGCACTGGAATATCTCTTTCTATTATTTTCTCTATCCTGCCTTTGACTAGTTGTATTATTTTCATGCAATGAACGTTTCAATTGCTTTTTCTTTAGTTCGATCATAAGATTTCCCGATGACCACATCCATGTGCCCTATAAAATATAAAAATTAAATTACAACCTTGGAAATGGTTCTTGAGACATGTGCCAGGGTTGTTTTCTCGATTGTAAAGTGGGCATGTGTAATTCATAAATAATGCATTGTTAAATGCATTAAAAGTTGCTTGATGACTTGGGCCTAAGGTGGTGCCTTGGATATTAGCCTAGCCGATAATTAATATAGTTTATACTCACCACCATAACAATGCAGTTTAGTAGAAGCGGAACCGAAAAAATAGTAGAAATAAACAGCCCATTACTATCAAAATACTGGTATTTGGAGAACAATCTACAAAATAAAATAAATTATGTGCAAGTATATATTACCCCCTTTACGCAAATGCAATCATGAAATGAACATTACATGCAACATGTTACATTAATTCTACAAAAATACATCTACATTGTTAAGGAATATTTTGGTTCAAACAAGTTTTCTAGATAAACACTTGTGAAATTCAATAAAAATATAAGATAGGCCCCCCAAGGAATGATTTTGAATTGACCAGAGGTATTAAGAAGCCCTATATAGCACAACTATTTTATCAACTAGAATTGTTAATTTATTAGTAGAAATTAAAAAGACCACATTGGCGTAGTGAAAATTAAGTATTTTATTTAAAAATACGAGACACGACTAGTGTTAGTAACCATTCGGTTCCTTCATCGGGTGAGATTGTAAACGTTTGAGGGGAGGTTACAGATTGACTAACGGTAAAAAATTAAGAGGGCAAAATTATAAAAAAAATTAAATATTTTTCCAAAGTGCAACAATTTAACTACAAGGCCCATTGTCTCTATTGAATACTTCATTATGTTTTTTATAGTTTATAATTTCAAGGTTATTATCTAACGTTTAAATTAAAATAATTATCTAATTTACATATTAATTTCGTTTCGTCAAATAAAATTAAATGATTGGGATTTTTTGACACATGTTCCGCCAATGCCAAAGAATATATTTTAGCGTTTCTTACGCCATTCTTATGTTCAGGGTTGGCAACAATCCGGCAAAAACCTTTTTGGCGGGACATGTGGGAAAAACTGGTAAAAACCGGAAAAAAAATCTCTTCAGGCTAAACAAATAATCAGCTAGGCTAATACCCAAGTCACCACCTTAGGCCCAAGTCATCTAGCGACTTATTATGCCTTTAAACAGGTGGCCGGGTGACAATGCATAGGAGGGTGGTAGCCAGCCCTACATGCCATGCGAGCCAACAGCTCCCTACACTAACTATTACCGTTAACCTCTACAAGTTTATAAGGAAGGGGAAACCGAAGAACTTGGGGGAAAACCCCTTAAACCAGCGGGGAGAGAACTTGCATACTCAACGCAGAAGGAGTAGTTCTGAGTTTTCACCCAGTGCCCCAAGTTGGGATCGAGCCCGGCTCCTCTTGCTGCGAGGCGAAAGTGCTAACCACTCCGCCACCCCATCATTGATACATCTATTAAGTTACTAATTTGGTCATTACAAATAGGAGAGATGAAGATAAGCCAGAAGAAGAGTGAATAGAATAGAAGAATATACTGATTTTACTATTTATTTTTTATTGCATTTTGCGACTACATGTGGAAAAAACCATGAAAAAAAACCTAGTTTTTTTCAGCCGGTTTTTTCCTTGGCAAAATCGTGCCAACCCTCCTTATATTAGTTTATTCTATATTTTAGATTTCGTTTTGTTTGTCCAATGTAGACACAATTGCAGGGAATTTTATACACACCATAATTTTCTAAGAGTGGAATTTCATCTTCCTTAGGTCCTATGGGGTTAAATAATTTATTACAAGATTTAAAAACTGGTTTAACATCACATTTACTAAGTTCATTACCTATTTTATATATTTTTTTATATACTAAAGGGATTACTGCAAATTGTTTTTTTTGTTGAAAGGGAAATTTGAATTGATTTTAATTTAATATCTGCTTTTTACTTTAGATTAAATTTTACTGATGAAGTTGCTATTGTTATGTCGACGACATCTTAGCTCTTTGGAGGCATGTTATATAAAACATTGACCTTTTTAAAATTTTCAAAATTCTCTGGATGTTTTAATTCAATTTACAAACAAAGTCGAAAGGAACAATAAAATTTAATTTTTAGATGTTCAAATAAATAAGAATACAAATATGATATCAATAACTGTATTTCGAAAACATTTCACTGTATTGTTACCTCCACACGCAAATTAAAACCATCCCCAATGCCGAAAGGCTACAGCATTTCGTTTTTATTTATTTAGGACATTTTATGTATGTTCTGACGAAATTTGTTTTTAAAAATGAAATTAGTTTTATCACCGCCGAAGCAAATGACAGAGGTTACATAACAGCTTCATCAATGAAATTTTATCCCAATCATTTAATTTTATTTGATGATACGAAATTAATACATAAATTAGATTAATATTTTAAATTAAACGTTAGATAATCCCTTGAAATAAGTATTTAAAATAGAGACAAGCAAATGGTTAACGAAACTAGTCGTGTCTCATATTTTTAAATAAAATACTTTATTTTCACTACACAAAAGTGATCTTTTAAAATTTTTACTAATAGTTTTAATGCATAGGGCTAGTCATTTTTAATGCATTCATAATCGGTAATTTAATTCAAGATGTTCTAGAAATTTCTTGATATAAACTGGTACATTATATAGAAAAGAGAGTCACCAAAAGAAGGTTCCACCCAGGGCGCAACTTTTTTCTCAATTCAGAAATGTATTAAGAGGGGTGACAGAAATTTATTGATATAGGCAACAAAACAAAATTTACAATGAGTAAAACTAATTGGACTATGTTTTGATCAGTAAACAGTCTAAAACCAAAATGCAGATTTAATACCTCCAATTTCTTGCTGCTATTTCATTCAATGCCTCAGAGCTGTAAACAAGGGCAACTGAAATGAAATATAAACAGAAATTACCTTGCAGATCTTTATATGATCAGGTGCTCAGGTACACAATGAAAACAGCAGCTACAAAAAAGAACATGCACCCAGAGATAAAGGCATTAAATGTACTTCATATGCAAAGATTCATGTACCATATTAGGCTTTCAATAAATTTATGACTATGTACAAAAAAGTTTTTTAGCAACAACAATTTTAAGAAATCCACATTGTAAGTGATAATCACATTTAATTAGGATTGATTTAAACTTTAGACTATTTATAATATAGTATCAATCAACTTATGCAATTACAAAATCACTTATGTTTTAAAATTAAAGAAATAAAAAATTAATTGAAAGAACAAATTTCATTTAACACAATTTGTTTATTACAAACTCAACAAAAAAACCTGATTAAAAAAACCTCAAATTTTAAAATTCTGGAAATATCTTACTATCATCATTTACCAAAAAAAAGTTGGATTTCAGTTGGTATTTAGTTTGTATACACATTATTAATTGATATTAACTTGGTATTAAGTAAGCTCAAGTTGTCAGCATATTTCAAGTTACTAGTTGAAGGGGTAATAAGTTGTTATTCAGTTGGTAGGGAAATACTTCTTTTGCTAAGTTTGTAATTAGTTGCTTTTTAGTAGTCAGGAAGTTACATATTATTTTTAAGTTGGTTTTAAGTAGTTAAATGTAAATGATGATTCTGGTTTAGTTGGAAATAAGTTGATTAATAAAGACGATTTAAGTTATTTTTTAGTAGGCATTTGTCCCAAATACAAACTGAAAACCAAGTTGAAATACAAGTTGTCGTAAGTGGTTTTTAGTCAACTTATTTTTTGGTAAGGGATATAGCACAAAAACATCTTTAATCTAAAAAAATCAAATCTAATTTTAGCATGAATTTTAAGTTTAAAAATATTTTTAATTATTTGGGTTCCTTACCAAAAAATATGTTGTCTAGGAAATACTTTAAGTTGGTTTTAAGTTTGTATTTGAGACAAATGCCAACTAAAAACCTACTGAAAACCAATTAATTATATACCAACTTAAAAAAAAAGTATTTTTTTACCAACTTAATAACAACTTATTACCCCTTTAACTAGTTTATTGAAATATGCTGACCACTTGAGCCTACTTAAAACCAACTTAATGTCAACTAAAATCCAACTTATAGAGTGTTGTCGTCTGAAACCCTGCGACATCACCATTGTAATTTGCCTATTGATAAAAAACGGTAACTGTCATGGCGGCCACTATTAACACTACAGCTGTGACGTTACAAGTTTTCAAAATCGTATCAGACGAAAACACTCTATTCTTTGGTAAGGGGTGGGACGAGTTTTGAAAAAACTTGATATTGGAAATGCAATATTTCCACTTAAGGATAATAACCATGTTGAGTCGAATTTTAAAATTGCTCTACCAATCCCCCTCAAGCTTAACGAGTTAGCTTTACTTCCCCCTAAAAAATCAAATCAGCTCCGTATCTCATGGATTCCTTAAATTTACATCTTCTGCCACGATTCAAGCTGGTGATATTTTTCCTTCAACCCTGCTCGTGAAAGGGAAAAATTCAACCATGAAGCCCACATATGGTCTCAACATAGTCATTTTACCTTAGAGTAAAAATCAAAACATTCTCGGTCTCAGACAGTTTTTCATGGGCGCAAATACTTCTTCAGCAAATATTAATATTTTCTCAAAGCTAAAGCGTTGAAGCTTAGTTTGGCAGATCAAACCCAATGTTTCCAATTAGAAGTTTCATTTAAACCAAGGAATACCTCTGCGTGTGGTGCCATACCAGAGTGATTGCGAAAAATCATATCACCTCCAAGTTGGAATATGCAAATAGATTATATTTAATGCGAATACCAAAGTCAAATAATAGAGTGAGTACCATGCAAATTTACTTAACCACTTTCAATAAATGATAATGGTAAATAATAAAGATTAAAAAGCCTACGCAAAATCAGAAATAGAATTCCTTGAATATTTCCATTATTCCTTGTGCATACAGTTGTAAGAGTCACGCAAGCATGAAAAGCAACCAATGCAATGAGCCATGGTTCAGTCCAATCAACCTTTATAAAAAAGGACCCTATTAACTTTAAATATCAATGGTACCAACCAAAATTCTTGAAATGCAAAAGGAAATTGGCCCCAAAAATCTCAAAGACAGGAGTCAAAACCAGAATAATTCGTTCGTAAATCATTTCATACTCAAAAGGGAGGAGGAAGTTTTGAGAAGAGTTTATAAAAAGTTTAGAATGTATTAAGAGAAGCATGACAGTAATTGAGGCAGTGGCATACTTCATATAGATAATTGTCAAGTATTGGTTTAATCTGAATCCGATATAATATAATGTGAAATGTCTTTTTACTTGGTGGTTTTATATTGGATTATGTTTAAAAGAACTATACAAATTTTCAGAATACTCAAGTCTCTAAAATAAACAGATGCCGCAGAAATAAATTGCTATGACTCATATAAAAGTATTTTATTTTAAAAAAGGGCATAGCAATACTGTCTAATGCAAACCCACAACTGTATAAATGAACAAGATAGAAATCTGAAAGTGTGACAGAGTTCCTACCTTGTAAAAATTATGAGTTTATTGTTTGGTTGGTAAATGGCCAATGCAACTCGATGCAGATAGGAATCATATTTTATAACATTTTCCATTTGACTACACGATATTCACTCCAAATCGGTTCCTGAAGTAATTGTCTTCACTCCGAATGGGTGAAAAATGGAACACATTTCACGGATTCGAAAATTTTATTCTTAAGCTAAAACAGAACACGAAAAAAAATTCTGAGCGGATGAAATTTGGTGGAACACAAAAAAAAACTTGCCCCAAGAGCAATATCAATCCGTTGAATTGTCAAAATAGACAGATCAGTTTCTAGCAATCTCAAGAGCACTCAAAAATTGATCAAAGCAGATTCCAGCTCGCAAATGGAACTTGAAAAGTTGATCGTGCACAATCTCAAGAGAACTCAAAAATTGATCAAAGCAGATTCCAGCTCGCAAATGCAACTTGAAAAGTTGATCGTGCACAATCTCAAGAGCAGTCAAATGGCAATTGCTATTATAAATTCCATGTCAACCTCCCCCCTTGGGTATATCTGGGACTGTAAAAATTTTACCACTTTCTCAACCCCCTCTAAAAGCTCCTGACTATGTCACAGGCAAGCTTGTACAAAATAGGGCAGTTCCGAGGGGAAAGTGACCAGATATTCTAAGCCTTAAGTTGAGACAATATTTGCAGAGGAACTAGTAATGTTGCAGAAGGATTTTTGCAATAAGACTACTTGCAACCCACTATAATTCTAAACTGTGTTCACTTATGTTCTTTTTTTTTAATTTGCAGAGGAACTAGTAATGTTGCAGAAGGATTTTTGCAATAAGACTACTTGCAACCCACTATAATTCTAAACTGTGTTCACTTATGTTCTTTTTTTAATATCTAATAGCCACATTTCTTTACTGTACACTCAAAAGAAGGAAAGTTTACTAATAATTTTAAGGAAAGTAGCACATTTTAGGTGACTACGTTACAAATAGGTTGGTATATGAAGGCCAGACCAAGGCAGATTCTAGTGGTTCTTTATTCAATCCAGTAACTGCTGGAGTGCGTGACTTTATGAATAGTATTCATTCTCTGAAAAAGTTTGAAACACCAATCCACTGGAAAAAAACTGAAGTACCTCAAATAAGATGAAGAAAGTTGAAGCTGGATTTCTCACTTCCTGTTGCATTAGTGCTACAGATGTGTTGCCAATTTAAGAAATAGAAATTGTGAAGAAAAAGTTGGCTTCTTTGTTTTTGCATAAAAATTACGTTCCTCGATCCATTGATTTTACAAAAAGGTAGCTGACAGCACCTTTTTAAAAATTTATTTTTCGACTTTGAAGTGTAAAAATTCGTCTTTCTGACCTCGACAATGAAATTAACTTCAAGCAGTAGCACGGCTACCTTACGTAAGTAACGTAACACGGTAACAGTAATTGTCTAGTAATTTCCTATTTCCAAGAAGGGACGGACGATAAAGCAGACGCTTTTGTAAAAAACTCGAAGGCTCAGAAATAAGGTATTTTTCTCGATTTTTCTTAACCTCAAAAATTACCTATTAGCCATCTCATCAACAATGAAGCCACTCTCAGACTGTTACTGTCGGTTATTAGCACTAGTCCAGCTATCTAATTTTTTTAACGTTGGATTACTATAACTTTATCTAAGCGTTCTCTATCTTCACTCTGCTTCTCACACTGGACAAGGTAAAAAAGGTGGAATTCCGCCCTCTGATAGAAGTGGACGCGGTAATCCCTCCATTCAGATACAAAATAACTTTTTTATATCTACCCAACCTAGCTCCAACCTAGCCCCGGTCACGGCCCACTGCGCATGCGCTCGCGTTCTCTCACCCCATAGCGGCCCGCTCAATCAGCCCAAAATAGAGAATGCCATTTGTGGCCGCTACGTAGGCTGGAGCGCTATAATCTGACCCCTCTTTAACATTGAATCCTACGGAGATATGTTGTTTTTTGATTTATTATGAAAAAGATTAAGAATTAATAGGCATTTACAAGGAAATGAAAGGTAAATCAACTCTTTTTATACGTTTTAATCACTTTTTCAAAATTTTTACCTTTGTTTTTCCCGCCGAAAATAATATTTTAAAATCACCAGATGTCAGATGCTCTCGCTACTGAGTCAGCTGTTACAGTTGACAACACGTCGATGAAAAAGACTGCTTGGATAATCACAATTAACGCTTGTAGCTAAGCCAATAGCAAATATTTTAATAACTGGGAAATGGAAAGTAAGTTAATATTTAAATATTTACAATCCATAATATGGAGAAGTTTAAACAAAGTTATTATTTATCTGTTTCCAGGAATGACTGCTGTAAATGTTGTATTGGGCGTTTCACATTTGGAGAAACTTTATCGTTTGAGGCTTAAAACAAGTTCTTTAAGTTTCTCGTAACAAGCTGAAATTTAACCGTGTTATATTATCAACTAAAGGTGGAATTATTTTGTCACAGATAAATTTGCAGAAGTTGAAGCATGAGTGTCATTGCAATCACACTGTAAAAGAGGACATTTAGAAAGCTTCGGCAAATTGTTACAAATTCCAGGAGTTTCTCGTAAATATGGAATCGCTCCCTCTATGAAGGTCAAAACAATTGAGATAATCAAACAAACTTCTGCTTTGGATATTTTAAACCACCTCTGTCTGATAGTTAAATTAAATCAAGTAGAGAGTAGTAAATCCCAATTCGAAATTTGATTCGTTTAATCAATAAATCTAATTTGTTTGAATTTGGTTACTTGATTTTAAGAGGCAAGAAAATGACTAAACATTATTTACATTTTTGAGGGACTACTAATTTTTAATTTCAGGTCAGTATATCCCACCCCCAAGGGTCTAGAGACGCCAGTGCATTTATAACCAAATTGTTTACAGGTTCTTTGAAAATGTCAAGCCCCACAATTGTCTGTTAAAGATGAATTCTGTACCTTTATCTGTGTCACTAAAGTGTAAACTGCATACTACACTTGATGCTGATGTGTCATTTATTTTGTAATTATCACGTGATGTGATATGATTTTCAGCCATCTTTCTCACAGAATTTCATAACTTTTTTAGATTTGCAATAAGGAACGCAAAAGCATTTTAATCTAGTTAAGTAAGGGTAACTAAATTGTTGAATAAAAATTATTTAATTTCTAATTACCTGTAAACTGTATTATTACGTTTCAATAGTTTGTATAATCTAGTGAATCCATTGACTTATTAATAATAAAAGGGTTTCAAACAATGTAAATCTTAGAACATGTTTATAATAAAAATAAACAAATTCCACCTAAATAAACATTTTATTTTCTTTAGAAGATAATGAAAATTATATAGTTATAACCAGAAATACATGAATTTCTGATATATGTATGGAAAAATGGCTACAAGACAAGGTAAAAGTTGTAAATAAAACTAACTAGGGTTAACTTTCTTGCTAAACAATTTGAAAAAAACTGAATTATAACCTAATTTTTTAAGTTATAAATGGAAACATAACTTTCAATTACAAAATAAAAATGAAAAAAATTAGCTTTAAGAATATTTAGGTACTTTTTAGCAGCACGTACTCATCAGTTGTTGAGTTTCCCACCATAGAGTATGATGTTAAATCGGTTGTAAAAAGACGCGTTTTTAGGGTTGGGACGAAGCGCTCCCGGCGGACGACGATGACACTAATCGCTAAACTTTTGATTCGCGCCAATACATGGATTTGAAATTCTTTGAGCAGGCCGCTATGGGGCGAGAGAACGCGAGCGCATGCGCAGTGGGCCGTGCCCCGGTGGACTGGGGCTTCTGTTGATTCAAGAATTCCGAATCATCTTTGAAAGACTGCCGTTCGCTATCTTCTAGAAGCAAATTCAAGCAAAAATCTTATCTTATGTTGGAAGTAATTTACGTCAAATCCCGTGAGAAAATGGCATACTTATGAGCGATTAGGTTCCATATGCTAAAACGCATAAACGTTTGCTAATGGTGCTCTAGCAGCAAGAGCCTGGAATTAATCTAGGTGGGCCCTGTTTTACGCGTATGTTCAGATAAAAAACGAAAAATTATAAATAACTGTTTTTTTTTAATTAATTTAAAATTTTTATGGAACATTCCTCGTGAAGGGGGACATTTACTAGTGTAAAATTGAATGACGTTGAACCATGTCTTCAAGTTCATTCAAAAAACTATCTCGAGAACCGTTGGGTTTACGGATTTGGTTCCAATTAGAAAGTTGTTGCTCGCCATATTATTAGTTCAACCAAGGGCGTATCCAGGATTTTATTTCAGGGGGGGTTTTGAGGGAAAATTTCAAGGGGGGGTGCTAACGGAAGTTTCACTGATTTTTATTAGGCACCCCCCCAGACATCAGCATTTCGTGGGGGATTGAACCCCCAAACCCCCCTTAAATACGCCCTTGAGTTCGACCAAATTTGACCAATCAGTCATAGAAATCGGATAACAAATTAGAACGATTTTTGAAATTTTGTCGCGTGGTCCGATTAGAACTTTTAAAGAACCCTGCCTTTGGCCCATGCTTTTCGTTTGGCTGGCAACGAAAGTTACGCCATAGGCGCCGCATTGGTGAACTAACACTCTATTTCGCCTAAGATTAAATGGCCGACTTTAGCTCGCCACTAACGCGGTTTTTTTGACATCTTTAAGGCGACTTATGTTTCATTAAAGTTGAAGAATGACTCAAAATTGCGTAATTAAATCGTGTAAGAGTGAATCACAAAAGAAAACATATCTTTTCACAGGTTAGTGTTAGAAATTGTTTTCTTTTTACCATAATTTCCAATCGCTAAGAACGCACTAGAAAACGCGTTTCTTTCAAATCATAGAAAGCTAGTTTTGTTTAAATAAAAAATTGAGAATGGTTAATTAAATATTTTAGGAGTAATTAATCAAACAAAACATATCTTTTCACAGGTTACTGTTAGCATATGTAACATAATTACTCATAAGTATGCCACTAGCTCTATTTCTTCACTAACGGTTTGTTTCACAGATATTGCGTCATCCGTACCCTACGTAATATTTGATGTCATATTTGACGTCATCGAATCTTAAATGCCGATAATGCCGTCGTATAATTAGCTCTACGTCTGATAAACCATGGATTAAATAACCTTACAAGGTTTTTTAATCCATGGATAAACCGACGGCCATTATTTTAGTAAAAAACCGGTTTGAACAACCAAGGCTTAGGATCTAAAATGAACTACAATATAGTGTCAAGTTCTGTTAATGTAATTAATTTGCAAATTAATTAAATTCTCGGAGACTCATGTTCTCAAATAAATTTGCTTTATCAAATAAAAGAAGCAAGTTTATTGGAAAAAATAGTTGAAATAGAGTACGAGCGATTGACGAGCAGCTCCTCTAGAGGCGAGCTCGCGCGTAACTTGGTTAAAAGTTTTTTCCCGCCCACATTTAAATTAATGTAAAGTTGGTGATAATTAAACGTTAATTAACATACCAAATGATATAAGTATTATTACACTGATAATTTTTCCCGTTTATATGAACTTAAATGTAATATAAAATCGTCTTGAAAAATCATTTATCGCTTTATAACATTCAAAAATAATATTTTTAACGCGCCATGTAGATAACCGAACATCTGCTCGTCTAGGTAAAGTTTGCGTTGTCAACCGCGCGTCCAACTTTTTACTGGTTCGTGGTGAAACAAACCGTTAGTGAAGATTTTTGAATGGAATAAAGGTACAGTGGCATACTTGCTGTTAGAAATAGTTGTTTTACCCGCAATGATTATGAGGGAAACCGGTGCACAGTAATTGTTTATTAAATGGTATAAATTTATCTTTATCGAGAAATATGGTTTTTTGTTCGAACAAGTTTATAAAACTGGTATCAATATTTATCTGATAATTATTTTTTCATGTGCTCTAGCGATTACTGCTACAAAATAGATTAACTTAATATTGATAAACATTCAGAGTGCACTATTTTGACTTTTGATAACTTAATATTGTTTATAATATAATTATGTGTGCAAATACGTTTTGGTAACACTAATTTGTTCAATGGTAGGATGGTTCTGCAACAATTTTTTTCTAGTCAAATTTAAGCTAGGAATGTAAAAGGGAAACGCTTGTTGCAGACCGTACAAGTGAAAAGTTTCCATTATTTCAACAAGCATTATATAAACAGTAACTTGCAGGTCTTGGCTCTCGGAAATATTGGCGATATCTTTGAAGATGTTTTATTGAAACGCCTATTGCGCAGTCGCTGTTAAGATTATTTTCCCCGATAGAGGGATAGGAAATGTACTAATTAGTTCAAGGTAGAAGTGTGTAAAATGTTAATGTGAATAAAAAAACAATGACTGGTCCACGGTCAAAAAGAAATCGAGGAAATTTTAATGTTGTACTTCACTTTTTTATACCACAAGCGATTTGAGAATCATTTTAGTATGGACATGATTTTATTTCTACGGTTTGAGGTTTCATTTTGGTTCTAGACATCTTGTTTTACTAGGCCTTGGATAGAGAGGGTGAAAAAAGTTTTCGAAAACGTTATTTACTAAGCCTAAGTGTGGTTCGCGGTAATTCGCAGAAATGTATGGTTATTCTTTAAGATTAAGAAATTGACAACACACGGAAAGTATCTTACATAGATAAATCACTGGTGTCGCGTTCTACAGTAATCTCGCTGATATAAGTAATCAAAAATAATTGGTGAGTGAATGATGTCTTAAGTGATTTCACTTGCGGAACAAAGACCAAGGCCTGTGTACTGAGCTTTTTGTCCCTTTCAGGTTTTGTACTTCATGGTTTATATCATTGCAAGATTAACTTTGGTTAGGCTCTGTTATTCCTCTGCTTGTTTTAGGATTAGACAAGTTTACAGTGTTAAAGATAACCATTAGTTATATTTTTAAAGTAAAACTTGTGTAATAGTATAATTTCTTCACATGTGACATGTGTAAAAGATAATGAGTCAAAACAGTACTTTCATACTCATACCTTGCTGGTTTTATAATTTCTGAATTTATGCATTTTCCATATCAAACGACTTCAATTACATCAATGCTCTTTAGAGTTTGTTGATAGTTTGAACATTTAAGGTAAGTCATTATATTAAGGTTTTTTTTAAGTATAAGAAACATTGAGTTTGTTAATTAGTATGTGATGTGAAATTGTTTAATTTTATATCTTTGACAACATCAAGCCAAAGAAATTGCATAAACAGCTCGGTCTAGGGGTGTTATGGTTACATAAGCTTCACTTCAATTTTAACTGGAAATTTCTAATGCTAAGGAGTAGCCTTTAAGACTTGAGGCAGGGGTGGCTGATTAAAATCGGAGTTTGTTTAAAATTGATTTCATTCACCTAACATACTTCACAGAATTACTTCAGTAAATTACCAGTAAAAAAAAAAGAGGAATTTAAAATAAAGGTTTTGAAAAAAAAAGAGTGAAAGTTAGTCTATATATTTTTTGTTCTTTGAATTATCCGACTCCTCTTGAATTTGGTATAAATATAGAAAGAAATGTAATTTCTGGGATTTTTGAATCTTCTACATAATTAATACTATTCAACGTGACTTTACTGAGTATTCACTCTGACTAGAATGTTCAACAGGCGCTTGTCATTTACTTATCACTGCAAACTACAACTACATTTCGCATAAGAAATAGTCATTAGTAATGTATTTCTGTAATTGGAAGAGATACCTAAGAAACGATGGGATAGGTTTGGATGCTATTCAAAATAAAATATCCTAAATGCAAGGGTTCAATTTTACTTTTTCCCCGTAATTTTGATTTCCTTTCTATAGAAATGTTTAAGTCGAAATTGTCTGAAAATTTTTAATTTTTCAAAAAAAGAAGTATTATAATTTACAATTAAAATGGTCGTTGAAAATCTTCAATTCAATGATTGATATTGATTTTATTAGTGTTGAACATTAACATTATTTCCCAAGTGAACATTAAATGGCATGTCCGGACCGAAAAGGAGATATCCTCTGTGCATTAGCCTCAAGAAGCAGTTTGGCGCCCCAAATGCTAAACGAAGGTAACCTTAGTCCCTAGCCCCCCTCGCTTTTAGGTTCATAATCTTGTTCTTCTGAATAAGCTAAAATTCGATATTACTGAAAACGATACTTCATTTGACAACTTCATTTTGAGAGTATAAAGTTCAGTATTGTTAAAATGTAGTAAAAACTACATTGGGGCAAAAGCGCCAGAATAATCAACTTCAATAACTTCAAAACTAAGAAATACAAATAGCTGCTTTCATACATCATTAAGTGGAAAATCAAGTTTTTTTGCTAAATCATTGCAAATCCAAAATCTTCAACCAAGTAAAAGACGGAACTTAAATTGTAGTGTGTATTATTCATTAGTAACGAATGGTTAAATATCACTTTATCAATCTTTATATATACAGCCCTCTTCAGTGGTGTAACTATTGTTTCAGAAGTTCCCCTGCAAAAGTGATTTTGATAGGTCTGTTATTACCTGAGAGCAAAGGTCAAGTAAGTTGAAAGAAATTTGAAATTAAAATCTGCCAGTATTTCTGCATTACACTGATTCATAATTTAATTTTTAACGTTGCTTTAACCTCCTTTTGTATGTTTCAAATATTAGATTTTTATTTCAGTTATTATAGATATGATTAAAAAAATTGTTTCCCAAAATGGGTTTTCCTGACTTGATTTACTTTAGCTCTCAGGTAGAGTTATAATAGGCTAAGCCGTTGAAAAATGAGTAGGCAGAATGTATAGCGGAGTGTAAATTGTATACAAAAATCTGTGCTCCAACTAATCAGCCTACTCTTGCGAGGCTTGAACATCTCTAATCTGCCACTGGCCCAGGATGCTATTTACGCCACTTTCCCCTTTTTAGCATTTTTTAAAATTTCATCGTGAAATAAATTTTCTACAACTTTTCAAATATATCCAAGGAGTATGAAATTTGTAATTGTATAAAATTAATCTCTACCAATAATTTCACTGGAGTTACCGCGATGTTTGTTAAGATATGTTGAAAGCAGTGTTAAATAAAAGCCACTTTTTAGAAAAAAGCTCATGCCAATGGCAAATAGTCGCTAATAATAAATAATTACATTAATTTATGTAAGTAAGAGAACTAATAATTTCCACTAACAAAGAAAAGGGGTGAAAAAACAATCTAGCAGGCAACCCAGATAGTTTCAGTAAAATTATTATTCAATTAACAAATGGCCAAAAATAAATACCTAGATGAGGCTATATGCCTAATCTATTTTCTAGACCAAAATTTGACTTAATAGCCCAAATTGTTTTGGATTTTTAAAAAAATTATTTGCCACTATATTAGCCCGTAGCGATTGGTCACATCGTTATTTGAAATATTTGACGCATGTCATTTACCACTTCGGAACACTGATTGAAAGCTCTTCCCTGTCATATCTATGGAATAAAAAATGATGAGCAGGAAATAGGGTCTCTTAAGGATTTGTAACATTTTACCCATAGTGGGTATCTAAAATGTTGCTTGAATCTAATATTGTGTTTTAAGAGATGAGATTTAAAAAATGGTAGTAATTGGTTCAGTCGATTCCATTTTTTATTGCATCAAAGCCAAATCTCTGTGTTTACTTCCAGGAAACTATATGTATACACTTGGAATATCAAAAGAAGACTATAGTGACTCCGATTTTTCTCATAGAAATGAACATTGTTTAGAGCAGAGATATTTTCTTGCGACATAAACTAAACTCGGCTCTTACAAGGAGACACCCTGATGTGTTTCTCCGATTTTTTTCAAACTCTGGGGTTAAGTAGACCTTCACGCACCTTGAAAGCTCCTAAAGGGAAAAGTTTCAATGGCAATTTGTTTGGCCATGCCAATGTTTTTCACGACTCAAATTTAAACTTTCTCTGCGTAAAATAGCATGAGAAAATGACGCTTTGTAAGGGTCCCCCCCCCCCCTTTAACATTTTAAAAAAATTTAAATTTTAGCAAAACAATTGGGTAAAAAGGATAAAAATTGGTAAAACCAAATTTTGGTCAAATCGTAAGGGTTTACAATCCGTGATTTTGCCATTCTATTTATGTAGAAAAAGTTAAAACTTGAGTTGTGAAATACATTTTTGGCTGCCATGGCAAAACGAATGGCCATTCCCTTTAGGAGATTTCAAGGTGCAAAAATGTCTACTTAACTCCTGAGTTTGATCAAAAACGGGGAGAGACACGTTGGGATGTCTCCTTGATAGTTGAGGATATGCCTTTTGATTTTTTTATCTAAAAATGCTATTTTACACGGAACTAGATCAGTTTTGGGAAGAAAATAATAAATTCTACAAGATATTTGGTGTGTTTGCTAATCTGGGTTTTTAAATTAATTTGCTGGTAGTCTATTTTCCTAAAGAAGATCCTTCCTGTGGTGCATCTTAGCGGTGGTAGAAATATGAAAATATGCTGTCTTACATGTGACATTTTAAGTAACAGCCATTGCTCAATCCGCTTTCGTAGTATGTTGCCAGTAGATCCTTAAACCTTCCAAGTGTATACGTATCTAGTTTTGTGATAATATCGTTGGGAAATTCCCTAAATAACCTACGCAAGAATTTATATGTTTGTGAAACATTTTGTAAAATCATCTATATGGTACTCAATATTGAAGTTTTTAGGTTAACAATCATCCACACAGTTTAGAAAAAATATTATTATTAAAAAATATACTCCAACAGTCTTTTCTCCGCAAAAGTCATTCTCAGTGTTGAAATTTGTCAGTTGACTTGCAATATTATTTGGTGATTTTTGTCAGCAATTTCAAAGCAATTGCCTAACATTATTTTACTTCATTTAGGAAATGGATTGTGAGAAAAATCCTTTTTTGCAAATGTCTCAAGATCAAATTCAGAAACTAGATGCTGTTTTGTCATCCGACCAAGCCAAAGCATTATTGCAGGCAACTTCGACGGATAAACTCTTTTCTGATCCAAAACTAGATGATGTTCTAAGTATGTTTCTTAACCTACGGTTTAGATTTTCTGACTGCTCTTTTTTGAACCAAGTTAACAAAAAATCCCATTTCATGTAGCATCAAATCAATGATGGGAATTGTATTTTTAAAGAGCAACTCATGCTCATTTTAGGGCGAATTAGTGTTCTTCTTGCAAGTTTATTTGAGAGGCTAAATAGGCAGTTCTCTCTTTTCGCACTTAAGTCCCTTGCAAAGCTGGCTCCTCTCTCTTTACACACTCATTTGAAAGTAATTGAAGCTCGCATCATTTACATGTTGCTCTATCTCTTACCAAAAAATAAGTGGTCTAGGAAATACTTTAAGTTGGTATTTGAGACAAATACCAACTAAATACCAACTTAAAACCTACTTAAAACCAACTTACAAATAATATGTCATTTTCTGACCACTAAAAACCAACTAAATACCAACTTAAAGAAAAAGGCATTTTCCCACCAACTTATTACCAACTTAACTAGTTTACTGAAATATGCTGACCACTTAAAACCAACTTAATATCAACTTAAATGTGAATACCAACTAAAAACCAACTTATTTTTTGGTAAGGGATTTGAATAATTTACATCTCAACTTCACTCAAAATGAGCTAAGAGGTGGTCTAACTGCCTCAAATTAGCAATGTTAGTTGGCTAAATGAGGTCTAGTTGACCATGGATGAAATAATTTAACCTTACAGGGATAGTTCTCTATAATACATTTTACTATACTACGAGTTGAAGATGATTGTTTCAAACGAGGCTGCCAGATATTTTTGCTGTCCCCTCAATTTTACCCCCTATACCAATACAAATCCGGAACAAGATTTTTTGATACGTCGCCATCTCGCGGCGGCTTTTGGCGAATTTAATATATTTTCAACGGGTTGTTTTATTACGTTTGAAATTGAAATATTCAATCGTGGTCAGTGGCTCTGGACCTTTTTCATATTGTTTTTAGTAATTTATGTATATCACCTAATTTTTCGTTAAATTGTTTATAGGCTTTCAAACTGTAAACAAGTTTTCAATAGATAGGCCTTAGCCTACAAAAATAATAATTTCAACAATCGCGATTGCACCCCCTTTTCAATTTTTCCCCCGTGTATCGGTAAAATCAAGATTTCCGGTTGTTGACAATTCTGGCCACCAGGGTACGTCTTTAGCAAATTTTGTACCCCAGAGAACTATCCCTGTAAGGTTAATCCATGAGTTGACTGGCTTATAAGTTTTTAACCTCTTTTTTTACAACCTTTTTTTTTTTTTTCAAGAAAAATTCAAATAAACAATTTTCCAAAAGCGACTCAGTACTAGCGAGAAATCTTTATTAGGCAAAGAAATTTAAGGTTTATCAACCTTGATGGTCCAAATGGTTTACTTTTTAAAAGCTTTGAAATAAGAAAAATCTATTTCCGTGGGTCAAAAATGTTACATCAATAATTTATCTTCACAAACTGATAATGGATGTAATTCAGCTGATCCTACGAGGTGATGTAGCTGTTGGGAACTTAAAACAAGTGGAAATTTAGGTTTAGTATGTCAGTGGTTCTTTAAAAGTGTGTGTAGTCGGTCTGTTTGACTTAATATATATTAGACCTTGTTTGGAGTCAGTGATGACCGAATTTGTAGGGCTTGTCTAACTGAGGAGGAAACTGCCTCTCATATTCTTTGTAGCTGTGACTTTTATGCAGCTCAAAGGTTTGAGCATCTTGGTATGCATCGGTTGAAGACGCATGACTTCTTCAACATCCCAGCCAAACAGATTCTTAACTTTGTGTCGGAGATAGGACTTTTTACCTAAAGTCACAGGTTGGGAGTTTCACAATGGACCTAAGGTCAAAGTGCACAGCTTTCCACCCCTTTTAATAATAATAATTGGTTGCGATTTCTTATGTCCATATTTGTCTGTATATCCAATATTCTTGCTAAATTCTGTCATGTATATGCTAACTCCCACGTTTTATTTTGCTATTTGTACTACACATCTGAACAGTTAAACAGAAATAAGTTAAAACTAAACAGCTAATAATAGTAATGAAGAATTATCAAAATATGAAATGAAGACACCATGAAGTTATAATTATCAAATTCAGGGGATTAACTAATGCCCTATAGTGCAAAATTTTTCATATAGTTGTGACAAATGTAATCTATAAGTTATAATTTATTATTGTTGTTCTTATCATTATTTTTACAATATTGAATTATAATACTTCGGTCAGCGAATGCATATTAAAAAATTATCTTGCCATTTTTTATGTTAAATTAGAGCAGTTTGCATTTTCCAGATGGCGCTACACACACAGTTTCAGGGCGTTTCCATTCTGAGAAGTATAACACGGTTATCATGCATTGTAATAGTTCTATGCATTCTTGATGTTACAAACATTTATTTATTATTAAATACGTAATTGTCTTAGCTGGTTAAGCTATAGAATAATGTCTTTGTTGAAATTAAAAGCAATATTCACTTATTTGACAGTGGCATGAATCCAGAATTTCAATCGCGTTTCATTTAGCTTTTTTAATGATTATAATGGCTAAAATACAAAGAATGTTATGTAATTTTGACTAGAAGGCCTATCAGTTGAAATACCACGTTTATCCTAATAAATTTTAGTTAACTACCTCCAAAGTTGAGCTTATGTACTCTTGTCTTATTCGCTTTAACTATGATTAAACCCATTTTCTATATTTATTTCCAAAATAGAAATATATTCTACAATTAAAACACTACTTCTTCTAAATATTGAAAAACTGTAGAAACCAATTTTAATTTTAATACCTTCACAAATGCACAGAGTTAATTATGATTTTTTTAGCGGCTGAGGGATCGGAAGAAATATTTTACAGCTTAGGGGAACTGAAATATCCTTTTATTATTAAATAGCGCTTAATTTATTTGTATTTAAATAAAGTTATGTTTAGCAAATATACCAAACAAATTTAATAAATCATAAAAATTTACAATATGGAAATTGAAATTTTTTTAAATGTAGATTAGGTGAGCATAACGCTACCACTAAGTGAAAATTAACGTCATCATGCTCAACATCGGCTGAAAACCAAAATTTGGTATTTGATGTCTCATTCTGACATGACTATATCCCTTACCAAAAAATAAGTGGTCTAGTAAATACTTTAAGTTGGTATTTGGAACAAATACCAAATTAAAACCAACTAAATACCAACTTAAAACCTACTTACAAATAATATGTAATTTTCTGACCACTAAAAACCCACTAATTACCAACTTAAAGAAAAAAGTATTTTCAAATCAACTTAATAACAACTTATTAACCCTTTAACTAGTTTATTGAAATATTCTGACCACTTGAGCCTACTAAAACCAACTTTACGTCAACTAAAATGTGTATACCAAATAAAATCCAACTTAATTTTTGGTAAGGGTATTTTTGGTCAAATGTAAACCAATCTTAAGTCTCTGATACTATCTTTGCATACTTACATTTGCTTTTTTTTCTCAAACCACTTGTGCATAAGGTGAGCTTTAAAGTCACAAAAAATTGAGAGCAAACAAGCTTTTTCTACTCACGAGGAGACTACCCGAGGTGATAATCACCGATTTGGTTGAAACTAGGTGGGTATGTAGACCTTATGGTAACATGAAATTTTACCTAGGGAAAAATTGCAATGGGCATTAGTTTTGCCATGGCAACCAAAAATGTTTTTGACAAAACAGTATGTATATTTTCCCATTGATAATAACATGGGAATCTCAGCACTTCTAAGGGTACCCCCTGTGAAAAAATTTCAAATTTCAAAACCAGTAAAAAAATAGATCAAAATTGACAAATGAAATGAATTTTATGATATTTTGATGCATTTTGGTCAATTTGATCAAAATATGTAAAATTTATCAATTGTTATTTTCAATGGGACAATATACATACTGTGTTGTCAAAAACATTTTCGTTTGCCATGGAAAAACTAATGCCCATTGCAACTTTTCCCTTGGTGAAATTTCATGTTACCATAAGGTCTACATACCCACCTAGTTTCAACAAAATCGGTGATTATCACCTCGGGTAGTTTCCTCGTCAGTATTCAAATTTTACCTTGGCATATTCTTAGGTACTTGAATCCATTCTATTTATATAAGCATTTAAACCTATTGCGTGAATATTAAATTTAAGAATTGTATCTCCCCCTTACCAAAAAATAAGTTGGCTAAAAACCACTTAGGACAACTTGTATTTCAACTTGGTTTTCAGTTTGTATTTGGGACAAATGCCTACTTAAAAATAACTTAAATCCTCTTTATTAATCAACTTATTTCCAACTAAACCAGAATCAACATTTACATTTAACTACTTAAAAGCAACTTAAAAATATTATGTAATTTCCTGACTACTAAAAACCAACTAATTATAAACTTAGCAAAAGCAGTATTTTCCTACCAACTGAATAACAACTTATTACCCATTTAATAGTAACTTGAAATATGCTGACAACTTGAGCCTACTTAATACCAACTCAATATCAACTAATAATGTGTATACAAACTAAATACAAACTGAAATCCAACTTATTTTTTGGTAAGGGCCGCGCCCTTGGTGAAGACATAAAGGAAAGTTTACTAAGATTGTTGTGCGTATGGTTCACCCTGCTTATCTAACATTTCCTTTAGTGTGAAACTTGTGAAAGATAAGATACAATATTGTACTTTTGACAGGTCATGATGAACCTATGATTGGACCAATGGAAGAAGGTAAACTACCTCCGGCCATAGAAGAAAGTCTTAACTTAGGAGTTAGCTTGACTGAATTGGAGCATTTGGTATGTTCTGTTTGGTTTTCTTATCATTATGACTTATCTTATGGTTTTTGTATAGTTGTTTTTTACTATAAACAAAAATTTATCTCTTATGAGAGAAGTACACATCTAGGTCATTAAAATGCAACGTACTTTCCCAGGCTCGACGCAGATTGCATTGGTTGCAAATTTTCCGCCAAATCTTGGATGTGTACACTTCATCACGGCTCAAAATTTTCATAGCATATTACTTTGCTTAATTTTGTAAAATGTAACACTGCAGAGGGCTAGTTACCTATTTGTAAACCATATTTTCTAGAAAAGCAATGTATGACAGTCTTTGCCCTGCACTACTTCAGCGTGCATTATTTTTTCTTCCCAAAAAATCAACTGAAGCCTGCAAAGGTACCATGTTTTAAATGAATAATAATAATACTTCTCTCGTAAGAGAGAGATATATAGCCCCATTAAGTTGGCCCCCGCTCTCTACAATTTTAAAAACTTTCATTTGCGATCGAATGCGACCTCGATGCGACCATATGTGAAACTAAAAAAATGCGACATAATTGTTAAGTTGGAATAATTAAAAAAAAGGGGGCTAACTTAATGACAGCCCCCCCACTTTCAACTATCAACCCGGAAACACAACCAATATGTTAGAAAGTAAACGATTACCAACAGACTTGTTTTGCAATATAAAACTGGTTAATTTAATTAGTACTATAAACAATATATTTACACATCCAACATTTAGAATTCGGCATAACGTCCTCTAGCCTAACCTATCATCTCAACATACTAAGGAGGAACAACAAGGCTGCCAACAGACCTTACCAAAAAATAAGTGGTCTAAGAACTATTTAAGTTGGTTTTAAGTTTGTATTTGAGACATATACCAACTAAATACCAACTAAAAACCTACTTAACACCAACTTAAAACCAACTAAAAACTTACTTAAAATGTTACTTAATAAAAACCACTTAAAGCCAACTTAAAACTTACTTAAAATGTTACTTAATAAAGACCACTTAAACTATATAAATACCAACTTAAAGAAAAAGGCATTTTCCCACCCACTTAAAACCAACTTAACTAGTTCACTGAAATATGCTGACCACTTAAAACCAACTAAATATCAACTTAAATGTGAATACCAACTAAAAACCAACTTATTTTTTGGTAAGGGAGGCTCAAGGAATATTTTAGACATAAGTTATCACTAGAGGTCGCGCTAATATTATACGGGGGTCAAGGTCAGCTAATTACAACACAATAGAATGCGACGTTATGCGACACCCTTACTTTCGAATGCGACATCTTAGTTAACGAGATAATCGCTATCGTAAGTGGGGGGGGGGCTAACTTAACGCGAGCCCCCCCTATAACAGTTGAGGCCTCCAAACAACTTTATTCGATTGCGACCTCAATGCGACATGCTTAATTTTGAATACGACAAATTAATTTTTGATGTGGGAGATTAATGGCAATTAGTAAATAATCTAGACATCTTTAAATGTTATATAATTAAGTTTAATGAAGACCAAAAGTTAGAATGTCAAAATATACATCTCTCTCAAAAGAACATGACACAACAAGTAAACTTTTAGTTTTGGTTTGCAGACGAAATTCGTCTGCTATATTGTCTTATGTTTAGCAGACAACATTAGTCTGCTAAAGTGTCTGCATTGACTTTGCAGACGACATTTACAATATCCTATGCAAAGTACAGCAAAGGCCTTACATTTGAGATAATCGATATTAGTTGTGGGGACCTAACTTAATGGCATTCATTTAAAATGGCGTCGCATTCATTTAAAATGGCGTCGCATTCATTTTAAATGGCGTCGCATTCATTTTAAATGGCGTCGCATTCATTTGCATTCATTTAAAATGAGGTCGCATTCATTTGCAATCATTTAAAATGAGGTCGCATTCATTTGCAATCATTTAAAATGAGGTCGCATTCATTTGCAATCATTTAAAATGAGGTCGCCATTTGCAATCATTTAAAATGAGGTCGCCATTTGCAATCATTTAAAATGAGGTCGCATTCTTTTGAAATCATTTAAAATGAGGTCGCATTCTTTTGCGATCATTTAAAATGAGGTCGCATTCTTTTGCAATCATTTAAAATGAGGTCGCATTCTTTTGCAATCATTTAAAATGAGGTCGCATTCTTTTGCAATCATTTAAAATGAGGTCGCATTCTTTTGCAATCATTTAAAATGAGGTCGCATTCTTTTGCAATCATTTAAAATGAGGTCGCATTCTTTTGCAATCATTTAAAATGAGGTCGCATTCTTTTGCAATCATTTAAAATGAGGTCGCATTCTTTTGCAATCATTTAAAATGAGGTCGCATTCTTTTGCAATCATTTAAAATGAGGTCGCATTCTTTTGCAATCATTTAAAATGAGGTCGCATTCTTTTGCAATCATTTAAAATGAGGTCGCATTCTTTTGCAATCATTTAAAATGAGGTCGCATTCTTTTGCAATCATTTAAAATGAGGTCGCATTCTTTTGCAATCATTTAAAATGAGGTCGCATTCTTTTGCAATCATTTAAAATGAGGTCGCATTCTTTTGCAATCATTTAAAATGAGGTCGCATTCTTTTGCAATCATTTAAAATGAGGTCGCATTCTTTTGCAATCATTTAAAATGAGGTCGCATTCTTTTGCAATCATTTAAAATGAGGTCGCATTCATTTGCAATCATTTAACATGGCGGCGCATTCATTTGCAATCATTTAAAATGAGGTTTCATTCATTTGCAATAATTTAACATGGCGGCGCATTCATTTACGTTCAGTTAGCCCCCCCCCCCACTTACAATAGCGATTATCTCGTTAAATAAGATGTCGCAATCGAATAAAGGTTTTTCGAGGCCTCAACTGTTATAGGGGGGGCTCGCCATTTGAAATCATTTAAAATGAGGTCGCATTCTTTTGCAATCATTTAAAATGAGGTCGCATTCTTTGCAATCATTTAAAATGAGGTCGCATTCATTTGCAATCATTTAAAATGAGGTCGCATTCTTTTGCAATCATTTAAAATGAGGTCGCATTCATTTGCAATCATTTAAAATGAGGTCGCATTCATTTGCAATCATTTAAAATGAGGTCGCATTCATTTGCAATCATTTAACATGGCGGCGCATTCATTTGCAATCATTTAAAATGAGGTCGCATTCATTTGCAATCATTTAAAATGAGGTCGCATTCATTTGCAATCATTTAAAATGAGGTTTCATTCATTTGCAATCATTTAACATGGCGGCGCATTCATTTGTGTTCAGTTAGCCCCCCACTTACGATAGCGATTATCTCGTTAACTAAGATGTCGCATTCGAAAGTGTTAGAAATAGTTATTACTTTGCATAGGAAAAGTACTTATGTCTAGCCCTGTTCTAAACTGAAACTATATTTATCTGTCGTCTGCTTATACTTTTTTTTTGTTCTTACTTTCACTTTCTTTTTTTGTGTTTTTAAGGTCAGTAGAGACCATACCTATTTTTGTATATTAGATTTAACTATAATTAAATAGAGATTTATAAATAACAAACTGTCTTGCCAATTCAATATAGATAGATCTTACAATTGGTAGCAGAAAGCGTGGTTAATATGGAATAAATAAAATAGAAAAGATTTATTTGTGAATTGGCAGTGTTTGAGTTAGGCTTAGCTTAGTGAAAGTGCAGAATGGAAATGAACAAAACAGATTAAAGTTAAAAATGGAAAAACAGATTAATTCCTTGACATCCCTTGGAACATCATTTTCATTTAATAAATTAAATGATGAGAATTATGTAAACTGGAAGTTTAATATGAAAATGGCTCTGCTAGATTTTGGGCTATGGGGGATCATAGATGAAACAGATGAAGAACCAAATGAAGAAGCAGATTCTAAAGTAAAAGAGAGATATGAAACCAGAAAACAAAAAGCTCTATCAAAATTAGCTCTGGCAGTAGATGACCAGCATAAGAATTTAGTATCACAATATGAAACAGCCGTAGAAGTATGGAACGCACTTAAAGACCTTTATGAACCAAAGTCACGAGCACGAATAGCTTCATTACGATTGAATTTTCTGAGTCTGAAATATAATGTACCTGAAAGCATGTCAGGATATCTTGGGAGAATCAGTGCTGCAGCGGAACAATTGGAATTAGCAGGACGTATTTTAGCTCCAGACGAAATAGCATACCAGATGATTTGTAAATTACCCGCCCAATATGAGAACACGATTCAAAGAGCTTATCAACTAAATGATGAAGAGTTTACTCCAGATAAAGTCAAAAACCTCCTTATAGCCGAATATGAAAGACAGAAACTAGTACACCAAGAGGAAGAAAGAACAGATATGAAGACTGGACTTATGTCCATTCAACCCAATCAGAATAATCAACAGAAAAATAGAGGTGCACAACAAAAGCGTGGAAATTTCAAAGGCTATCAAGGGAATCAGAATACTAGTCAAAGTTTTGAATGCTATAGATGTGGAAAAACTGGTCATATAGCAAGAAATTGTCATGCAAATATTCAAACTGGAGGCCGCACTGTAAATCAGAAAGGAAATAGATCAAATTATCCGAGCAATCAAAGGTCAGCTAATCAAACTAGAAACAGTTATGCAAGCAGTAGCAGCGATTGGGATAATGGAAATTCATATGGAAATGCATATTTAGCTACTACAATGATTTCAACATCGGATAAAGATTCTTGGATTTTTGATTGTGGTGCTACACACCATTTTTGTCATAGAAGAGACTGGTTCGTTGAATATCAGGAAATAGAAGTACCCATTGATATTGCTCAAGGTGAAGCAAAAGCTTTAGGAACTGGGGTCGTAAATATGGTGGTAAAAACACCTTATGGAGATAATCTCATTCATTTGACAGATGTATTCTATGTTCCGCAGTATAATAGAAATTTATTATCAGCCAGAAGATTTGATAATAAAGGATGTAAGATTATAATAGTTAATGGCTCGATTAAAGTATACGGTGTGAACAAGACGTTGGTTTTATCTTCCACCTTAACCGGAAACAATCTTTATGTTGTTGATGCATACATTCCAAGTAGAGAAGAACCCAGGAAGGAACTCTCAGTGAAGGGTGGATGTAACACGAGTCTAACAATTGATACAGCAAGATGGCACCAAAGATTAGGACATCCTTCAATCAAACGGATGAAGGAATTGCAGAGAAAAGATATGGCTCACGGATTACCAGAATTTAAAGGAGAAATTGACCACTGCATACCATGTAAAGTAGCAAAAGCAACAAAGGCCGCCTCAAAATCTATACCTGATATATCTACAAAACAACCATTAGAACTTGTCCACAGTGACGTTTGGGGACCTTCACCTGTTATATCTCAAGGTGGGTCACGATATTTTATCAGTTTCATAGACGATTATACTAGAAAGGCAATAGTTTATATTATGAAGAATAAAAGCGAAGCATATGATAAATATAAAGAATATAAGGCTATGTCAGAAAGACAAACTGGTTTGAAACTCAAGAAAATACGCACAGATAATGGCTTAGAATACTGTGCAAATTATTTCAAGGAAGGTTGTAAAAAGGACGGAGTTGTGTGTCAAAGGACGAACACATATAGTCCTCAAATGAACGGCATTGCAGAGCGATATAATCGAACAGTATTAGAAGGAATTAGAGCAATGCTTGAAGATGCAAGACTACCGCATTATATGTGGGGAGAAGTATTATATACAGTAGTGTATTTATCAAACAGATTACCTCATTCGAAACTACCAAATATCACACCAGAAGGGAGATGGAGAAACACGTCACCTTCATTACGACATCTTAAGCGATATGGATGCGTAGCTTACGCATTTGTACCACAACCTCACCGTAATAAATTTGAGAAGAGAGCGAAGATTGGTATCATGGTAGGCTATGCTATGAATACTAAAGGATATCGCATATGGTTTCCAGCAGAAGGAAAAGTTCTAGAAACCAAACATGTTTCTTTCGACGAGAGCAAGTTAGGTATTAAAATACTTAAAGAAACCAGAGAAGAAACATATGAGCCAGTGAAGCAAATATGGTCAGAAGATAATGAAGACGAATCGTCAGATGATGATAAATCGCAAGAGTCGGACAACTCATCGGACGATGAGAATACTGATGAAGGAGATGAAGTAGGAGCACAACCAGAGCCACCACCTCCACAACCCATAATACCCCGTTGGAGACGAGAAGAAATACTCAGAAAAAAGGGTGATCGAATTGACGTTTATCACTATGATAACATTACAAATCAGAAAATCAGATCAGAACCTGAAATGAAGCGATACTTAGCAGATAGAGGAGAACAATACAACCCCAAAGAATTTACTTTCAAATCTACTGGAAATGTTGAAGCCCGATGTGTAGTAATACCTTCAACATACGACGAAGCAATTGGAAGTCCAAATAGTGAAAAATGGCAAGAAGCCATGACAACAGAGATTAATATCATTCAAGATAGAGAAGTGTTTGAGATTGTTCCAAAACCAATTAATAAGAAGATAATTGGAGCAAAATGGGTGTACGATCTTAAGAAGAATTCTAACGGAGAAATCAATAGATACAAAGCCAGACTAGTTGCCCAAGGTTTTTCTCAAGTTCCTGAAAGAGACTTTAATCAGACTTATTCTCCAGTCGTAAATTTTACCCTGATCAGAGCATGTATAATGATATTTATTGCATGTCTCGGATGGCTACACTCCCACATGGACGTGAAGTGTGCATATTTATATGGATCATTAGAAGAAGAACTTTATTTAAGACAGCCAGCTGGATATATTCAAAAGGGAAAAGAAGATTATGTGTGGAAGCTAAAGAAGGCTCTTTACGGATTAAAGCAGAGTGGAAAGCAGTGGTATTCTGAATTAGATAATCAGTTACTTCAGCTTGGATATAAAAGACTTTTTGGATGCAACTGTATCTACAGATTTGGATTGACTGGACTATTGATAGTGTATGTTGATGACATAATTGTACTTGCATCAAATACACACGTTATGAAGAAATTAAAGACACAACTACAAGCAACATTCGAAATGACTGATTTAGGAGAATTAAGTTACTTTTTGGGGATTGAATTTGAATTTCCCTCAAAAGGACAAGTATATATTCATCAAAATAGCTACGTGAAGAAATTACAGGAAACATTCAAGATCAAAACTGAGAAGAAAAGGGAGACACCATTACCCGTTGGGATATCATTGTCAAATAGAGACTGTACACCAGAACCGAATAATAATTACCCATACAGACAACTCATTGGTAGTTTATTGTATTTATCGCAGCGTACTAGACCAGATATAGCATTTGTAGTAGCAAGTTTAGCACGTTATTCGTCAAATCCTGGTCAGAAACATTGGAATTACTTATTACAAGTGTTGGAGTACGTGTGTCAGACCAGCCATTACGGTCTTCATTATCATGGATTCAGCAAAGTTGATCTCAGTGTGTTTACCGATGCATCATGGGGATCGGATTTAGACGATAGAAAATCTACTAGCGGTTTTGTGATTAATATCTGTGACAGTCCAATAAGCTGGAGAAGTGTGAAACAGCAGAACATTGCCCTATCATCAATGGAATCTGAGTACATTGCCTTAGCAGAATCATCAAAAGAGATTGCATGGTTAACTAGTATTGTTAAAGAACTGTTAGAATTAGCCAAATTAGAAGAAACTTTTGGACAGCCGATTGTTTATTGTGATAACCAAGCGGCAATACAATTTTCTGAAAATAAGATAGAAAATAATAGATCGCGGCATATTCAGATGAAATATCACTATGTACGAGAGTGTATTGACAACAACTTATTCAAACTTAGTTATGTAAATACCAATGAAAATATGGCAGATATTTTTACTAAAATTCTTCCTAAGAGAAAACATAGTGAATTTTGTATGATGTTAAAGTTAACAAAATAAAAAAAAAAGGGGGAATAAGTTGATATATATGTATATTTGTATATTAATTTTACCTATGTCAAAGTAAGGGGGAGTTTGTTAGAAATAGTTATTACTTTGCATAGGAAAAGTACTTATGTCTAGCCCTGTTCTAAACTGAAACTATATTTATCTGTCGTCTGCTTATACTTTTTTTTTGTTCTTACTTTCACTTTCTTTTTTTGTGTTTTTAAGGTCAGTAGAGACCATACCTATTTTTGTATATTAGATTTAACTATAATTAAATAGAGATTTATAAATAACAAACTGTCTTGCCAATTCAATATAGATAGATCTTACAGAAAGTAAGGGTGTCGCATAACGTCGCATTGAGGTTGCATTCTATTGGTTGTGTTTCCGGGTTGATAGTTGAAAGTGGGGGGCTGTCATTAAGTTAGCCCCCCTTTTGTTTTAATTATTCCAACTTTACAATTATGTCGCATCTTTTTTTTTGGTTTCGCATATGATAGCATCGATGTCGCATTCGATCGCAAATGAAAGTTTTTAAAATTGTAGAGAGGGGGGGCCAACTTAATGGAACCGAGATATATATATATTTCTGCTATAACGAACTGATAGCGAGGGTTCATTTAGTGTACCTTATGTAACACTTTTATTCTAACAATTTTTAACTTTGTGAAGATAAATTTAAAATAGAATTAAGATTTTTGAAAATGTTTAAATGTTCATGTAGAATAAGTATTGATGCATAGACATGTTTCGCCAGATTTAAGCACGGTTTTTCAAAATAGAAAATTGTGAAGATGGCTATTTTTGACATGAAAAACTTATGCTAGGCGCAATGGAAATTTTTTGCTTCGACAAGAGCTGTCATGCCATTTCAGTTCTTATGAAAAAGGAAAACAATTAGCCTACATGATATGTTTGACTTTGGTATTTATTGTTGTAGGTCCCCATTCAGCAATGGTGCTCCTTAGTTTCACTTGCTTTCCCAAATTTTTTTGTTGACCCACTTTGTTTTATAATTAACCGGACTGATGGTTGCCAAGCCATTTCCTTATTATTAATTTAGTCTCTTAAGTTTATCATAAGTTATTTTGTATTTTTGTTAATATTGTGTGTTAGTGTTATAAGATACTTTTATATGAATTTTGAGATGGCTAAAGATTATTACTGAATTGTTAATGCGGTCAACGAAAGAGGAAGCTTATTTCCTTAGAGGGGATTACGCTCTTGGAATGCTAGGATGGACCTCGAGAGTTATAGTGTTTAAAAAGAGACAGCTAGCTAGTTTTTGAAAAGAGGTTCAGAAGAGATGTCGTTAATAAGTAAACAAGGGCTAATTTAAAAAATTGGACTGTCATATCTACTTAGTTCCGAACTAAAGCTAGTACAATTTCTGTGTGAAAATAGTCATGGACTCTCAAATATGGGGATGCTCCGATATGGGTAGAGCCGATATATCGGCTCCACGAATATTGGCTGATGCACTGTCATAAAATTTTATTCTAATTTTTCATTAAAAACGTTTGCAAGAACATATCAGAATATTTTCCTTTGTTTTTACTTTTTTACTTGATACGTATTATCTGTCACAAATCGAATATCGTTGATTTTATTTGTTTAAACTCTAAACCCCTGTCTTAAAAAATGGTCTAGCTTCTGAAGTCTGGCGTACGTGGTGCGGCCAATCGCTCTTGGGTCTTTTAAAAACGTTCTT
The DNA here is from genome assembly GCF_980474605.1 of Leiobunum rupestre. NCBI lineage: Eukaryota > Metazoa > Arthropoda > Arachnida > Opiliones > Sclerosomatidae > Leiobunum > Leiobunum rupestre. The sequence continues at coordinate 67,954,970 of NC_143389.1, read as the reverse complement.
TGCTGAAAAATTCTCAGACCTCTAACCCCCAAGACAAGCAATGTATTCGAATGGTGGCGCTCCAATAAAGAACGATTCCCAATTTTTAAGCCTTGCTTAAGTATATTTATCGACACCTGCATCCAGTGTTATAGTGAAAGGCTGATTATTACAACCATAGAGGATCTACCGGAAAGCTACTTTAAAAATTAAGAAATACACTAAAGCCAAGCCTTGTTGAAGAACTTGCCTTTTTAAAGGGAAATGTAAGGTTGTGGCAATAAAATATTATCATAAGGTAGTTAATCGAGTATATTATTATTTTTAAATGTTTTTCCTGCAAATATTTTTCGAATACTGGTATTAGCTAATATCAGCTTCGTTTAAGCCGATATTATATGAAGTAAACAGAAGAAATCCATAGTCAACGGTTGAATGACTTCCCCTTACCCTTAATAAAATCTGGGTCTATGTGTAAAGTAACCTCTCCGTAAAGAGTGATTCATCAACTGACGTGGACTATTCACCCTTATCCTTCCACTCTCCATTGATTACAAGCTGCTACAGATTCTATGCAAACAACTTAATTCCACATAAATCTTCGAGACTCGCTACAATATCTGTTAACTCGAGTGCCTTAAAACTAAACTATCTTAATCTTAATTTATCTCAGTCTTAAGTGTCGTTTACATTGTAATGAACTAAATTTACTTACAAATTACAGAAGGGAAGCAACTACAGTAAGTAGACGTCAACATTCTTTAAAGTTAGAAGTAACTTACGGCACTTGTACATAAACCAATGAAGATTAAAAATTGCAAAAACCACTTCTTGTACAATAAAAAGTTTATTTAAATCTTAAAAATTTTTTATTTAAATCTTTAAAATTCGGACGACTAGTTTCGCCACCATTCGGGGCTTCGCGATACAGAGTTAATATTTCTGCACTGATCTGGAGGATTTCCATTTGCCTCTCAGGGAAGATGTCAATTTACAAAAATAACCCAAATCCAATTATTACACATTATGTATCTAATTGTTGGGTGGAAAGGTGTCGCTGACATCGCCCCTATGTTATGTATGTCTTTAAATTTTTTTAAGTTAGATAGGGTATTAACTGGTGCACCATAGATTAAGTTTCTTATTTGTAGATTAAAAATCAACGAATAGTTTAAAAAATAAATTTTCCTTTGGCAACCCCTTCAGGGCTATCTTCATGTATCATACCCCTAGACATCTTTTAATATTTAGTTCTATTGTTTCATTCATCACAAGCCCCTATAGTTAATAAATTGAACCTAGGCCATCAGATAGGAAATTAAATACACTTCCTAAAGTGCAGTGCGGATGTTGGGGGTAATTCTTGCTTCTGATAATTGTTTCGTGAGATTTTCTGGATTCTCTACATTTACAGCTTTCTCAAAATATATTAAATAAGTTTCTCATTTAAAGCTCTTTAGTGAGTTCAGTATAAGACATCTAAATCCGCAAGCTAGTCCATTTAAAACACAATTAAATCCCAAAAATAATTATAAATAATAACCAAATTTAAGGCATTTAGAAACAGTAGCCAAATTTAAGACACTTAGAAACAATAGCCAAGTTTAATATAATCTGCAAATTTAAATGCTAAAAATTATAGTTATAGAGTATATATTCGCATTTGTTATGAAAAAAGCTAAATTCATTTGGCTCAATTTTAAAATTCAAGTGTCTTTCATTGAAGCATACCCTTTTTACGGTTTCTTAAGGTATCAAATACCTTGTACACCTTATTCTGAAAGTTCAATGTAAGATATATTTAGCAAAATAGAAAAAACTACTCTTTATAAAACAGTGTAAAAGAATGTTACTATTATAATCTTTCTAACGTTATTAATAGAGGCCCTAAAAATGGCTTAGCAAAATAAATATTGTACTCGATTAATTGACGTACAAAACAGTGAATTGTTCTCCCACTGGGATTTCTAGTTTTGTAAAATTAAAAAAATTGTCTAGCAGAATGTGTCAAGAAATAATTTTTTTAAACGTTTTATTTCAGGTTTTGGATCAAGCTTCTGGTTCGGGGATATTTAGTGAAAATCCAGAAGTACCTGATATGCTTGATGAAACTCAAAACTTAATAAACATTATTTTATTGGACCATTGCTATGCCTTACCACCCGCTCCTAAACCAGCAGCAGTTGTTACTACTACCGAACCATCTCTGACGGTGCAACCAAGAGATCAGTTAAATGTAATAAATGCCAAAACTGCTGAGAAGGATCCACCTGTCAATGACTCTTTGTCAACCACAAATGTTCTATCTAAGGGAAGTTTGGAGCTTGTTTCATCAGCAAAGTAAGTATCAGTAATCACTCTGCAAACATTATTTCAATTTACTTCAGTCTTATTTCATTTTAGTTCATCTGCTCCTGAAAACAATGAAGTTAAATTGCCCCAGAGTGTTGGCAAGGTGGTTTCTTATAGTCCAAGGGATCCTGAAAATTCTGATTCTTCAAAGAAAAACGATAAGGAATCTACACCTAATAAAGTTGAGCCAGTTAGAAGATCTCAGAGGCAATTAGATAAAATTGAAAGAGAACAAGTTGAAAAAATAAGAGCTGAAAATGCCGCTATGCAGCGGCGTGAGCTTGAAGAAATGGAAAAACTCAAAACCTCCACTAGTCAGCCTACTGCCATTGCAACATCAGACGGCGTATCTGAAGGAAAAGAAGAATCTGATGATGAGAAAACTTTAGCCGCTTTACTCAAAGAAGTCAAAGGAGATGCAAATGAAACAAACAGCCCAAAGTCAATTTCTATTTTACCAATGCCAAAAGTGGACCGAAGAATGTCTACTGACAATTTATCAAAAGCCAATGATGAAGAGAAGGAACCTGATAAAAAGGTACGAAGAGCTAGTAGCGCATCATTTGAAAGAAGTAAAAGTCGAACAAGAACTGACAGTGAAACATCAACAGATGACGCTAAGCCTAAAACTGTTCGTTCTAAAAGTCTTGATAAAGGTTCTCCTTCAAAGATTACTAAGAAAAGCCCTAAGTCTCGTATTTCATTGGAAGAAGAGAAACTAGCTGAAGAATTAAAAAAAGCAACGGAAGAAACAGCAAAAAGGGAGGCTGAAGAACAGGCAAGAAAAGAAAGGATTCTTGAATTAAAACGAAGGAAATTGAAAAAAGAAAAATTACAGCAGAAGCTTGAAGATTTTGAGCCTGCCCTATTTAGTTTACCTGATAAAATAATTATAAAGGACAAAAATGACGGAAAATGTATAAAATCAGAGCTATCTGATGAAGGAAAACAAATAAAATTTGAAAATGAATTAAAACTCGAGAAACTTGACTGCCCAGAGGCTAAGAAAGAAATTAAAGAATTTAAAGAAAAATCTGAAGCCTCATTAATTGACGATTCTGAACCCTACAACGAATTAGCTCTTATAGCTAATCATTTAATGGAAAGTGATCCTATTGCCAATTTAGAGCCTGAAGCTAGTCAGAATCCATCAGCTGTATCTGTAACACCTGTCTCCAGTACACCTGATGTCAAACCATTAATTCAATCTCCCGTGTTAAGTCCGGGTAACAAGAGTCCCTTTAAAAAGCAAATGGACCATGACAATAAAATTGACGGTGAGTTGTCAGGAGGAAAAAAACTTACTAGTCATAAAAGTAAACCTGGTATTGTGGAAGACCATAAAGGAGGAAAAATTATGGTGAAGACTGCTGGTAATGGTAAACGGTTTTTAAAAGTGAGAAAAGGGCACCGTGTATTGAAAGATGGAAGCATTTTAAAGGAAGGAAAATTTTTATCGAAAGATGGTATTAACAGACCCTTGACCAAAGAGCAGAAAATTGGTATGAAGTCTAAGCTGTTAAATGTTGATAAAAATAAGATGTCTTTAGAAAATACAGGAAATACTAAAAATAAGGGGTACATTGTGAAACACTTGCTTATGAAAAGTAAAAAACAAGAGCAAATGAAACAAGCCAGAGGTGAGGGCAGGCCCATTTTAAAGAAAGGTAACAAGAAAGGCAACTCTTTTGAAGAAGTAAAAGGCGAATTTTCCAATAAAAGACCCGCCTCGCAAAGACAAAAGAAAAGAAAATCACTTCCAGATGATGAGTTTGCCTATTCTGACGATTCAGATGACTCTGATTGGGACTCGGAAGATGACCCAGAAAAGTTATGGTGTATTTGTAGAAAGCCAAGTAATGATAGGTTTATGATTCAATGCGATTATTGCTCTGATTGGTTTCACGGCTCTTGTGTTAATGTGACGAAGCAATTGGGCAGACAGATGGAAAAAGAGCAGAAGGAATGGAAATGTCCAAGGTGTATAAAGGGTATGCCTCCAGTTAGTGCTCAGCTAATGCTACAGGAACCTGCTGATAAAACAAAACAATTGAAAAAACCGGTTGCACATGAAATGAGAGAAAATGTTGTGAATCCAAAACCATCATCACTCGCATCTCAATTAGGGAAATGTATAATGTGCAAGAAACCTACACCTAAAGACTCTATATATTGCACTCCTGCTTGTATTGAAAAGCATGGCTTGGAGGTTTTAAAGTCAATGCCAAAAGATTCTCCTAAAAATATTGTGAAAGTTGAATCAAAACCAGCTCAAAGAGTGATTGTAGTTGAAAAGAAAACGGGAAAACTTTTAATGGGATCAAGCGCACCAACCAGTGAAAATCTTGTTAGCTGGTTGAAGTCAAATCCAACGTATGAAGTTGTAAAACCTGGACCACCAGCTACTCCTACTAAGAAAATACCAGAAGTGACTTCCCCAGTAAAAAGAACGGCTAAAGTGGAACATGTAGAAAAAGAAAAACATCCAGAGTCAGTCAGGCAAAATGTAAGAAAAACCCTTAAAGAAATATTAATTTTAAGATGCAAAGAAGCTGATGATATAGATTTGGTCGAGGATGATGTCAAGAAAATCGCTGTGAATATAGAGGAACATTTGTTTCGTCTATTTAAGGATACAGGGTCAAAATATAAATCAAAGTATAGAAGTCTAATGTTTAATGTCAAAGATCCTCGCAACCAAGGTTTATTTAGAAAAATTGTGAAAGGAAAAATTCCACCTGATCAGTTAGTTAAAAAAACTCCAGAGGAATTGGCGTCTAAAGAACTTGCAATGTGGAGAGAACGAGAAGCTCAACATGCTTTAGAAATGATAAAGAAGGAACAGCTTGAGCAACTACAAAATCCTACTCTTCTTATTAAGAAAACGCACAAAGGAGAAGTGGAAGTGCAAGATGATCAGCTCTTAATTGTAGAAAAGGATGAGAAAGTTGAAGCAATTTTAGAGGAAACTGAGAAAGGAGTGGACATAGGTCAAATGCTTGCTGATACTACAAATGAACATCGATCACATCTTTTTGACCTGAACTGTAAAATATGCACGGGAAGAACACCCGCTGATGCAAATGAAGATAAACCCAAGACTGTTAAGGTAGCCACTACAATCAGTGTAGAGAAGTCTGATTCCTTTGAATTGGAGAAAAAAATTGATACAAAAATTGAAGATCCTATTGTACTTAAACCTTCAAAAACCAAGAAGATGTCTAGTAAAAAGTCCTCTAAAAGAACCAAGGTGGTTCATGAAGAAACTTCAGATCATGAACCTTCTTCTACAGTTTCTTTTGGATCACCGGATGTAGATGCGCAAAATAAGAAGTCCAAGAAAGATCAATCTTCAAAAGGTCCTCCTTCTGTATGGAGAGGTTTTATATACATGATTGATGTCGCAAAATTTGTCACTAGCGCTCTGAAAGTGTCGGGTCCAACAGACAGTTTAAGTACCGATATTCCAGACTCTGTTCAAGTTTGTGGTCGTATTTCTCCAGATGAAGTCTGGAGTTATTTAGGCAAAATAAAACAATCCGGAAACAAGGAACTTATCATTGTTCGTTTTCAACCAGCTAATGATGAAGAAAAGTCAACATATGAATCCTTTTTCACTTATTTAAACAGTCGAAAAAGATATGGTGTTGTGAAAAGTTCATGTAAAACTATAAAGGACTTCTACATAGTACCTCTTTCTAGCCATGCACCAATTCCTTCAGTGCTGACTCCTTTTAATGGACCAGGTAAATTTTTGTTTACTATAATTGTATACTACTATAGCCATGAATTTATTTCACACAAATACAAAAATGGAATAACTTAGGTCTCCTCTTGTGAGTTTAAAGGCAGAGCATATTAGAATTGTAAATCAAAGTAGTTGGTTGTTAACGGGATAATGAAAAGCATAGATATATTGGTTTATTATTTAAAAATTAAAAAGGAAATTATACATTAATCGATTTAAAAAAATTCTTTAATTTAAACAGTATTTTTGTTCGCTAAAAATGTTTCAAAAAGTCCTTCACACATCCTACGTGGGAGACTGAGAATTGAATTGTAGTAGCTCCAATAGACATTTTCAATGCTTGTAAAACTGGTTGAATTTTATTATAATGTGTACAGCTACATAAAATATTTCTAAAAGCATTGAAAAATAATAGTAATGAAAATGTTCACCACAACCAGGAATTGAACCCTGGTTTTGCCTATGATTGGCGACCATGTTACCTCAGATAGAACACATAAAGAAAAATAGTTGCTTCACATTTCATCAGTTGCTGGTGATGGCCCGGAAATAGCCTTCTCCTTTTGCCTCTTAAAAGGGGACTAAAGGGTAATGATAGAGTTGAATATTCATGGGTGAAATAAATTCATACTGCAATTTCATAGTTTTAATTTAACTTTTGGAGACCACATCTCACGGGTTAAGGTACATGTCTCCACCTAAGTATGATGATGTACAAGTAAAATTTCAGTTGATCGCCAATGTTTGTTACAAACATTTTTAGAGAAAGTAGTAGGGTGGGCTAGCTGTCAGCTACCTTATATAAGCATAATAGGAGGTATCAGGAAAAGCAGTGAAAAGGATACTGTTCAATTAAATCAAAGCCTAACATTTTAAAAATATACTTCTGCTCTTTTGGTATACATGTTTTATAAGTGAACAGACCAGGATAAGAACAAAGTCTAAGTCAAATAAAATTTGTAAATTTAATAATCTGAATTAATGAAAAATCATAGAAGCATTTAAGTTCAATAAGTATATCCACAGGTTTATAATAAACTACCTGCTGGAAAAGTATCTTGCTCCCTGTTTTGTAGTAGTCTTATTTGTTGGTTTTTAAAATTTAGATACTACTGTTGTTTGCTAGTCTTGACGTATTATCTGAATCAGGACCTTTTTATGTAACACTCGTTTTTGAATTAATTTAATTTATTTATGGACATACTATTTTGGACTTATTTTATTTGGTCTATTCAAACTTGGACGACCCAAAATGGTTATACTATAAGCTACTGCTAGTGTCTATAATTTTTTTATTTTATGGCTACACTGTGTGACTATCAAAATGCACAAACATGTGGGGTATAGAAAACTATATTACTTCACAATGTTTCAAAAGGCTTCATGAATTTTATTCTTACAAAAACCAGAATCTCTGGAGTTCAATAAAACTATATATATATATATATATATATATATATATATCTATCACGAATGTATTTATTTATACTAAGGGAGAATGAATATGTCGAGACTATCAACGGACACGTTGAGGCCCTAACCCCGTCACGCTAAGGGGGGGGAGGGAAAAGGAGGTGGTCTTATTTTTTGCATCCTCGCAGCAGCGTTAATCGCGTCGAAAAACGTAATTTTTAAGAACCAATGAGATTGCAGTATTATTTTATTAAGAAACGCTAAAAATAATCTCAACATATACATTCTCCCTGAGTAGAAATAAATACATTCTTGTATATATATAGGCTTTAAATGTGAGCCAATTTCATAAGACTTTTGAATCAAACTCTTTATTAAAAAGACCTTTACTTTACTTGTTGCAATAGCAATGCATCGATCGAGAATTTTTTTCTCTAATTTACCTTGTTACCTAAAAAAACTTCTAAAAGTACATGTAAAATCTTCCTTGAAAAAATTTTTTTTAAATAGTTTAAAATGTTTGAAACATATTGATTAAAACTGACCAACCCTGGTAAATGAATTTATTTAAGAATTATTTACTTTTAAGTATAAGATTAAACATTTTTGATTCTAAGGTGTCACTTGTTTAAGGGTTGCCTGATTTAAATCAAACGATTTTTTTAAATCGTTGATTTCAATCACCTATTATACTTCAATGTCAATTCAGAGCAAACTAAGTGAAATTAAGTTTTTAAATAGTTAAACTAAATTTAAGTATATATTAATTTAAATTTCAGTTTACAATACCGTTTCACTCAAATTATTAATCAATTTGTCAATTAAAAGCAAAAAAGAATCTGATTTTAAAAAATCAAAAAATCAGCAACCCTGCTTTTTTTTTCCAAATAAAATAGGCCTACTTTCCTTTTTATGTTGAAATTTTTCCAAAAGTACTTTTAACATTGCATTTTCTGTTATATTTTAGGGTTGGAAGTTGATAGACCAAATCTTCTGCTTGGTGTACTTGTTCGACATAAAGCAAAAAACAAATCAAGTTCTGGTCGATCCAAGTAGGTTTTTATACTGTGCTGGTTTTAACTATTAATTAATAAACAAGTATTATAAGTTTATTTCCATTTGTTTCTAAAATGAAAACTTCTAAAGCTTACTGTGCCAGTATCAATTTTTTTGCATGGGAATGGCCAAACGTTTCTAAATTTAGGAAAGTTGAAACAAATTAAGATAAAAGATACTGACATTTTACTACCAAGTACATTTAAATGCTTTTTGTTTCGGTGTCAATATGAATTGCTATAAAATCTGCTCCATTTTATTTTACCACTGCCCTAGACGTCCTACCCACAGCGCTACTCAGCAAAAGACAAAAACCAACTATTGTAGGCACAAACTACTTCCCGCGGTTGCAATGGTTACTGATGGGCTAATACCCAGGGCACCTACTTATTCAATGTCAATTAATGCTAATTAAATAAATAATGGATAAATTTAAATAAGATTCAATAAAAAATGTGGGTCATGTGATTTGTTTATTTCTTGTTGTATTGTTAAATTTATTGTGTGCTCAGTTCTTTCTTCATTTTCAGTGCATGCACAAAATTGGCATTGCACAAGCCATTTCCCTCTAAAACATAACAAGCTTTAACGAGTCTTATGAGTTCAGTATCACCTATTCAAAATTTAAATATAAATTAAATAAATCATTACATTTAATCTTCAGTCAATTTGCACTTTTCTGTGTTTATTAGTAAATTAAATTTTTCATTTTTAGGTCTAAAACCTCAGATAAAGTTGAACCATATGAGCCATCATATACTCCACCGCTGGATGCATTGCCATGTCAGAGTACCACGGTAGACAGTAGTAATTCAACTTCTGCGTATCAACCTACAACTCGTAAAGCAGAAAAATCACTTAGTAAAAGAGTAAAAGTCTCAGCTGATGACGAACCTTATGAGCCCTCGTATACCCCACCTTTAGAAAAAATTCCGAAACTGACAGATGAGGATGATAAACCTTATGACCCTGAAGACAATGAAGATCTTGAAAATTCCAAGCCTGGGTTGGATATTCGATCCCTTTTACCAATTTTGCAAACAAAATCATCATTACCATCAGCTAGTGCAACTAGTCTTCTCACTTCAGTGGCAAGCGCTGCCATTACAGCAAACACTGATCTAGAGACTCAGAAGAAACTTTTAGCTGAACTAACTAGGGAAGTAGAGCACCAAAAGGAACAAATAAATCGCTCTTTGGTAGGAAATGTGTCTCGTATACTATCAACTGCAACTGACTCACCTGCAGTTGGTTCATTGACACCTCCACCATTGGTAGAAAATTTAAAAAAGAGTTCGAGGGTTTTAGATAGCTCAGGCAACTTATCTGCAAATTTGCAAGATATTCAAATTCCTGATATGCTTCAAAGTATATTAAATAACATCCGTGGAAAACCTGCCACTGGCCACCCATTATCAGCTGTCGAAGAAAAAGCACAACATGCTATTCCAGTTGTAAAAGACCCAACTGAAAATTTAGAAGAGCATAAATCTTCCCCGTTTTCTGGAATTCTGGGTTCCTTGGGAACTGTAATTCCATTTTTATCAGATGATACCCCAAAAGTTATCAATCCACCTTTGATACCTTCAGCAAAAACACACTCATCAGTAACATCTGATATTGAATCCCGGAAAGGTGGCTCTCCGATTCCCTCATTTTTAATACCACAAAATAAGCCATTAATTACAACACCAAGCATTGTAAACACAGTAGTCTCTGCATCTGTTGCAGACATTTCCAGTGTCATATCCGGGAAATCATCCTTCAATAATAGTTTGACTACAAAGGATATGCAATCATCAAAATTAAAAACAGGAGTACCAGTAGCTCCACCTGTTATAACAGCTTCAACTGTTGCATCCGTAACTCCTTTAAAAGCAGGCATTCAAGCAACTCCTTTAAAAGCAGGCATTCAAGCAACTCCTTTAAAAGCAGGCATTCAAGCAACTCCTTTAAAAGCAGGCATTCAAGCAACTCCTTTAAAAGCAGGCATTCAAGCAACTCCTTTAAAAGCAGGCATTCATGCATCTCCTTTAAAAGCAGGCATTCATGCATCTCCTTCAAAAGCAGGCATTCATGCAACTACTTCAAAAGCAGGCATTCATGCAACTACTTCAAAAGCAGGCATTCATTTTACTATCAAAAGACTTAAAGCACCAACGCTGCCATGCAACAATTCCCCTATTGTAGAACCTGAACCGCTCAAAAAGTCAAAGATAGGAGATTTACCACCAATATTGTCAAAATTACCAGTACCAGAGAGGTCTCTTACACCGCCTCTACCACCACCGCCTCCACCACCACCGCCACCTACTACTACTAAAAAATGTGAAGCTGCTCCAATCCCATCATCTGAAACTGTTTCCCTTTCTTCAACCTCTCCAACAACCACTCCTGAACGCAATACATTTACTCCTCCCACCACTAAACCTAATTTTACCCCTATTAATGTTTTGTCAACTTCAACTTCGTCTTTAATATCAGCAACCATTACTGAAAACAAAACTGCATCTGTATGGAGCCCAGTTACGGCTCCTGCATCTAGTTATACCAGTGTATCAGAGAGAGTTAGTCAATGTGCTCTGGTAAATTTGAGCTCTTCTCAATCTACAACGCTTACTTCTAACCCACAAACTCAGGTTAACAAGTTAATTGATACAGGCCCTAAATCAAGCTCCTTACAATCTAATTTAACCCCACCTCTGCATACAATACCGGTGCCACCTACTAAGGTTGGGATAAGTTCACAAATTCTGCAACCAACTTCAATGCCCAAATCAAATACTACACGAATGGTCAAACCATTTCAATCGGAAAAATCAGTTCCAAAGAATGATCAAACAATTGAAAAAACTGTTGACTCTGCTCTTCAGTCAATTCCTATACCACCACCTAAACCTGCCACAGCATTAAAAGTGCAATCAATTCCATTACCAGTGACCCACGCTTCTCATCAACCACCCCATTCTGTACCGGTAAATACATGGCCTGCTTCAGGATTTACTGAACCACCACCACCTGGAGTTGAAACAGATGAACTTCAATCAAAAGATAAAGTTATTCCAACGGCTTTACCACATCATCATTATCAATCAATTAGCTATCCCTCTCAATCTGGCTATTCAGTGCAGTCAACTTTTTATAACCAACATCCTTCAAACCCGTACTATATGACTCAGAACTCTCAGTGGAATAGAGCACCAGGATCTATGGCAAATATACATCCACCGGGACCAAATAGTTGGTCACAGAATCAACATTATCATTCACAGTCTCAGTATCATTCGCAACAGCATATTTCCACTCATCCTCAACAGCCTATGCCGCGAGCACAGCAGCAATATCCCTACCAACCACAGCAACCTCACCAGCATCCACATCAGCAGCCGCCACATCACCACCAACAGCATTCTCATCCGCCACAAACTACACATTCTCACCCCCTTCCGCAGCCACATACACCTTCGCAACAAAATCCTCATCAGCCATTACAGCAAAATCCCAACCAACAGCAACATCCAACAACCCACCCTCAGATTCCACAGTCACAGACCCAACCGCAACAGAACACTGGAACACAACACCTTACGCAACAAAACCCTCAGCAATCCCAACAATATCGTCCAAGAATGCCCCCACTTGGAAATCAGAGAGCTCCTTGGAGACCTCCAAGGCAAAGGTGGAATGGACCAAATCCAAGGTGGAATAATGATAGAGGACATTATAGTGACTATAATCGAAGAGATTGGGATAGAGACTCCCATTCCAGAAGTAGAAATAGATCAAGAGATAGAAGCGCAGAGCGAACTAGATCAAGAGATAGAAGCGCAGAGCGAACTAGATCAAGAGATAGAAGCGCAGAGCGAACTAGATCAAGAGATAGAAGCGCAGAGCGAACTAGATCAAGAGATAGAAGCGCAGAGCGAACTAGATCAAGAGATAGAAGCGCAGAGCGAACTAGATCAAGAGATAGAAGCGCAGAGCGAACTAGATCAAGAGATAGAAGCGCAGAGCGAACTAGATCAAGAGATAGAAGCGCAGAGCGAACTAGATCAAGAGATAGAAGCGCAGAGCGAACTAGATCAAGAGATAGAAGCGCTGAGCAAGACTCCAGCAGAGACAAAAATAAAGAGGGCTCCCCTGAAAGTGCTGAAGATGAAACCAAGATAAGAAGAGAAAGTAGAGAAAGAAGTAGTAGCCAACATCGTAGTAATAGCCGTGAACGTAGTCGTGAAAGAAGTAAGAGTCACTCATGCAGTAGGGATCGAAGCAGGAGTCATGATAGAACTCGGGGAAGAAGTCGAGGGCATAGTAGAGACAGGAGTAATAGTGTGGATAAATCTAGGGGAAAAAGTCCAAGCTTTGAGCGTAGTAGAAGTAGGGAAAGAAGCCATTCATCCAATAGAAGTAGGAGTCGAGATCGCAGTAGAGACCGTAGTAGAAGTCGAGAACGTAGTAGAGCCAAGAGTCGTGACCGTAGTAGAAGTAGGGATTATAGCCGTGACAGAAGTAGGGATAAAGGTAGACGAGATAACTGGAAACGTTTCCGACGATACAATGGTGGTAAAGACCGGTTTAGACGCAGACAAAATTTTTGGGACAATTCATCAAAACGAAAATCATAGCCTCATGATATTTAACTGTGAAAATACCTGTTCCACGTGGCATTCATTTTTCCCGAAAACTTAACGTACAGCAAGTACTAAAAGGATTTTAAATGTCAGATGGTGTTGAAGTAGACGAAAAGCTTTCCTATCTTAAACCCAATGAAAACATATTGTTGCGTTTGAGTGGACTACTAAAGGAAATGTTATAAATTGTTTGTGTAAATTAATAAAAAATGGCATCACTGGAATATTGCTGTAAGCTTTCGTTCCATAACATAAAAGTTAAAATTAATCGAAATATGTAAAATATTTAGAAAAGCAAAATTTTAGGCTATTATTCACTCTTTAAAATTTAATTTCTAAAATTTACTTACCTGTGTACATGTAATTTGAAATTTGTAAATACAGTTGTTTTATTCATTATGAAGATCCACTTATCACATATAAACACTATCATTGATATAAAAACAATCTATTGATGTTTTTAGTTAAATTTGTCATCTCATTTCAAAAACTGGTATTCTTTTGTGTAATGCTAAATAATAAAAGCCTAGTAGTTTTAAAAGAAATTGTATAATTCCACCTGAAAATATTAAACCGAGTAAGAGTAGCTTGTGCTGATAAATTATGTGCTATATTTTTAGAAATATATATATATATATATCTAAAATATAGGACTTTATAGGACTATTTTTCCAAAGTTATATGATTTTATAGGCCTATATATGCTAGTTCATTTACTAAATTAATACATTTAAGAACAGTATATTTAGTTAAATAAATCTGATTTTCACTTAAAAATTAGAAACTTCAACCATTTTATCACAAAAATATACTAGTAGCTAACCATGTTAACAATAACAAAAGTATAGACTAGACTTTGTATAGGAATTTATCCTAAAGCTAAATCTAGCAATATAACTAAGTCTTTTTTAGGGATTTTGCTAAAAATATAGGATTTTATAGGACCTCTGGGGCCCTGGAATTTCCACTCTTATTACTGCTAAATGGGGAAAAAGCATAAGGAGTGAGTTCAGTTATAAATTGGTACGAAGGCACAGTTGAAATATAACATAAATGAGAAAATGGTTCAGAAGGTCTTATTTTTAATAAAACCAATTAAAATTGAAACAATGGCATACATTTGCCAAAAATAGACTTAGTACAGGTTGGTATAAAGTATAAAAATCTATATAGTAGGTAGTGGCATAAGTTAATGATACGGTAATGGTTAGGTTTAAAGTGGACTTTGAACTGCCATGTTTATGGTGGATCGAAGAATTTCACATTTCTGCCATTCTGTTCAAGAGAAGCTGTGGGTGAATGGCGCTAGTTACGTTAAAAATAAGTCTTAACCCGTAATAGCAGTCAATTTTTTGATTAAGTTCGTACTCCTTTTCACCAAAAGTCAATTGGCTTCGTGCTTAGGAAATATAGCGCCATCTTCCTTACAATCCTTCAACTATAATATGTGAAGAATTTCTATTTTTTTCGGTTGAAACTTTCAGCTGTTGTGGAGAGATAATTTTAAACTATCAGAAAGCTTTCATATATTCCATTTAAAACTCGGTCGGTAGGCGGCGATGCTTATAACCAAAATTTAAACCACGCATGAAGCCTATATGACTTCATACCGCATTTTGATGAAGTACCACGATATAAGTTCTATTAAAAGTAAGGTCTTTCAACCGTTTCGTCAGTGGTGGCGCCAGGAATTTTCGCGAGGGTAGGCAAACCAAATAAATGGGCCCCCGACCCGGGACCCCCTTTTCTCCACGAAATGCTTCAATAAAATAAAGTAGTGATGTACATGACGAACAAAAAAGTTCTAACAACAGTAAAACGAGTCCAAATATAACAGAACTGGTTTTATTTACTAGGAGATACCTAAAAAATTTCTAAATACATTATCGACAATTGTTTCATTGTTATTTATAAATAATTTTATCTCTTGGGACAATTTTGAGACCCTTTCTAGATTAATTTGGGGCCCCTTTTAGGGTGATTTTGGGCCCCTCAAAATTTTAAGGTAGGCAGTGGACTACCTGGCCTACTGCGTTTCGTCATTAATCAGTTTTTAAAAGTAGCTTGGCCTGAAATTCGTCAAGGGGAGAAAATTTTGTACAGTCAAAGCCCAAGATAACTGATTTGTAAGCAACCCAAATTAATTCCGTACATGACGACGCGCTGTACTTTTGGCTATGGCCGCCATGATGTTTTCCCAATGGTAAAAATGGGTGACGTATTATCTATGTCATGCCGTCAAGTCCCTATTGGTCGAATTTGAGAGAACGTTCTTACGTACGACACTACCAAATGTATTGGGCGTTCAGTCTCATTTACCTGCTTTTTTGCCCAAAACAGCGGGTTATTTTCGCGCGCAAAATTAATTTTAAAAGCCGTCAATTGTTGCTATGTTTAGTCACGTGTGTCTAAATTATATATATCCCTACTTGCAGAATTATATCTAATTCTGCTACTGGCATAAGTGTATCATGCCTTATTAACTTATGCTACTGGGAAAAGTATGCCAGAAAATCAGTCCGGTGCTAATTTTTATAATTTTCATACTTTGTGGTATTATGTTACTTATGACTAAAGTGACATAATTACTAAAAGCCTGTAAGTGATAAAGATTTCCTAATTGATGCTATTGAGATAGAGCGAGTAAAATAATAGGCGATGCACCCACTTTCTGGTTTTTACTTTTGCTTTTTCATTTAAATGTAGGTAGATGGCAGTAGCGTCTCTGTCGAGTGACAAAAAACAAAAAATCAATAAGCCTGCTGGCCTTCTCTCCGCCAGTTTTCGAAGTTCTCATTAGTCTACCTTTTAGCAATCTTTCTCGGTTTTCAGCTTCATTCCCACTCCAAAGTATACACTCCTAACTTTTACTTCCTTGCATTAACACGTTTTGTAAATATGTCACCGTTGCCTAAGTTATTGTAATGGCCTGTGCACGCGAAATTTCTTAAATTAATTTCTGGTATTTTAATTCGACAATTCTTGCCACTAGGCTCTAGTATTTGAACCCCGTTGTCTAGGCAACAGCAAGGTTTAAACTTTAAAAACATTATCCCAAACATTTTATCAGCTAATTCGAATTTTTATCGATATGACGCCATAAGTGTAGCAGCAGTGCGGCCATGCCTAATTTACATCGCAAAATCATGGATGTAGCAAGGATACTGTCTAAGAGGATAGGTAGCCCGCCGTACCTCCTGTATTATAAAAACGCCGTCAGCATTGGCGCGTTTAAAATAAATCGAAAGACGTGCCGGCTTGTTTCTTTTCCGTCAAGGACAGAATTCCAATAGCGCCGTATAGATAACAGCCATAAAATTTTGTGAAATATTTTTCGTGAAAAAAATATTTTTCGTGAAAAAACAATTTTCGTGAAAAAACAATTTTTGTGAAAAAAAATATTTTTCGTGTAAAAAATATTTTTCGTGTAAAAAATACTATTCGTGAAAAAAATTGCTAATTCATGAAAATAAATTTGCTAATTCATGAAAAAATAAAAAATAAATTCGTGCAGTAAACTAAATGCCAACGTAAAAATATACTACAATTATATTTTATATATTTCTAATTTTGACCTGGCTGGCTTCGTGTAAAAATATTTTTACGATTTTTATTTTATATTTCTAATTTTGACCTGTTCGTTTTGTGTGAAAAAAATAATTTCTAGGAATATATTTTTATTTCGAATTTTGACCTGCACGACGTTGTGTAAAACAATTCAATGAAAAATACTTAAATTATCACAGATGGCGTTAGTGGGAAGGAAAAGTAATCATGGATCACTTATTCTATAAAAGTACTAAATATCGTAAGACCAGGGCTAACCACAACGTGGTTCAATATTTTGTTTCTTTATTTTTGATAATAATAATGTTTCGTTCCCTCTCCCCTACGCTACAGATTCTAACCCTCACCTCATAAAAGTAACTGGTTCTTACCATCTTGTTTTACTGTTTATGTTAATGTTGCCTTTTTCGATAGTAATAATTAATTAATTCAAACTCTCTCATATCTCCATCGACTATAAATGTCACCCCCGAATAGATAAACTGTATCCCACTTTGATAAAAATGTAAATAGAATTAACATTAACTTCAATTTAAATAACCTTTGAACTTTTAAATAAGTTACTTTTAATTCTTATGTGACATAAGAACTAAAAGTAATTTACAGAGGTCATAGCACATAGTAAAACCTTGCCATCTAATGTAAAATTAAGTTAATTAATTAAGGGCTACTCTCTAGGTAAATTATAAACCAAATCCCTGCCTTCCACAAGGCTAAAAATTAATCCGTCGCCACGATGGTGATAATTAAAGTGTGTGTCTTTGTGGTCCGGACAATTCCCAAAATTCGTAGACTTGCTGGCACGGAAGCATAAAAGCCCCTAAATCACGAGATTTACCGGGACAGTTCTCAGCTTACCGCGATCCCACCATATACATTGTCGATCGCGCCCCCCTCTATGCAATTTTTGGCTGGCCTATTTACAATTAAAGTTGCCTGAAATGGTTAAATTTCAGTTGTTTTCAATCTAAATCTCAATTGTAATCCTTTTGTAGAATAGTTGAACGCCTTTTCTCCTTCTCGCGCTTGGGGCCAGACAAAAACGTCACCGGGGTTTGATTCGATTGCGTCGGGTGTTCAACTATCAGTTACTTTCAAAGTTCTCACGATCTTTAGTCCTTTTATAGAATAAGTGATCAATGATTACTTTTCTTTGCCACAAACGCCACATATGGTAATTTCAGTACTTTTCATTGATTTTTTTACATTACGTCGTGCAAAATATTTTTTGCATACCAAAGTATTTTATTTGCATACCAAAATATTTTTGTGCGTAAAAAAATATTTTTTTGCATACCAAAGTATTTTATTTGCATACCAAAGTATTTTATTTGCATACCAAAATATTTTTGTGCGTACCAAAATATTTTTTTGCATACTAAAATATTTTTTTTAACAGGAACGCAAATATTTCTCCCACTATTTTTTTATCACAACAAATTATTTTTATTTCATTTTCTAATTTTGACCTGGATGGCGTGCCATATACGCCCTTTTCATTTTCTCGGGAATAACACCAGTCTTATGAAACCTAGTTTAACCTACTTTCATTCACAGCCATTCGTTAACTTACTCCGGGACGTACCTTTCGGGGGGGGGCAGGGGGGAGGCTCCCCCCCCCCCAAAGTTTTGTAGAGTTGGCAAATCGAGGTGGACTTGGCAAAATGAAAATTATGAAACGTGTTCGTTAATTAAAAAAAACTCCTAAATCGATAGTAAACAAATCATTTAGAATTTCCCAGCAATTTACTTCCCTAAAGTCATTAACTATGTTTGAGATTAACTATGTTGCTTCTCCTTATGTATAACTTACAAGACTTGATTTCTAAGATAGGCAGCTAGTGTGTCGGAACTTTAGTTCAGCCTTGTGGTAAAAGCTTTTTAAATAGTCATTTTTCCTACAGCACCTTATAAAATTGAAAGGCAGATAGACGCGTGATAGAGAATATCGGTTGTTCGTTATTATTTCAGTGTTCATTTTCTACGTTAAATTTGGCAATCTGTATAAAATTTATAAAAATAGTTTTAATTTCTATAGGAGATGTTACAGTTTTTTTTACTTAGGGTAAATTAGGTAAGTCGTGAAAATTATAGTGATATTCTTTAGGAAAGTGAAAATTTCACAAGCCAATATTCCTAAAGTTGCGTTGGGTAAAGATAACGTGTGATCATATGGTGTGATACAGTGTCGGTTATTCTTACGTTAATATTTCAGTAATAAGTGTTTGAATTGTTTATGTTATATTTGGGTATGAATAATTACAGTTATTCAAAGCAGTTCAGTTAAACAACAACTAGTATTCGTCAGGATGAAATGTATCTATTTTTTACTACAGCGGGATACACAACGAGAAAATAATAAGCGGGTTTGATGATCGTTCAACCTCTGTTTTCTTCTTCGTGTATCTCACTTTATATATAAAGAGAGTACGCAAATGCTTCACTCAATATAACTAGACGCCGAACCGTTTTTGCCATTGATTTGGGAATAGTACCGCTAGAATGACATAGGCGCGTTCGGTTATCGTGGTTTTCAGTCGGCGCACTCAGCCGTCAACTCTATCATTATAATACGGGTGGCGCCATCTATAACTTCCAAAGTACATTAGTATCATTAATTCAATTGTATAGTATATAGTTCCCGCCGCTAACAGCGGATGGCGCCACCGATTATAATTTTAATGAAACATTTAAATTGAAATCTACCGTAACAATCCAAACTTAGACGACTTGACAAACTTTGGTTTTTACTTGGCAAATTTCACTTACCTCCCCCCCAAACGTACTCTCTTCGGTACGCCCCTGAACTTACTAGCAGCTAGAAGGTAGTTTGCTGCATAGCCGGCGCAGTAACATCTCTTCCTTCATTTATTTTTACGTCTTTCGTTCTAGGATAGAGTACAATCGTGGGATATAATGTCCCGAACCTGTTGGTTATATTTCCGGTTCTACGAAAGAACAATAGCTTCTTGAACGCGCTGTGTACGCTCTATCATCACCGTTAACAAAAATACTCATTTGACAAAAACGTTACGCAAAATTAACGATTTTCCTTTGGACGTTATTTCTATTTCATCCAAGTGTCGGATTTTGGAAGCTGATGAATAGATTTGAGGAAACAGCGTAAAACGAAGAGTATATCCAACTTTACAGAATCAGTGGTAGTTACAACATTAGTTTGTGATATTCCAAAAATGATCAATTCTAATTATCATGAAGAATTAAATTATGAAGTAGGTTAATTTGTATTTAGGAATTTTGGCATTAAAGATAAATAAAAATTGTATAGAATATTGAATCATACGTTTTAAATAACGCGGTTCTTGACTGAACAAATAAACTTACGTTTTTTTTTAAATATATAATTTTTTTTTTATATAATAATCAACTAGGCTAATACCCAAGGCACCACCTTAGGCCTAAGTCATCTAGCGACTTTTAAAGCCTTTAATTCAGGTGGCCGGGTTACAACGCGTAGGACTGTGGTGACAAGCCCTGCATGCCACGCGAGCCAACAGCTCCCTACACTAACTATTACCGTTAATCTCTATAAGTTTTTATGGAAGGGGAAACCGAAGAACTCAGGGGAAAACCCCTTAAACCAGTGCACAGTGTTTCGAAATAGACTTTTTAGTGACAAAATTAAAAATAAACTCAATATAATAAATGTATATATATTTTAAATTGTTGTTATAAGTTGTATTCGAAAATATAAATTATATTTCGCTACCTGCCACCAGAGGGCCAAACGTTCCCTACATGGAATTCCATAGAATTTCTTTTTCCAAACCGTGTATAGACCTATGTTATACATAAATTTAAAATTTGGTAAAATTCGGTTGAACAGATCTTTTGTAAAATGCAATCAAAGGGCCAATTTTGACCAAAATACGGCTTTTTCTAAAGGCTTTTTATCCAAAAGTTGCAAGTTGTTGCAAAATATTTCATTACTGTCTTGTAGAACCGTTCCCGTAGGATAGCTTGCAAAAAACCCGAGCACCAATGACCTCCAAGTTTTTAAGATATATCAAGTTTTATAACGTTGAAAAATATTTCTTGAAATAGCTAATTCATGGTGTCTCTGCACATCTTGTTTGCCTTTTCGTTACTAAAAAACCTACTACGAAGGAGAAACCCCTAGCTACAAGACAGTAATGAACTATTTTGCAACAACTTGCAACTTTTGGATAAAAGGTCTTTAGAAAAAGCCGAATTTTACCAAATTTTAAATTTATGTATAACATAGTTATACAGGGTCTTTTTTTTTGCTCGGAAAAGTGTTTTTTTTTCAAAAACTATTTATAGTACCGATTTCAAATTTGGAAGGTCAATTCTCTATACCGGGGGACATCAGTTTGAGAAATTTGAGCGTTTTCGGTAATGTTTTTCACCAATTTTGAAAAATTATTTTTCGACCACTAGGTGCGAGATAAAAAAATTCTATTATAAAGTTGTAGGCCGTCATCGAAAACCCTTAAAAATTGTTCACTCGACGAAAAACAACTTATTTATCAGTGAAAATTCGAGCTTGAAAAATTTACAAGTTGGTGAAGCCAAATTACGATTGTTTGAAACGATAATTGAAACCGAATTACCTAATCCAGTTGAAACTTTGGTTAAAAAAACGACCGGATTTAAAAAACACGAGGCTATAGGTCAATCCTAAACATGCATTGGGTATTTAAAGGAAAACTTTGGGAGATTATTATCAGTGTTTGATAATATTTCGAACAATGCCTCGTTATTCAGTAGCTGAGCGTACCGAGATAGTTGCCATTTACTATGGAGAAGCAGCGCAAAACCTTAGAAGAGTGACTGAAATCTTCGCAGAAAGACATCCAAATGGAGCACCATCTGTAAATACAGTAAGACGAGCAATTCACGATTTCAATCAATTTGGTAACTTGCAACCTAGGTTTCGCGGATTGGGTCAACCGGATTTAGACTTCGAGAACAATGTACTCGCGTACTTTGTGGCATATCCTCGTCACAGATGCGCTAACGCCGCTGCTGATTTGGGTTGTTCTGCAAATCGTGTGTGGAAAATTCTTCGTAAGAATCGCTATCACCCATACAGAGCTACGCTCCACCAAGGACTAATTGACGGAGACCATCAAAGACGTTATGAATTTAGCAACTGGTTACTAAATGCTGTCCAAGAAGATAGACAATTTTTGCGCCATGTTTTGTTCTCCGACGAAGCGTCATTTTCTAGAGATGGGCCCTTTAATCATCAAAACAGCCATCTTTGGTCTGACATCAACCCACATTGGGGTTTTGAATATCATCACCAGGTTCAATTTGAACGGGTCAATGTTTGGGTTGGACTTGTTGGAAACCGTTTGATTGGTCCCTTGTTCCTGCCGACGAACCTCAACGGCCAAAGGTATTTACATTTTCTACAGAACGAACTGAGTGACGCAATCGACGACCTTCCATTGGCTGAAAGACGTCAGTTGTGGTTTCAGCAAGATGGCGCCCCTCCGCATTTGTCCCGGCAAGTAACTGAGCACCTCAACAACGAGTTTCCTGAAAGGTGGATAGGGAGAAATGGTCCAGTGCATTGGCCAGCAAGGTCACCTGACCTAACACCGCTGGATTATTTTCTCTGGGGATTCGTTAAAGCAAAGGTATACGCCACGCCCATTGAAACTAGGGAGGAACTCATTAGACGAATAATCAGTGCTTGCCGAGACGTCACACCAGAAATGGTAGAGAAAGCGTTTGAGAACTTAATTGTCCGCGCACAAACCTGTGTTGCAGCCAATGGTGATATTATTGAAAATGTTTTGTAAAAATTTATGTGAATAAAATATCTGCATGTACATTTTTTCAAGTGTGAAAACTCTACTACGTTTGTATTAGACTTGTTCCCTTTTCAATTATCGTTTCAAACAATCGTAATTTGGCTTCACCAACTTGTAAATTTTTCAAGCTCGAATTTTCACTGATAAATAAGTTGTTTTTCGTCGAGTGAACAATTTTTAAGGGTTTTCGATGACGGCCTACAACTTTATAATAGAAATTTTTTATCTCGCACCTAGTGGTCGAAAAATAATTTTTCAAAATTGGTGAAAAACATTACCGAAAACGCTCAAATTTCTCAAACTGATGTCCCTCGGTATAGAGAATTGACCTTCCAAATTTGAAATCGGTACTATAAATAGTTTTTGAAAAAAAACACTTTTCCGAGCAAAAAAAAAGACCCTGTATACACGCTTTGCAAAAAGTATTTCTATGGAATTCCATGTAGGGAACGTATGGCCCTCTGGTGGCAGGTAGCGAAATATAATTTATATTTTCGGATACAACTTAAAACAACAATTTAAAATATATATACATTTATTATATTGAGTTTATTTTTAATTTTGTCACTAAAAAGTCGATTTCAAAACACTGTGCAGTGGGGAGAGAACTTGCAAACTCCACGCGGAAGGAGTTGTTCCGAGTTTTCAACCAGTGCCACAAGTTGGGATCGAACCCGGCTCCTCTTGGTTTGAGGCGAAAGTGCTAACCACTCCGCCACCCCAAAGCTTTACATATCTGTAAATTAAGTAAATAGGTGTAATCCCTGAACCACCCTTCCATGCTAACAACACTTAATAACTAAGCCTTGTACAACGTACGATATAGCAAAGGATAAAAAAATTAGCGAAAAAGTAGATAAGTCCATTAAGAAAAGGGATAAAAAAGCTAAACCCTATTAGTGCAAAACTAAGTTAAATTAAATAAATTAGCCAGAAATTCCAACGGTAGACCGGTTTCGTCCAATTTGGGATTCATCAGTACCGGGCGGGAAATCTGGCGTGCGACTATTAAACCGAAAAGAGAAACTAAGCCTAAACATTAAAAATTTCAAAACGAGTTGCGTGGCAACGGAAAGCCGAAAAGCGGGAGGGTGGTGGAGAATAGTAGATACGAAATTCGTTAGAATCTTCTTTCCTTTCGAGGGGGTCGAATTTTAAACGAGAAAGTAACTTACCCCCCACGCTTTTGTAAGGCATTTGCGCTTCCAGCATTTTTGGCTCTGTAGTACCTTCTCCTAATCTAATTCTGATATTACCTATGTTTTTGACTTAAAAAAGCTAATACGGGAGCGCTGGACGCCGGTATACGTGGCAGATAGAAATTATTTACGTTTTGATAAGGAACTATTTGCTAAATTTAATTGGCGTCAAGTACAGGGTTGGACATAAGGCACTATACACGGCATTTGACTACTAAAATAAATACTTTGACTACTAAAATTAATCGAAATCTGGGGGCTCACTAGTCAATTTGACTAGTCAATTGTTTTTATACCCCCTTTTTACCCCCACTAGTCAGTGACTACTAAAATAAATTAATATAGGATGCTCACTAGTCAGGCTGACTACTAATGCTTATGTCCAACCCTGGTCAAGTACGCCTGGTGTTATTTTATGTGTGGAGCTTTCTCGGAGGTTAGGATTCACAGAGGGCGTTGTATTTCGCTTTAAAAGTGGAAATAGACGCTTCAATAAAACATTTTCAAGGAAATCGGCAACAAGTAATATATCAAAGAGCCAGGACCTGCAAGTTACTGTTTATTTGGTGCTTGTTGAAATCCGATTACGCGATTATAGCGATTTTCTCCGGTTTTTGTTACCAATTATTTAAAGTCAATTTTATCAAATACATTGGTGATAGTTAAAAACCTTGAACCTTGACATAGCTAACGTCGGCTGCAGACGCTTTACTCCATATTTTTTTATCAGGAAATCCAGAAGTCAGTAGAGGCTTTGGGTCATTCCATATGATTTCGACCAATCATGTCACCATGGGTCAATCGATTTTTTTTTAATTTTAAACACGGATAGATTTGTCTAAAAAACGGATAAACCCAAGGTATTAGCTGAAAATATTAAGTAGTTTTAGAATAAACACAGTTTAACCGAAACCCCCCCTTTTTTGGTATATCGTACCTCGATTTCAGTACCCCTTCGCTTTAAGTTTAATAACGTTTTATAAATATATTTTATTTTAACAAAATAAGACAATCTTACACATTTCGGCAAGGCCAATTCAAAGGCGGATTTTCTATAGTCCTAACTGGAATTGATACCAGGTTATTGGATGTCAAAATGTACATTTTTATTTTTGGGGGGTCTCATTCGAGGGGTTAAAGGGTCATGTGGGAGATTGAAAACACGAAATATAAATACACTTTAAGATAGCTCTAGAAAAGAGCTTTAAAATAAGCTCTTAAAAAATGGGTTTTTCCTTGTTTTTATTTGATAAATCAAAAACTATTTTCTTGAAATTCAACACTTTTGAAATTTTATATTTTTGATATCATACAAAAATGGTTTAAATCTTTTAGAAATTATTACTACGTATTTCACGATGTGTGATAAATAATGTTCGAATATTTTCTAAATCATAATCTTTTAGAATAAAGGATTTAGGTCTGGAAGCAGTCGCTGTAGGCCTTGATATCAGTCGCAAAATCAAGTTAAAGGCCTAAGTTTTCTTCTGCCTGTCCCCCTTTAAATTAGGCCAACATGTTCAGCGGTTGGCCTACCACCAGAGTATTTGTGCTCCACTAAGTTAATTTAAAGGGGGACAGGCAGAAAAAAACCTAGGCCTTTAAGAGGAACATGGCATTTGTCGTCCCGTTTAGGCCATGACAGACTGTTAACTTATGTATATATTTTTCAACCCTTAATTTTGCGTAGTAAATTGATAAAATATTAAATTGAAAATAATTACGTGTTAAATAGAGGCATTGAACTTTTTAGTGTCGCCTGTAATGTTTGTTGTGACTGAAAACTAAAACTAATCTATAAATAACTTGAAAAACCTTATACCCTTTAGTTTTGTAATCCACCATTTTGGTTAGCTTGGAAAATACATTAAGAAACACATGGTACAATAAATGCTTCCGAATTTTATTTTTACCTTTTGTAATACCAAGCTCCCAAAAGTATCAACACTTGCAAAAGATTCATTTTATATCATCTATAATGTGTGGTAGGTTCAATTTAACCTTCTTAGGGGGCAGCCTCGGCTGTGACCAGTTCATTTTCACTGAATCTTAGGCAGAATTCACAATTTAAAGAAAAAATAATAATTTATATGTATAGTCAGGAGTGGTTCTTTAAAATTTTTTCAAATTGCACTTAGAAATAGCTATACCAACAATTCTCATGTATAAAAAATGGTTTCATAAAAAAAAACGTTTTTTTTACGGCCTAGGAGCGCGCAAATTTTCAAATTCGAGGTCAAAATGTAACTTCATAGTGAAAACGCCTCCAACATGGGGAGTATAGCAGTCTGATAACTTCGGTTCATTTACTTCTGACGAAATTTAATGAAACTACCATTACGCAATTTCTGAAGTACTAGCAATTTTAAAAAACAAGGATGTTTTTAAATGTGTACCTTCCTATAATTTGCACAACATAATAAGTTAAGAACAAGCAGTTAGGCTTACATTAAAAGTTTATTTCAATTAAATTAATTAAAATAATTACAATTTTTTCAAAAATAATTCTTTATGAATTTGCATTTTTTTATGTAAACTGCGCACAGCCAGTCACGGAAAATAAACATTTATAAGAGGAATAACAACCTGAAAAATCTGGTGTAAAGAAATATATAGTTCAGGTTAGTATTCCTCTTATAAATGATTATTTTCCGTGACTGGCACATTCATAATGAATTATTTTTAAAAGATTATGATTTAGAAAATATTCGAGCAATATTTATCACACATCGTGAAATACGTAGTAATAATTTCTAAAAGATTTAAACCATTTTTGTATGATATCAAAAATATAAAATTTTAAAAGTGTTGAATTTCAAGAAAATAGTTTTTGATTTATCAAATAAAAACAAGGAAAAATCCATTTTTTAAGAGCTTATTTTAAAGCTCTTTTCTAGAGCTATCTTAAAGTGTATTTATATTTCGTGTTTTCAATCTCCCACATGGCCCTTTAACCCCTCGAATGAGACCCCCCAAAAATAAAAATGTACATTTTGACATCCAATAACCTGGTATCAATTCCAGTTAGGACTATAGAAACTCCGCCTTTGAATTGGCCTTGCCGAAATGTGTAAGATTGGCTTATTTTGTTAAAATAAAACATATTTATAAAACGTTATTAAACTTAAAGCGAAGGGGTACTGAAATCGAGGTACGATATACCAAAAAAGGGGGGGTTTCGGTTAAACTGTGTTTATTCTAAAACTACTTAATATTTTCAACTAATACCTTGGGTTTATCCGTTTTTTAGACAAATCTATCCGTGATTAAAATTTAAAAAAAATCGATTGACCCATGGTGACATGATTGGTGGAAATCATGTGGAATGACCCTTTAGGGTTTGCGACGCCCGAGGCGAATCTAGAAAGATTTAAAATGGTATCATTCGAAAGGATTTCATTGCACGTTTTTTTAAATTAAGAAATTATTATTAACTTACTAATTAAGGTAACTGTTAATTTAATTACGGAAATTTAATTTATTTAAGAAAATTACGAATAGACTCTTAAATAAAACATCTTCAAGGAAATCCCCAATAAGTAATATTTCCAAGAGTCATGACCTGCAAGTTACTGTTTGCTAAGCCTTAATATGTTAAAAAAATCTACCTGGTTAAAATTAAACATTCGTTGTGTTAATTACAAATTTACTAATTAAGAGAATTACTATTAAATTTCTTATTTAATAAATATTTAATGAATTAGTAAATTAGGGTAACACTGTAGCTGTAAAAATCGAGTTGTTCCACCTCTTCGGGAATTCGTGATTCCAGATCCGATCAATCAAAATCTAATGCCGGTGTGTTCTTTACTATTAACGAAATAAAATTGAACGTCTTAAGAAACGACTATATTTAGTTTATTAGCGTCTGCTGTTAAATAAAATGTCTAAATCTTTGCGCTAAAATTTATCTTTAGGTGGTTTCTTTTCGCTTGTTCCGGGATTTCGGAGTAGGGTAAGAAGAGTAAGGCTATAACGTAATTTTACTCCGATTCTGTGGGGGGTAATTCCATGCCAAATCACCCGTTTTCGGAAAATTTTTCCCATGGCACCATGCGCGATTTCGATGTTACTTTACACGTTAGCAATATAGATAGTTTTAGTGGGAAATACAAATTTTTAGCCCAAAATTCAACGTAGTTTTTAAAATATGATTTTTTGAAAAAATGATGTCTAGGCTGTACATTTTCGAAATGCCGAAAATCTTGGTATGTGCGTACGAATAACTCAAAACGTATTCAAGATAGACCCACGGAACTTTTTATTCTATAAATATAGGTAACAGTGAGTAACTAGGAAGTTTTTTTCCGAAATATATAAATTAGGTTTTTAATAAAAAATATTTGAAAATGGCGATTTTAACTGAAATTTTGTTTTTTGAGGTATACTAAAGATGATGTTGTCGCCAAGATATTAAATCGGAGATAAATATGAGAGTTGATATTATGTTAAATGGACCCAATGAACACGAAAATAGCGCTGAAAGAAATCTCAGGAATTTAGTTTTTGAGTTACAGCTACGTGAACCGACCTATTTTTTTGAAAAACTACCAAACATGGTAGTGATTGCGGCAAAATTACGGTACGTAGGGAGTTGAAAATCAAAAAAAGATTGCCACCGCTAAAAAGCTAAGATTTTAAGCTACAAAATACGTAAAGAAAAAAGTTGTTTATGGGAGACCTAAATAACCAAAATCAAGATTCAATTTTAAGTTATTTCAACTTGCTACGTAAGTTCCAAAACTTCGCACACGTGGCGCGGCAAACTGTAACGTTTGTTTCTAGTTAGATATTCACTACCATGTTTGGTAGTTTTTCAAAAAAATAGGTCGGTTCACGTAGCTATAACTCAAAAACTAAATTCCTGAGATTTCTTTCAGCACTATTTTCGTGTTCATTGGGTCCATTTAACATAATATCAACTCTCATATTTATCTGCGATTTAATGTCTTGGCGACAACATCATCTTTAGTATACCTCAAAAAACGAAATTTCAGTTAAAATCGCCATTTTCAAATATTTTTTATTAAAAACCTAATTTATATATTTCGGAAAAAAACTTCCTAGTTACTCACTGTTACCTATATTTATAATATAAAAAGTTTCGTGGGTCTATCTTGAATACGTTTTGAGTTATTCGTACGCACATACCAAGATTTTCGGCATTTCGAAAATGTACACCCTAGACATCATTTTTTCAAAAAATCATATTTTAAAAACTACGTTGAATTTTGGGCTAAAAATTTGTATTTCTTACTAAAACTATCTATATTACTAACGTGTAAAGTAACGTCGAAATCGCGCATGGTGCCGTGGGAAAATTTTCCGAAAACGGGTGATTTGTCATGGAATTACCCTGGTGGCGAATAGTTTGAGTCGGAGTGTGGCCTTTTTAGCAGATAAATTCTGGCTAGCAGACGACAAAATCCGATTTACTCCTTTACACTTCCTTTTCAGAAGGAGTAAAAAGAGTATCCTAATACTCCGGAACCAGCGAATAGTTTATGGGACAGAGTAAGTCTCATCCCCGGAACAGGTGAATATAACGTTTTAGAGTAAAAAGAGTACACTTTTAATCCGAGTACAGGCGAAAAGAAACCACCTTATGTTACCAAGAAGGAGTCACAAATCAATGTAAAATCATAATAAAATGCAAATATGAACTGTAGGGTTCTGTATATTTATTTATCTATTGAATTATTATTGGCCCTATTATAAAGTCTGTAGCAGACGACGGTTCGAAACCAAAAGTCAAACCTAGAACCGCGTGACAACCTCTTCCTATTAAACATATTGTTTTAGTCTATTAATTCAGATCTAATTAATCAACCTACAAACATTACATGAACCTTTCAGATCTTCTATTTCATTCATCATAACCCTCAAATACGCGTAATTGCATAGCTTCACAAGTCCTTACTCTGCTGACGGCCAAACGCTAATAGCGTCTCCTAGTACGCTACCCATCTAGATTTCGACGGCAACCATAAGAGGGCGTAGCGATACTTATGATCGCGAATTAAGTTTATAAAATCGCTTTCAACCACTTGAGGAATATGATCCTAATCCTAACAGCCACAGACCAAGAAGTTTTGGAGTATATCTGAAATGACAATATGAAACGTTTCTGATAATTGCACCACATAGTGCAATATCTTAGCCACCACTTCAATAATACCATTGAACTAATTTTCGCAGTTTTTGCGCGATCAAGGTTTAGTTCAAGACAGAGCCACCTAGAGTATAAAAAAGATCAAGGCGAAACATACTACTACCAAGGACTATAATATCCTACTCAGTCCGCTTGCAATAATTATTAGTCCAAGTCGGAGCTGACCGAGAGTGTTAGTATCATAAAAAAGGCTTTTTAATAAAGTGTCATCCTTGATTATTATTGCGTTACAAGTGCTGATAGTAAATGTATAAATATTGTTTACGAAATTTGGCGCATTATATTTAGGTAAAGAATATAAATAAATAATAAATATGTAAAGATGAAATATCAGAATAAATGGAATTTTATCTTCGCTTGGAAAATGTGTTTTCGGTATCGTCCAGTTTTCAATTTGGTAATACGCGTTCGCCAAACAAACATACGCCAAATATAAATGATACGAAAAAGAGGTTCGACCGCGCTCCAGTTTTTTCCTCAATTTCGCCGAGATTTATCGAGAGTTGTAACTTTTTCCTCGCCGGGCAATTTCCCGAAGTGGAATAGACGCCGAGCTCGTCTTTTCAGAGAGAGAATCCTGGATGTAGCTTCGGCAACACCTGTTGATTATAGCGGAGGGAGAGAGAGAATCTGCCTACTTAAAATAGTAGGAATTTGGGAAGATGGAAGCTTCCACCTTTTCCCCGGAAGAGGTCGCTCGAGTTGGAGAGTCCTAGGAAAGCCCGGGAGTTGACGAGATTTCTAGCCGAGAGATAGATCCGAATGATGCGCCGCTGATAAAAGGGAGGGAACGGCGGGGCTTATAGGTATTTCTGGGTGTCTCTGTGACTACAGGTTTTTCTCTGGCGGTGAGAGGAGCTCTCGCTTCTACTTAAGCGCCGAATCGAGCATTCCGATTCCGGAACCAAGAACGGAAAAGGCAATTGTAGAAGATATACTAGACGGCGGTTGGCCCAAAGAATAGCTCGTTCTCGTACTATTTCGGTGAAACAATAATCGTTCGAAAAAGATCCGCCAGAGAGGAGAGAGACAGAGCGGCTCGCATCTTCGGAAGAGAAATACAATCGTCGCGTGTTCCTATTAATTCCTTTCGCCTTTTGGAGCGATCCTGGTAAGTTACACGTTTTTCATCGGCTCGCTTTATTTTAATCGCGCGATTTCACGTTCGTAATCGTCGTGGCTTTTTCAAATTCGGAATCGATGTCGCGGTCGCCGGATTTTATTCGGGCGAATGGCATTTACAGGACGCCGCTACGGGCCGCCGGAGTCTTTAAATCAATTAAATACGTTTAAATATTAATGTATGCGCTACATTCTGAATGGACACCGCGCGCTTCGTCCGTCTCCGTATTAGGGACTGTTGAATTTTAAATTATATCGCGATGGAGAGATCTGCATACGGTTGAATTGGTGCGCGCTACGAACTATTCGTATTCCAATAAATTGCGCGATTTACATATTTCACCATAATGCGCGCGTAATTGCGACATTTGAGGCGATTGTAGTTAAAGACTTCGTACTTTTATCGGATAATCATTAGATCGAAAAATCTGAAAAGTTTTTATCGGCGGGGGGAGGAGGGGGCCAACCAACATCAGTTGGGCAATTATCCTGGATCGTCTTCACGTACGCGACTTAAGAAGAGCAAATTGAAAGACTTCCCGATTTTTCTTGGGCGACGCGAAAAAATACCTTTCACTTTTTTCAGTCCAAAATCGGTGAAATTTTTTTGTTTTGTAAGATTATAAATTTATAAGTTGTCTTCTAAACCGACAGCACTTAGAATGTTAAATTATGTCTTGTGAATTGATGTTTTATTTTATTTTTTGGCACCAGAGGTATATATAACTAGAAAATAATTATATAATAATATATTTCTGATAAAATGTTAAAATACTGAGTTTTTTTCCCGTCATCGGTCGGGCCCCGAATTATTTTACTCGAACCCGGGTCCGGTCTAAGCGGCCAACTCGGAAATTGAATGGCTTTGATCATAAATAGCACTACTACATACCTTTATATGTAGGTTATAATAATAATAATAATCAGCTAGGCTAATACGCAAGGTACCACCTTAGGCCTAAGTCATCAAGCGACTTTTAAAGCCATTAATTCAGGTGGCCGGGTTACAAGGCGTAGGAGGGTGGTGGATCTTTAATATTAATAACCGATCCGACGAGAGAGATCTGCGAAGCCGGTACAAATTGCCTGGGGGCCTGAGCAGTTTTCTCCAGCAATAACAGCTCTCATGAGGCTACCTAATATTTCCTGCTCGGGCCCGGGCCCGCTCTCGGCAGACCTGATTATAAATCATTATAAATAAATATAAATTGTACAAATTATAAATCACGTTAAATATAAATTATAAATCACGTTAAATATAAATTATAAATCACGTTAAATATACATTATAAATCACGTTAAATATAAATTATAAATCACGTTAAATATAAATTATAAATCACGTTAAATATAAATTATAAATCACGTTAAATATAAATTATAAATCACGTTAAATATAAATTATAAATCACGTTAAATATAAATTATAAATCACGTTAAATATAAATTATAAATCACGTTAAATATAAATTATAAATCACGTTAAATATAAATTATAAATCACGTTAAATATAAATTATAAATCACGTTAAATATAAATTATAAATCACGTTAAATATAAATTATAAATCACGTTAAATATAAATTATAAATCACGTTAAATATAAATTATAAATCACGTTAAATATAAATTGTATAAATTATAAATTTCGTTAAACATAAATTATATGAATTATAAATCATCTTAATGTAAATTACATAAATTATAAATCACGTTAAAAATAAATTATATAATATTAATTATCTATTATAATCTAATCGGTTATTAATTATCTATTATTTAATAATCGGTTATTAATTATATATCATATAATAATAATCGGCTATTAATTATCTATTATATAAATTATAAATAATATTAATTATCTATTATATAAATTATAAATAATATTAATTATCTATTATATAAATTATAAATATTAAATAATATTAATTATCTATTATATAAATTATAAATATTAAATAATATTAATTATCTTTTATATAAATTATAAATATTAAATAATATTAATTATCTTTTATATAAATTATAAATAGTAAATAATATGAATTATCTATTATATAAATTATAAATAATATTAATTATCTATCATATAATAATAATAGGCTATTAATTATATATCATATAACAATAATCGGCTATTAACTATATATTATATAATAATGATCGGCTATTAATTATCTATTATAATAATAATCGGCTATTAATTATCTATTATATAATAATAATCGGCTATTAATTATCTATTATAATAATAATCGGCTATTAATTATCTATTATATAATAATAATCGGCTATTAATTATCTATTATAATAATAATCGGCTATTAATTATATATTATAATAATAATCGGCTATTAATTATCTATTATATAATAATAATCGGCTATTAATTATCTATTATAATAATAATCGGCTATTAATTATCTATTATAATAATAATCGGCTATTAATTATCTATTATATAATAATAATCGGCTATTAATTATCTATTATATAATAATACTAATAGGCTATTAATAATCTATTATATAATAATACTAATAGTCTATTAATGATCTATTATATAATAATAGGCTATTAATAATCTATTATATAATAATAAAAGGCTATTATATAAATTATTAATCATAAAAATTATAAATCATGTTAATTATTAATTTCAAATCATCCAGAAATAATTTGTATATTAATATTAAAAGTAAACTTACTCCCTATAAATCAGGGTAGACGTTTGTGGAAAATTATAAGCCAACCTAAGCTAAGCTATAAATCGGCGCATTGAGTATTTTGCAGTCCGGTGGTAGTGCACTGGGCTCGGGGCATAGATCAGGGGAGATATTCTCAAGGCCCGTACATTACTTTTTGTGATGGAAATTCGTTGAGATATTTGAACAATGTTTGGCGCATACTTCTCTTTCATCGATTCTCGGTTTCAGAGGCAAAAACCACTTCGTACTTGTGAGGAATTTTAACACCTATCTGAAAAACGTACAAAAGAAAGCATTTCTGAAAAAACTTATTTAAAAAAAGTTTTTTTTAATTTATCGTGTTTTAATCATTTAAAGTGATTTTTAAAATGATTAATTAACTTTCGAGAGGTCCGACATTTGCAAATTTTGCGTACGGGATTTTGAATCTCAGAAACTGATTATGAGAGTTTATTTAAATAACCAATAGTTGAATAAAAATTGTAAAATGTTTAAATAATCGAAAGTGAATAAGCCTATTATTTAAATAAAACAAACAATTATTTAAATAAATACCACTTTTATTCAAATAAATGCTTGGTTGCGCAAAAAACATAATTAAATAAGTTAAAATGATATTCTTTTGACCAACGTTTTTTAAATAAATCGGAAAATTTGTCGATAATGAATAAACAATTCCGAGCACTATTTCAGAGCACGAATTTCGTGCTGATTTCTGGTTTTTCAGGTTGATTTCCAGACTTTGAAACTACTTTCGCCAAGATTTCGGTATTTTTAAGTTGATTTCAAGATTTCTAAAATAATTTTTATCAGTGTACGGGTTTTGAAAGAATTTAGGACCCCTTGGAAACTGCTTCTGTTTTCGCGACATTAAGGATAAATTAAAATAATGGAGTTCAGTTCGTGATTTAGTTTACTTTGGCATTGGAACTGAAACTCTTTCTTACGTCAGTTTTTTTTTGAGCTTCCCATATAAGGCACTTTAGGTACGAACTTGTTTTCTCGAAATCTTCCTCTCAGACAGCGTTGCCAGATCGGAAATCTGAAATTATCGTATCTAGGGCAAAATATTATCGCACATTTCTTTTTGACGAAAAATTTTAATTCTTACATAAATGCGTTGAATTTATACGATTTTTTTGAAAGCACTACGGGAGTTTTGTTTCAGGGAAATAAACAAAATACCTATTATCATTAAAAACTGAACTTAATATATTTAAAAATGTATAAAAAATGTTTGACAGCTAGGAGTAATAAACTCACACTCAGGACTGCGAAGCACGTTCGGCAAAAAATGTATATCATTCATTTTTAAGTAGAAGTAATATAAATGAATAATATAATTTAAATCGTTCGTAGGTTTTTCAAAAAATTAAAATATTATCGTACATTATCGTACGTTGAGGCAGAATTATCGAAATAATGGTACGATATCGTACGTCATGAAAATTATAGTACGCAGTAAAAATGTCGATGAAATTATCGCACTGTTTATCGTACGTGTGGCAACGCCGCTCTCAAAGAAGAAACGATTCAGTTTGACAAGTGCCTGTCAGTTCAATATATTACTCAAGCCATATTTGAGCTAAAGGGTGCTTCTGTACTACCAATATCAGAAATCCTTTTATCAGGTACAGTCCTAGGTCGCGCCTCAGGGCCCTAGGGCTGCAGCCCATTTAGCCCAATGGTTTTGGCGATTAAACGTCGAAATCTTGGCAAGTTGGGATAATGTAATCCAGGTTGAAAGGGAGGATGTACTTGAAATTGGATTGAAATGTAAGAACCTTTTATTTAGACGTTGCCTTGTTTCTTCACTTTTGGACCTTTTAAGGGGTTTTACAAAAGTTAGGCTTACGTTTTCTAATGAAATAATTGTCCTCACCTGTCTTTTTCTTAAATTCAGGGAATTAAACTTCTTTAAAGAAGCTGAAAAATTAACCTTACGTCGCAAATTTGTACTTGGCAACGTCCTATTTTTGTTGCGGGTTTTGTCTCTTGAAAGGATAAATCTTGTCGTTGCCTAGGCAACGGGGTCCAAATACGAGAGAACCTAGTGGCCGGAATTGTCGAACTAAAATGCCAGAAATTAGTTGAAGAAATTTTCCGTGCAAGGGCCTGCGTGATAACGAAAGCAATGATTTAAACGATGGTTCAAACTCCGTCTGCGGAAGCTTTGAAGACCCAGGGCTACTGAGGCTACCATTTAAGGTCACAAACTTGAAATCTTCAGGTTTCGTCTTTCTAGCGCAGTGCCTTTGTAAAAAAAAACCCGTATTTTGGAATCACAATGAAATTCATTGTAATTGTATGATTGCTCCTTCTTAGTTTACCGCAATTGGGAACCTTAAGGGGGAAGAATACAGTAAAAGCCTCTTTTTCGTTCAAGCTGAACGTTTCTGTTTTAACAATTACACAATTGAATTATATTTTTCTTATTAGGCTGAACCTTCCTCTAGTGCTTAAAATAATTTTGATAATTCTAATATTAATAGTTAACGAGATATAAGGTCCTAACTAAAGGGTAGTTTGGGCGCTTGCCCAACTTTTTTAGCTCCGGGGTCCGAATTAAAACGTAATAATTTAAGTACTTTTAAATTTAAAGTTGTCAAAATTATTTTAGTCACTAAACAAGAGGCTGTTCTACCCTTAAATATTAATTTTATAAGTTTAAATACAAAATTAAAAGAGTTCATCTTGAAATAGCGCGAAAGTATACAATGGCCGCTGTAGTCTTCCCCCTTAATTTCGAATGACGTCGTTGCAGGGTCACCCGGATCCGCACCTTAACTTAATACTAAATCTGGTATTTTAATTTTTCCCAAAGTATAATTTCCGTTTTTTCCCTCTCGACTGTCTTAATGAGTCCTTAATGCGAGTGCAGCGCGTCTTAATTTAGAAATCCCTGAACGATGTAAATTTAGTTTTGCAGCGCCAATGTGTTCTTACTGACCTCTTTTCACTTTTTTCTTTGTTTTTCGGAACTATTTTACAACTACGGAGTTGTATCGCGGAGAATGGCTTTTTAGCCGATGTATAAATAGGGGAAGCCGCGCTGCTT
This sequence comes from Leiobunum rupestre, assembly GCF_980474605.1. Lineage (NCBI taxonomy): Eukaryota > Metazoa > Arthropoda > Arachnida > Opiliones > Sclerosomatidae > Leiobunum > Leiobunum rupestre. The sequence goes on along the minus strand of NC_143389.1, from coordinate 67,918,154 downwards.
CCAAGTTCAGCCGTTTGCCAAAATACCTCCTCTGTCGCTACTATTCTTCGGGCGGCAACGAATCTCGGATAGGTGTTAAATAAAAGTGTGTTTATATATAAATTAAAAAAACCTCCACCGTGTTAAACAGCTTTCGTGGCTCGTTTTCTCCGCTACCTGATACGCTTACCTTTCTAGCTTCCTTATATAGCACATTGAGAAGACGCTTGCCGAAAATTGTCCTCAAATCCTCAAAATTAAAATTCCGCGCGCTATTTGTTCATGCTTTTCTCAAATTGCGCTAAAGTGGTTGCTTTGATCGGGAGTCTAAAGCGCAATTATTTTTGCAGTGTAAGTTGTTGCTTTGATCGGGAGTCTAAAGCGCAATTATTTTTGCAGTGTAAGTTGTTGCTTTGATCGGGAGTTTAAAGTGAAGTTTACTTTTGCATTATAACGCGATTATGGGATTGTTAATATTAATAATATTAATTCCAATAGTTGTTAAACATTATATTATTTTAATGTAACATGATGCCAAAATAGAATTTAATCCCCAAGTACCACGTAGTAAGCCCTCTGAGATCACTGCGGTAAAGCACTCTGATTTAAAAACAGAACTCTGAAATGTCATCCGTAGATATGGAAAATGGCGTCGCTAATGTGAAATGCGAAATCTTCCGTTAGGGTTAGTAAACCAAATCGACTTTGACTAACGAGCTGACACTAAATGATTTTTAAAAGAAGCTGGAGCTCAACTCCGACTTCTATTTTTCATATGGCCGCGATTTTATGATTAAGTCGACAGAGAAAACCTTTTAAAAGTTGGCACAACAGTCAGATTTTCCGGGCGTGATTTAAAAAAGAAGGAATTTGGCCATCTTCTATCGCTCGCCTTAGAGCCATAACGAACTAAGTCCAATCCGTATTAATACTGGGAAATATATATATTTAATTTCACCAATCGGCGTGTCTATATCATTAGTGATTTTTGTGTAAGAAGTATTAAACGGACAATTATATTAAATTATCTTTTTAATAGACGAGCCAATAAAACATCTTCAAGGAAATCGCCAAGAAGTAATATTTCCCAGAGACAGGACCTGCAATCCTGCATGTTACTGTTTATATAGTGCTTGTTGAAGTAATGGAAACTTTTAACTTTTCCAAAAAGTGTTTCCTTTTAACCAGGTAGCTTTTTATTGATATATTAAGGGTTAGCAAACACACGACGTTCTTTTTACAGGTGAAAAGTTTCCATTATTTCCACTACCCCTATATAAACAGTAAGTTGCTGGTCCTGGCTCTCGGAAATATTACTTCTTGGCGAGTCTTATTGTTTTATATAAACGCTTATTGTCAAAAAGAGGATATCACAACGCGAGAGGATTTCAAGCATTTCCATTTCGCATGTTAAATTTTGGCATTTCAGATTTTTGGAAACCTAGGTTTACGGTCACCACTGCTTTCATTAACATTGCAATATTGCTTTTGATATTTACAATATAGATATCGTTTTTTATAAAAAGAAATTTCAACCAGTGAAATTAAAAAAATTGCAAATAAATATTGAAATCTTTGCTCAAATTGTACAAAGATTTATCGCGTGTTAATTTATAAAGATCTAAACAGTAATTAAGTTTATTGTTTATTAAAACATAAACTAAATTACTGTTTAGATCTTTATAAATTAACGTTTATATTTTTCCATCTAATTGCGTATAATGAAAATACTAACTCGCGTGGAACATTTTTTAATGATTCCGTTTTTTTTGTAGTTCCAGAATTCCTATAAAAATGGCGGATCCAGCTTACGATTGGTCCAACCGGGTGCAGTTTGTCGTCAAGAATATGTACGGTAAGAACACTAATTTCTATTTCGCTTTCGCGCGGGCCAACGCGTCTCCACTCGGGCTCTAAGCAAAATTCAAAACTGAAAATGAGGTTTCGTCTTCATTCTTTGGCAAGGCTTAAGCACGTAGCGCTGTCACGTACATTTAAGACTTTTTATTAGTGGGGCGAATGAAATATTTATCCGAATGGCATATAGCAGAAATGAATTTTTCCCCATTTTTAGAGCAGATATTGGCCAAATCCATTTCGAGAGATGAGCTAGGCAATCACTTGTATGAATATTTAATATCTCTCTATAAACGAATAAGATCGAGGCACCATTTCGCCAAAGAAGCGCAGGTGATATGCTTTCTTTAATACTTGGCCAATAAAGCCAGTAATGGTCCCTATTTTAGACGTTTTTCAAATGATGGGTAGGTTTCGTTTAAATTGCGTTTAAGCTAGGGGCGTTTCCCAGGCGAAACGATGGAAAAATCACCGAATTCATCTGATGATGAAAATGGTTCCACTAGCGCCAGAGGATTTGATAAATACGCTGGTTAGTGAAAACCAAAGCGTAACATGTTGAAAATTTTTCAATTTTTTTTATCCATTTAATAAGGGTCACCAATATTATGGTTCTATTTTCGAAAGCTATTCTATAATTTGTTGACCTGTAGGCCTTTCTATAAAGTAACATTGGTTTATTGTTTGATGTTGCTGACGTATCGATGACGTTTAAATACGAAAAGCACTGGACATAAGAGTAAATTCAGCGAGTCACCCTGTTTTTTAAGCATAAACTGAACTGAACTTCTACGTAATTCGTGACGAATGAGCTATATAAAAACCGAGGGGTAAGACACTCTGCGAACTCGGTGTACACTGCCGTACCTTTGACAGTGCTAAATGGAACTCGCGATCTCTTGAAAATATATACCTTTAACAGTGCTAAATGGAACTCGCGATCTCTTGAAAATATATACCTTTAACAGTGCTAAATGTACGAACTCGGTGTACAGATTATCTGAGATTGTCTTACCCCTCGATAAAAACCAGTTCAGCAGGCGTAGCTTATTTTATCAAAAGCCTTATTATTTTTCAAAGACCAAAACGTTCCAGATTCAAGGTTCTTATTTTTTTTGTAATTTTTAGTTGCATTTAAGGTTATAATTTTCAACAAAATTGGGTATATTATAGTAAATTTCAAGCCTAATTTGATACAAAGCTAATATTGGTTTAAAATGAAGAAAGTGTAGATTTCAAATTACCGATGAAGTTTATTTATCTCGTACAGGGCTCCATTTTTCTCCATTAAGTTTTTATCTCTTTTGTGTCAACCAAAAGTTTGGAGGGGACGGTTTCATTAGTTTTGAGACTTTAGAGCAATTAGTTAAGAGTCCTGTTTATTTCGCCATGTTTAGTAATAAAATCCAGTTTATCTAAAATTCCTTTCTTAAATTACAGACTTAGATAACAACGGATACCTGGATATTCACGACTTTGAGTGCCTTGCTCTGGTTGGTAATTTTGGTTATTTTAATCCTCTTAGTTTTCTAATTTAAAACTCCTTTCAAAGATTTTCGTCGCGATTATGACGACCTAACTTAAATTATCGCGGTAAACCTTAAATATAACAAGTTGGCAAGCCAAAATATACCTCTCCTCGGAAGAGTTTCTAATTTTCAGTGAAATGTAACATGTATCCGTGATTCTGTGGTAGAACGCTCACCTGTCGTGCAGGAGGGCTCGGGTTCGAATCCCGCCCGATACTAACGCAAATTGAGAGAAATTTATACAACACCCAATGACAAAAAGAGGGCTCTTTTAGAAAAAGCTTTTCCCTAAAGAAACTGCGAACGCAGTGATTACACTTTAGCCGTGTTCACACTAGACCGAGGGGTCCGTCACTTCGAGGAATCGTGTACGAGATTCCGAATCAAGGAATCTGGAATCAAGAGATTTCGTGATTCGTATGCAGGGCCGGACTGGCTAGTAGTTGGACTGTTGGCCCCACCGGCTATGCTATCGTGTTGGCCCCATTTCCCATTAATGCCAAATTTTTCCTCTTTGGTCCCCAATTTGAAAAGGCTCCGATGCCGGTTAGCCGCCCGGGCCTGTTCGTATGTGATTCATCGATTGGTGGATCTTAAAATTCATTTTGCACGTGAAAATACGCCGCCATGTTAGGGTATAAATGCAAGTAAATAAGCCAGCTATACCTCACAATGTAAAGGTACTGTTACGCGCAGAAACGTCATTTTGGAATCGGTCAATTCGAGTAGGATTCCTAGATATCGAAGATTCGTATATATTGTTAGATTCTCAAGATTCCAGATTAGATTCTAGAGATTCGGAATCACGGAATCAAGGCCCGTACGAGATTCCTCGAAGTGACGGACCCCTCGCACTCGACACATTGGAACCGTTTTTAAACGGTTTCCAAAGATAAAATTGAACATTTTCGGTGTCAACTGTATTAATAGCCATACAATAAATGCATTCGATAGCTAAATTTTACAATTTGATCTTTCGAAACCGTTTTAAAATGGTTCAAAAGTGTCTAGTGTGAACGCGGCTTTTGCCCCGAAAATGCGTACGCGTTCGCAGCCCAGACAGACCGACCCACAGACAAACAGACACGGTGATTGTAAAACCCCTCCTAGGGGACATAGTAAGAGAGGTAAAAATGTACGATTTAATTAAATCTCTGAAGTTCTATTTTTTTAGTGACCGTTTTAAATTGACAACGTAAGTTTGACTAACTAGTGTGATTTTTTTGGTGAACTTGCAGAAATACACGATATTAGAAGGAAAGGGACAGTACAGCAAAGACGCTCACGAGAAAAACAAAACTATCATGATCAGCCTTTGGTTGGAGATTGCTGAATTGGCGGATTTCAACAAAGTAAGACCCTCTTCCCTTTAAAAGGCAACGCAAGTGGCCATGCAGAGGGGTAAATTATCTTATAGATAAATAGAACGACTGCGCTTGCGCTATCTGCCATAGCATTTCCCTCTGTAAAAAAAGCAGAACCATATTTGCCGAATTTATTTTGTATAAATGCGCCTTTATACATAGTTCCAAACCCATCGCCCCCTACATGGCCACTTGCGTTGCCCTTTAATTATATCCGTTTCGGCTTTCCTTGAGTTGTATCGCAACTCGCTCTTCCAACGGCCGACTGATCACGGGTTCTACTTTTCAAATATCTGAAGTTACTCACTTAGTCAGATCAGGTTAATCTTTTAATAATAAATAATAATAATAATCAGCTAGGCTAATACCCAAGGAACCACCTTAGGCCCAAGTCAACTAGCGACTTTTAATGCCATTAAACAGGTGGCCGTGCTAAAATGCGTGGGTGGGTGGTGGCAAGCCCTTTATGCCACCCGAGCTAACAGCTCCTTAGGGCTGGATTTCACTAGGACAAAAACGCGAGGGCGGATGCAAAAATATTGTATTAGACCTAACGGGGATTTTTTGCGTCGAAGCTAACCTTTCAGACTATGTGAAAATATTACGTTAGCATCGGTCGTGTCGTTTCGGGTATGTTGGTCGCGTCGGTTCGTTCATTTGACTGTTCGGAAAGGAACCAACCTTGCACGGAGATAAACATAAAAGGTGATTGTTCATCCAATCAGAGCTCAGAAATAACGGCGGAAAAATTTAAATAATTTTTTATCCACCTCTGATTGGTTATAGAATTTCGATGGTTCTAAAGGTCGCCACTACCTAGAGTCAGCGCTGATGAGGCATAAGGCTAATTGTCTGCTATGAACGTTTTGAGCTTTAAACTGAGACGCCATCTAGGCAGTCCGCAACGAAATGAAAAAATGTAAACGACACGCGCGAAAATTTAAAGTCTCTGTTGAGAAGTCTGAACGGTGTAAGAAATCGAAAGAACCGACACGATCGACGCAAACATAATATTTTCACATAGTCTGAACGCTGCTGTTACACTCACTATTACCGTTAAGCTCTACAAGTGTTATATTCCCTTCTCCAATCAATCTGACGTCCAATTGTATTTGATTCATGATCCAAAATATTATCTCTCTGTCAGTCTGCTTACAATTGATTCAGATTAATATTAGATTTAAAATATTTTATTAATCGGAGACGTTCCATTCTTTTAATTATAATAATACCATGGTTATTAAAAATGTTTTATATTTATCTGGTTTGCATTTTGACCCATATCCACTGGTCTGATAATATCTTAGCGTAAATGCGGGAAGTGCGATATCTGATTATTTCAACGTACCAGATAACGCAACTGTTATTCGGAAATCCGGTTGAAAGCACTAGTTACAGCAACCAGTTTATATAAAATCATAACAATTGGCCCATTCCATGTCGTCTAGGAGCAACAAACGCAAGGAGAACGCAGCTAGCCTTTAAACACGCCAACGTAGTGTTGTGTACAAATTTCATTGGACGAGCCTTTACGCTTAATGTTTTAAGGAAAGGGGGAAGACAATTTTCCGAATTTTCCCCTTCCGACAACAGCGGGCACTAAAGCGTCTAACCAATGAAAAATTTACCCAAGAAAATGCACGACTTTTGACGGGTTGCGTTCTCCTTGTGTCAAGTTGTGTCGGGTGCTGTGTTTGTTGCTCCTAGATGTCATTTGGCCTAACTGTAGTCATTGGTTGAACTGCGCCACAATGAAAATGATTTTCTCGTAAGGATGGGCAAGTAACGACGGAGGAGTTCCAGACGGCGGTCCAAAATGTTTGTGTTGGAAAAACGTTCGAACAGTTTCCACAATCTCTAAAACATGCCATTAACTGTAAATTCATGGGAGCCGATATCAACGGTAAGATCAGAAACTATTATATTATTCTTCTAAAATATATTTATTTCTAATTGTTTAAGCCTTTAAAATAGAGATAAACGATTATAAACTTTTCAGACGAGGCCTACAAAACCAGGTTTAGTTTTTATATTTAAATATAACAATTTAAATGAGGTTTACAAAACACAGTTTAGCTCGAAGAGCTTTCGCCCGCCATTCCGCGTTCCATTTTATTTCATTACAAGAGTTTCTATCAAAACTACCTCAGCTAGGCACCACCCTAGGCCCAAGTCTCCTAGAGACTTTTGATTCCATTTGTTAAGATGGCGGCCATAGCTCTAAAGCAGGGCGTGGTAGGGTAAAGTGGGTGACACTAGCCTTCCACTATAGAGTAATGGCAGTGCTGCGTCACACGACGTCCCCCATGCTTTTTACTATTCATAAGAAATTCGCGACCACAATGGCGGCCATGGCCAAAGCTACGGAGTGCTTCTTCTCTATAGGGAGTCTTCTCGTGTGACGGTAACACGAAAGGGCTACAGTGGCATTTGAAAAATTTAGGTAAACCTAAAGTTGCTCCTCCTCTTCCATACATCTCGTAATAGCAGATCCAGACAACCATATTCGGCTATTTTACAGGCCTCATTTCGGTAAAATTCAAATGCCGTTTTGTCCCTTTAAAACATTAAAACCAAGAAAGAATAATCTTTATAAAAACGAGTTTGTGTTTAAACCGTTTATTACAGCTAACAAATAACGGATAAAAGAATTCTTTCTTAGAGATAGTCTTAAGAACTTAAGCTTGTTTCTCTTTATCCAATTTACCCTTTCCGATCTAAGCGGTTCTTCTTGTTTCCTTAAAAGTATCGCCAAATATAGAGAGCCAGAGAGTGAGGACAATGTAATGGGATAAGAACTAGAAAGAGCAACAATTTGAGGAGAATACGAAGCTTTATTTGGAGGAAAACAACCGAGCGTTAGGTCTTCCGTGTTAACAGAATACTATCGGTAGAAGAACCATACCCTTTCCCTTAATAAAAATTTGGTTTCTACTTTTTCAAAGTATAAACTTAATAATAATAATAATTATCAGCTAGGCTAATACCCAATTAATTAAGGCACCACTTTAGGCCCAAATCATCAAGCGACTTATAATGCCTTTAAACAGGGTTACAATGCGTAGGTAGGTGGTGGTAAGCCATTCATGCCACGCGAGCCAACAGCTCCCTACACTAACCTAGCGCTTTTGGACATTCACTTGGTTCCAACAAAAGTTACCAAAAATCATTTTTTATTTAATCAATGTATTGATTGTAGTTTTTCTTGTTAGGCGATGGTTTAATAGGAGTCGACGAGTTTAGACTGGACTGCGTGAGCCGAGCTGCCTTCGACAATATCGAAGAAATCGACAACTGCTACAGCAAAATTTTAAATGTAAGGAACACCACTCAACACAGTCCACGACCTGGTTACCCACTCAGCTGCGTAGTTACTGTAGTAGGGTTCATATTCCGCAATTGGCCAGGCAGACTATCTATAAAAGCGATTGGTTAGACGTTGCCCTATCATCCACCAGTATGTTGTGGTACTTATAAATTTTAGAAGGAATTCTATTTGCTACTTACAGACTAAGGCATGAACTCGTGCTTCTTGATATTAGTAGAAAGTCTACCTTCTACTTATAGAATATAGCAAGATTCTATCAAAAAATCCTACCTGCTACTTATAGTTCTAGCATTAAACGGTACATTCTACTTAGATATTTTAGCACAAACGCTACATTCTACTTAGATATTTTAGCACACACGCTACATTCTACTTGGATATTTTAGCACAAACGCTACATTCTACTTGGATATTTTAGCACAAACGCTACATTCTACTTAGATATTTTAGCACAAAAGCTACATTCTACATAGATATTTTAGCACAAACGCGTACCTGCTACTTATAAATATTAGTAAAACGTTTACCTTCTACTTACATATTCTGGTAAGAACCCGTACCTGTTACTTACCGCTTCTAGCATGAACTCGTAATTATTTATATTAGTAGATAGGCTACCTTCTACTTATATATTATAGCAAGATCTCGAACGTATTATACTTAAAAGATTTTAGCAAAAGCTCGTTCCTGCTACTTAAAAATTCTAGTACCTGCTACCTGCAAATTCTTGCATGAACTAGTACCTGATACTTGTAGATTCTAGTATGAACTAGTACCTGTTACCCGCAAATTCTAGCAAGGACTAGTACCTGCTAGCTGTAGATTCTAGCAAGAACAAGTACCTGCTAGTTGTAGATTCTAGCAAGAATTAGTACCTGCTAGTTGTAGATTCTAGCAAGAATTAGTACCTGCTAGTTGTAGATTCTAGCAAGAATTAGTACCTGCTAGTTTAGATTCTAGCAAGAATTAGTACCTGCTAGTTTAGATTCTAGCAAGAATTAGTACCTGCTAGTTGTAGATTCTAGCAAAAACGTATCTTCGCACTTAGTTTAATGCGTCTTGTTTTGCTAAAGGTGATTCGAGAATGGTAATGAGATCTTTTCGGTTGAATTTAGGACGACGACCGCAAGAAGGACGGCATCAACAAGACCCGCTATCAAGAACTGTTCGCTCAATTCATTGGTTCCCCGGAGTCGACTGTTCCCGGCGCTTACCTCTTTGGACCTCTGCCTTTGTTAAAATGAAGAAACTGGGAAGAATCAGCCGATCAAAATTGAGGAAATACCAATGAAAATAATTCGTTCAAAAAAATTCAACTTTAACACAAGTCAACTCGCCCGCGTGCACGTCAAACAAAACGCCACATACAAGAAATAGTATTCACACAGACACACGCGTACCATAATTAAGACTGAAGTCAGCTCGTTCAGGCGCGCTTTCAAAAATTACCGCCGGGCATTACGCCATTAATTGATTACTTCGAGCCTTTGCCCCGGCGACAATTTTTGAAGAAATCTTTTCATATTCGAGAAAGATATTTTTGAAAATAAACAATATATATATTTATTTCTGGTGGCGCGCAAATTAACGAACATAATAGAAAAATATTGAAACAGGAAAACGCACGAATTTCAGTAAAACAAAATCATCTTTCTCCTACGCTTTGACATAATCGTGAAATTTCACTCGTACCACTGTGGCCTCTCTTGCTCTCTCCCACGAACAATCGTCACATCCATTCCCTCAAAGCTATATATCGTTCTTCAACGTAAATCACCTGGACCAATTTTATAATATTTTGTTGATATAAGTCTTATTGTACAAAACCTACGTATTTTTCAATTGGACTTTTCTATGACAGGCAAAACATGGTTACTATAATGGTTGCGCGTTAACTATTATTATAGCAGTTACGTAAATCGATGTTTTGGATTGGTCGTCTCGTACGTTACCGTAACTAAATTACCGTCTCTGGATGTTTCGTCACGAAAAATTGAAATAATTAACGCTCGTCGCAACGATCGAAACGAATAATAATGCGAGTTTTAAACTCGGCATTAAGGCTGTAGACTCCGCGATGTAATGACCTCCTTCACGTTCACACTTCCGAGTTAAATATCATCTGTTATTTTAGAGGAATGTTAGTCGAAAAATATTCAGGATGGAAACCCGTATTATCAGAGGCTACGACAAATACCCGTTCGTAGTTTACCGAGTTTCAATCACCGAATCAATTTGCTAGTTTCAAAAATATTGGTATGTTTGTTTTTTCGGGAAAAATCGAAACTCGAATTATGTATGAATTCTATTTGTTGTAGAATTAAAATATTATTTGAAAAGTGTTGTACTCATCCTTCGCCGATATCAGGGTGTTTCAAAAGGTTATGTAAATATTTTAAGGAGTTGTATAGGGGTGAGTTGAGAAGTATGCGTGTTTTTATTTTACCATTTTCCTACGATGAGTTCAAAGAGCGCCAGAGAGCTTCAAAGTGTGGCCTACTAGCCCCTGGAAGTAGGCATTGGTAAAAGTTCTTGAGGTGGCGATGCGCCGGTTCGGGTACCTTTCCTGGTAGAGCCGTTGAGCAGCCAAAGCATTGCCATCCGCTAGTCCATACACGAAATGAATATCCGTCAGTTCTTCCGAAGTGAACTCCATTGTTGCAGTTTGAAAGTGATGAGAAATCGCGGTCCATCACGACTTTAAATACTGTTTAAGTTTACTTTTTTACGCTGGTTACCTCGATTGGTTTATAAAGTTCTTTTTTACCTATCACACGAACCCAAACCTAAATGTTCGCATTTACCTGCTACTTGGTTTTGCGCTTGTTGCAGACTACTTCCAGGGGCTAGTAGGCCACACTTTGAAGCTCTCTGACGCTCTTTTAACTCATCGTAATAAAATGGAGAAAAACAGGCATACTTCTCAAATTCACCCGCTAAAACTACTTAAATTTTTTGCATAACCTGTATTATTATTTATGGCTCCATGAATCGCTTAGCGTCGGTGGCTATAATTAAACAATAGGCTGAGTAGGCTTAAGCAGAGGAGCCCGGAACTTTCCGAAAGGTAAGGGCCCCGAGAATTCAGAGCCTAGAGAAAGGTCAGCCAGGGTCCCAATACGCCACTGCTCGCTGTGAATCGTAAATTACGTCACTTTTGGGCTCTCTTAATACCAAATTGAAATACGCAACAGATGTAGATTTGGCATTCGCGAACTGTCCTTAAAATAGGCGTTTGAAACCCTGGGAATAGTTAGTACATCGGAATCTACGTTTAGTAAAGTTATCTCGTAAGCGCGCTAGAAAAACCTATATTCCTCTGGCGACTGTAGCGAGCACTCGTAGACTTGTAAAAGTAAGAGACTATGACATTTAAACATGATACTACGCCACAAAATGTTATTTTCCTACCTGCACATTTGGCAGGAAAACGAAAGTTGGCCATTTTCGGTGTATCTCAATCAAAATAATCTGAATCTAACAACACTGCTATCTCTTTTAGCCGGATAATAAATGTTTGTCGGGCAGCGCTGTTTCTCAACACCGAAAGCGCGTCGAGAAAAAGGCGGGGCTTAACTAGGTCAAGTGTAAGACGTAACACGACATTTCAAATTCATTGGCTCGAGGTTTGACGGGAAAAGAATGCGTCCCCATGGTAACAAATAGGCGATCTTCCCGCGCAAAAAAAGCTTATAAAACAATGGATTTAAAAACTTCAATTTGTTATCGTACTTAATATTTTAAAGCAATTATAATGTTCTTCGCGAAAGAAGTGTAGTGATACCTAATTTCAGGTATTTTTATGGTTATAACAGAGATAATCAGGTAAGCTAATAATATAATAACCATGACTAGGCTTAATGACGAGTTTTCGTCGAATTAGGGTAGCGAGGCGCGAGAGTTTTCCCGCTTTAAGACACGCCCTTTTCTACGAGCTTCATCACGGCCGGCCGTAAAAATCTTCCTTAGACATTCCAAGTGTATACCTATATAGTTTCCTGGTTCTACGTTGCACCGTATCTCCCCAACTTTACGAATAAAAATGGTAAATCGCGTGTAGCTCGAGTAAAGGTGGAAAAGTTATGATTTTTTTTAAGGTGCTACGTGTCATAGTACTACTTAAAACATGATATTGAACCACATCGACATATTTCTTTTTACTTTACTTTTTTTTAGTTTTTTTTTTAATTTTTAGTATTACGTCTACCGAATAAGTAACAAAAACTTAAAATGCAACTGAAATTGTTTACGTTTATTACATACTTAATGCAATAGGATTTTTTAAATTAAAAAAATTACAATTATTATAAATTTATTATTATAAAACATAAATGAAAATATTGAAATAATTATTTTGCAATTTGTTTTGAAAGCAAAATATAAGTAACCTAATGATTTATTTAATTCAAATCTAGATCTCAGAACCCCCATAAGCAAAAGAGATAAAGGGAGGATCAATATTCTTATTAATACTATTATTAATACTACATTACTTGAACATATTCTAGGGTAAGACCTAGAACGCGCAATGTTCTTAACTATCACAATTTCCTTCACACGCGCACATAACGGTACATTTGAGATTAGCCTTCGCGCATTGGCAGGTGGTGCAGTTAAATGTTTTGCAGTTACATTTAACTAGATAGGATAAAGTTGATGCTTCAGGTATAGTTGACCAAATTGCCTGCCATTTGTTTTCAGGGCTTAAAGACCAGCTTCATTCTTTGGGATCGGTGAAGTCCGGTATTTCGTTGTTGGAATATTCTCCATTGTTCTCGGTTTGTGGGCAAAAAGATGTTGGCGAGCGTCATTAATACTCGTTAAATCAAAATAACAAATCGCTCTAATATTGCCCGGCACTCCGATATCATTTCATAAGGCGATTCCATAACGATAAGTAGAGCTGAAGTGAGTCCAGGAAATGTGTTCCACGTATTCCACGCTGTTTTTTTACCTCTACCACTGAAGAACGACACTGTGTCGCAGTCAGTGGCGGATAAAAACTCAAGGGGGGGGGGCGCTTAAAGACATCTTGAGCTATGGGTGTAATAAAACTTATGGGGGCGCCCCCCTTGACGCTTAAGTATCTGCCACTGGTAAAAGCGTGAAAGAGGGGAAGCGCACGACTCTTCTTTAAACCCAACCTTTGCGATTTTTATGTGCCGCAAGGTATTTAAAATGTTTTCCTGTTCCAAAGACAATCCACAATTCCTGTAGCTCAAGTGAAGCAAACGCGGCAACTACAAGCACCGCAACATCCGTGTCTATACTGTTCGAATCATAATGCGCTTTTTGCCGTCTTTGACAGCGGAGCGAGATGGAGAAATATCCTGGAAACAGCTTCTTCATGCAGACAGGGTGATAAATCCTGCGATGTGGTACACTGACTTTCCATCTGTAATGTCTTGTTAGAGTAAACTTCTCGAAAGATATTCAAAAAGTTGCGATTTGTTTTCATCAACGCGGAGAAAACTACTTCAATTTGAAGGAATTGGAGGATTATGTAAAACTCGACATCTATAACCCATTACTCTCATTTCCCTAGCTTGATTTTTCAAACTGTTTGGAAAATAAACGTCCATACTAAGTCCAGTCTCTCAGAATTTTGAAGAAATCGCATAATATGAGGAACAAATATATTCTTGGAATAATCTTCGAATGTTTAGGTGTTCCGGGTCGTAGATTGTTAACAATAACGGCTCCATCAACTATGACTGATGCGACAAATGGATTCACAAAAATACTTGAATCAGGTACCACACTTTCAAGGCATGACACAAATTCCGACTTATTTCCATGTCGAAGAGAACCATTAGTGGATAGAGAGGTAAATAAAAGCGTGGTTCTCGTGTTTAAAAAAGTCTTCTAAACTACCGTTTCTATTCTGACAAGAAAGAAATAATTCTGAAAATAGGGAACAGTCATTTTTGAGAGAAGCGAGTTTTGTTTTATCTCTCCTCAAACGGCGTTCTATGGGTGAACTAAACAAAGGTAATTTGATTTAGGGAATTGGACAATTTATCGTTCTATGCTCCCTGGTACGCTATCTGGGGACAGTTCCTTTAGATATGTTCTATACGCTTGCAATTTGAGAATTTGAAGTGCTGCTAACGTAACCTGGTGAGTGTTCCTAATACGAAGTATGTGTGATCCTTGAAGATAAGAGTCAGCCGTTCCAGCTCCAGAAATTCCCGCTTTAACGAATGCAGATTCTCACCCACTCTTATTTGGCCACTCTTCTTAAAACTTTATCAAATGCAAGTTCGATGCGCAGACCACCGAACATGACTACGAAATGATCCTCGCCAAGTCCACTGAATATTTTTCGCTAATGCATATAGGGGCTGATCACAAGCAATTACTGGAACTATACCAGGAATGAGTTGTTGAACACATGCAACTGACATCGCGTGTCGTATGATAGCAGCGCCATGAGCTGGGTTTTGGAAAAGCGAGAGAAGCGAAGAGAGCGTTTGGGGATGAACAGAAGTAACGGAGATGACCACAAAAGATGATCTTCAATTTCAAGTTTTTTTTCGCCTGAAAACCGGTCATTGGCTTCAGTTACTTCGCTTAAACATTTGTTTTCCTCCTTGATGGCGTCGTTAAAGGCCGCGAACAAAGATTCCATTTTCTCGTGCGCGAATTTTGACCCCCGCAAAATTGAGTGACAGCGTGGACAGCTTGACCGACGGCTCTGACTGTTTTTGAATAGAATATATACAATGAGCATCAAAAAAAGAGGTAAGCTACAATAAATGGAATTGTCCAGGCCGTCATTCAAGCTGTCAGAGCTGACAAGTTGTCACTCGTCAAATAATTAAGTAATAAGAGGGGTGGAAATTCGCTCTGTTCTCGGTCTTTAAACTCATCCCACAGCTTGAATGACCGCCTGGACAATTCCATGTATTGTAGCTTACCTCAATTTTTGATGCGCATTGTATATATTCTATTCAAAAACAGTTAAGCCTAGTTCACACTATACAATTAATTGGGCCACTTAATTGACACCAACTAATGGTAAGCAAGAAAATTGTACAGTGTGGACAGAAAAAGTTGGAACAATGGTTGCAATTTTTTTGTTCACACTATTCAATTTTCTTGTTTACAATTAGATGGTTTCAATTAAGTGGCCCAATTAATTGTATAGTGTGAACTGGGCTTCAGAGCCGTCGGTCAAGCTTTCCACGCTGTCACTCAATTTTGCGGGGGTCAAAATTCGCGCACGAGAAAATGGAATCTCTGTTCGCGGCCTTTAAACTTGAAGGACCATTTAATCTATTTACCAGAAATTCTTTGCCGATTGCCACTGGAGGAACGTTTGTGTAAAATGAGGGTGAACAAGTTATGGTTCGGTTTTCGGTAATGTTTAAAGGGGTCCATCACAGGGGTTGGAAAAAAACCGGGCCGTTTTTTGTTTTTATATTTCTCCTAAGTTCCGCCAACGGAATGTGGCGCTGTAGAGTAAATATGTGGGAATAGCACCGCGCACAGAAATACAGCAAAAATCAGTACAAAAAATCTTTGTCATTATGCGTTTGTTTTGTTACAATGGCAAGTAATTTGTCAGCGTGTATAGAAATGTCTTCAAGAAAATTTCAAAATCTAAATAAAAGTAAAGAAAGTAGTAAGTTAAAGGGAGTATAACCCTACGTGTTTGGTAGGGTGCACTAAGCTTACTTAAAAATCCACACGAGGCGCTACGGTGAAATAGTAGGATCATTTCCAGATAAAACCTCTATAGCACGCTGCTAATGACCTATACTTTATACTAGAAATCTACTTGTATATTTGGGTTTAAGGTCATAACCTTACTGATTTCCCCGTTATATTTTTAAACAAAAGCATCGTAAGTAGTGAATTAACTATATCTCAATGATTACGTAAATAGTTAAGTCATAAACGTGCTATATTTTGAAATATATTTTCTTCTTGTAGTTTTCCCTAACTATCTATTAAATATCGACTTGATCCGCATTCAGTAAGAATATTCGTGGTAAAAAATTCTTATTTATTATCCCAAAAACACTTTTATCTTAGGCGCCTAGGAGGAAAGGAAAACTTTTCTCCTTAAATTCCGATAAAGGTTGTACTCCCTTTAAGAGAAAAATCGGAGGTTCATTTAATAGATAAATGGGAGAATTCCTAAAGGAATTGGTTTAAAGCCTTAATTAGTTTGTAGTAATGCTAATGAAAAAACCCAAGGCCTATGCCCCCTATCGTGTCGAATGAAGAATTAACGGCGCTAACTCTCAAATTAGTTATATTCACCAGTAGGCTTGGCGATCATTTTCGCGGATCAAAAGGTGTGGAAAATAATGTTTCAAAAGGAAACAGCTTTTTTGCCAGTCATATACTTCATGTACATGATATGTATTGCAAAAATTGTTTTGAAACAAGTGATTTGGAAACCTATATAGTCATTCAAGGTTTTTTACGGTTTACCGTATATTGCAATGTTGTCCTAGCATATTGAGACAAAATTATTTGCAGCTGAACACCAGGAAATATTTGAAAACGATGCCTCAGGTGAAAGAATTCAACAGATCAGATACTTATTTAATAATGGCCGCGTTCAGTGCCGCTCAACGGAAGGGGAATTGTGAATTAACCGTTGATCTCCGTTTGCAATCGTGACGCCACGTCTGTTCAACGCTTTTTTACGATTGTTGTAAATTTTATAAAATAACGGATGTCGTGTCGTCCGCAACTAGCTTTCCCGTGTGCTGTGACGTAACGATTGCGTGTATCAACAAAATAAGCGGCTCTTCCAGCCGCTTATTTCGTTGACTCTCCGTTAGCAAACGCGACGTCAAGTAACATAATAATTGTTACTTATGGTAAAATGTCCATTTCTTAATATTTGGTGGAAAGGATATATATTGCGAAATGTTTTAGCGATTTTGGACTACAATAATCATTTATTTCGTCCAATTTAAACTAATCGTGATGGGCAACCAAGGTTTGTCTGACAGTTATAAGTTTAAGTACAATTATTATTAATATAATAATTGTTTTATTATAGTGGGGTGGCGGAGCGGTTAGCGCTTTCGCCTCGCAACAAGAGGAGCCGGTTTCGATCCCAGCTTGTGGCACTGGGTGAAAAAATCGGGAACCACTCCTTCCGCGTAGAGTTTGCATGTTCTCTCCCCACTGATTTGCCCCCGAGATCATCGGTTTGCCGTTCGCACAAAAACGTTTTAACGCGATAGTTAGTGTAGGGACGCTAGTAGTTAGCTGTGGCAGTGCTAGCCACCACCCTTCCACATAGTTTAAATTAGCCTGTAGCGCTGTTAAAAGGGCCTCGGGTCTGTTGCGATGCAGGTTATAAAAAGTAGATTACATTATTATTATTTTACCAATTTGTAATGACGCTGCTTTGTAGAATGAAACCCAAAAACTCACGAGCAACTGGAAATTACTTCCTCGTCGTCCATGTTTTGCTAATTGCGCTTTTTACGGTTTGATTTACGTAAGAATTTGACGCTATAGCTAGAGCATAGCGCCGAACCAATTTTCAACGGCGGCGGCGGGAACGATAATTAGTTCGGCGGCGGCGTGGCGCGCCGATTTTCAGAAAATAATCGGCGGCGTTGAAAAAAATTGGCGGCGGCGGCGCCTAAGGGGAAAAACTGCCCCCCCCCCTCGGAAATAGCGCCAGCCTTTTAATAGACCGCTGGAACTTAAACTGTTAAACACATTATAAAAAAATACATGTTTAATAGAATGTATTTTATTAAAATAGGAACCACTTGTTTTCAAAACAAAAAAGAGGTAACTTTGGTTACATACTATCAGATGTAACTTATTTAATCATAAGTGTGCCTGAAAGAATTTTTTCATAATGATACCTTGTTGCAAGGATATGACGTTATTGACGTCACTTCCCAGTCGATGACGGTTTTATCGTCATCAAAACTAGTTCTCGCGTAGGGGGGGAAGGAAGTTAAAACCAGTTTTACGCGACGTTAGTGCTGTATTTTCTTTGGTGGCTGTCAAAGACTATATAAAGTTACGCGTAGCTTTATATAGTCTTTGGTGGCTGTGAAACAAGGTCTCATTTAAATTTTTAATACACATATGTTAAACAGAGGCACACTTATGAGTAACTATGTCACATATGATACTATTAAACTAAAACATTTACGCTAGTAATAACAATACTGTACTAATTTACTACCATTTCACTAGTATTATTATCTATACACTCTTTTTAGAAACTTTTGCTGGGCGCCGCCATTATCGTACAGACAACCAACGAGCCAGCCCTCTACCGCATAAATTTCATCCCCCCAAATCCGGTTTTTCCCCGCGCATTTAAGTCTATTATCGCAAATTATTTTACCTTTGTATCAAAGGAATTTTTAAAATGTAATAGAATAGTTATTGCTGAATGCAGCCAATGCAGCTGATACGTTTCTGTACTTATTACAAAATACGAGGCGAGGCAACTCCAAAGCCGTTTTCATTTCTCTCTCTCCTATCCCAGCTATCTGCTGCAGAAAATCTTGGTGCGCGCGGTGCAGTGGTGCCAGATCTTTTGGAAATTATTAATTATTTTTAATTTTATAACGCTAGTACGGTGCACCCAACAGCCTAGGAATCGTAGCACTACCAAAAGAAAAATCTATGTAGTTTAGATCTCAAAACGTAATTATTATAGTTTAATAATGGAAATTAATTCGGCGGCGAAATGAAAATGTTTCGGCGGCGGCGGCGCCGCCAAAATTAAATTTATCGGCGGCGGCGTTTCGGCGTTATCTAAATAATCGGCGGCGGCGGCGTTTGATCGGCGGCGCTATCCTCTAGCTATAGCTACATCTCTACCAACTGCTCTGCTAGGATTCTTTCCCTTAATCGTGTGGAGTTGACTCTCGCATTTGACAGAAAACCCAAATCCTCTATAGCTTAGATTGATACAAATTCATTATGTCTACAATTTAATAACTTATAATATAATAGCGATTTACACGGGGGGATTTCGGGGACTCCGGGCGCGCTCGTGATGAGATTTCGTCCTCCACTGGGAAATAGAGAGCAGCTCGTGACGAGATCCGTGTTGGCAATCTCGCTCTCACAGCGAGCGCTCTGAGAGCGAAAATTTTGATCCGAGACATTCGACGGATCGACAGATCTCGAGCGGTTTTCGTGATTTTTAAAAATTCGGGCTGCTTATTTGTTTATGGAATCGTCTTCGGATAGTTCCGACGAAGAAATACAGGCAATTCTTTTAAGGCAAACGCCGGAATTAGTAAAAAGGCCTAAAATAAAAAGATATATAGAGGATGTGGTATATTCCTA
Source organism: Leiobunum rupestre (assembly GCF_980474605.1). Lineage (NCBI taxonomy): Eukaryota > Metazoa > Arthropoda > Arachnida > Opiliones > Sclerosomatidae > Leiobunum > Leiobunum rupestre. The sequence continues at coordinate 67,898,796 of NC_143389.1, read as the reverse complement.
CTCTGAAAATGAAGTAAGTTCTCCTTTGCGCCTAGGCTTAACGTACAAATTCTACATTAGTCTAGCATTGTTATTTATAGTTTTGCAGAAATTTCCGCAAAGAGCCACTTGCTACTCTCTAATTGAAGAATTTGAAAATTCGCCATATTTCCCAAATGATGCCACGCATGGTGGTAGTCCGGTGATATCAGCTGAGAAAAATATACTGTCTTTTTTGTGGTATGTTGCTTCAATTGGCCTGTATAATTACCTATTAGTTCATACTAGTAGGAATTTGCAATAACAAAAGTTTTCTGAGAGATGTTGCCAGTCGGTTTGGTATAGGACAAACCACATGACTGAGGGTAACTGATCGTGTTATGGATTATTTCGAATCTGTGGCTCCAGCGGTAATTAAATTTCCAAGAAGTCCAGAAGAGAAGGAAGAAGCGGCAATAGCATTTAAAGCTGTATTAAACCTTGACATTGTAAGTTATGAAATGAATTATCTTAAATCTACTTTCTTCATACAGATATCAGAATTCCCAGGTGTTTTAGGATGTGTAGATGGAAGCTAAAATGTACATTACAATTCGTACACTTGCCCATAAAATAAAATCAACATATGTAAATAGACACGATGGGACATCGTTAACGCTTCAAGGCATTTGCGACGCCAGACGAAGATTTATCGATGTTTTTTCAGGGACATCCAGTAAAATCCATGATGCCAGGATTTGGAAATTATCCTTTATAAGTCAAGAAATTCCTGGCATATGTGGAAATCAGTACCATTTATTAGAAGACGCAGCCTATGCTCTCCGTGAATGGTTAATTACACCCTACAGGGATTATGGAAATTTGACAAATTCACAACGGGTATTTAATACCAAATTCTGTGGAACACGTGTTCTAATTGAGAACACTTTTGGAATTTTAAACCAAAGGTTTCGACAGTTGAGCAGAACTGATTTTCACACCGTAGATAAGACAAGCAGATTTATTTTGGCTTGCCGCGTACTACATAATTGAAGTATCGATAAAGGCGGCGAATGGGATTACGCTCTTGAACCAGAGGAAGAAGAAGAAATAGAAGCTGTCAATGATGTGGGACCAAGGGAAACTGCTTTAAGAAGATTGGGTGAAATTAAACGCAATAAGATTTGTCAAATTTTACAAGAATAAAGGTTTTTAATATCTATACTAACAAGGAGACTATTAAATGAAAAATAATCTTAAAACTACTTTGGCTTGTTGCACCTTCAGCCTCTGGCAGACTTTCCTGCGAGCTGCTGCTTGCGCTACATGGTGCAATGTTTGCAGCATTTGGGTCAGCACATTGATGAAATACTACAGTGTCAGCACAAATAAATCCCAGATATTTTAGCATACTTTCATCTAATTCCACTAATGCCTCTTCTCCTATGAATAAAAAACAAAAGGATACCTTTTACCTTCAGTAAAAACCTAGGGTAGACCTAGGCTTAACACATTTAACCAACTTTTTTATAATCAAATACATCGACGGCTCTCATAGTCCATGAGCCAGACACTTTTTCAGGCTCATTAGGTGGTACCAAACGAAATTTTTAGGGTTGATAGATGATGTCGTGAAAAAGGCAAATTTCAATTATGCACTCTCAAATCCGTAGCTTTTCAAGATGGCGGCCCCACAACATCTTAAATGCGCAATATCTAAGGTTTGCCTGGTCAGAAATTGACGTTCTATACGTCATGTAAAAGCTCTTTCAGTTACCTACATTTTATATCTTTAGTAATAATTCGATTTGTAAAGTAGTTTTGGAGACACGCCCAATTTACGGTGACACCACCCGTATCAATATGAACATTTCCGGTCGCTTTTCAAAACCGAATTGAACAATAATGTTGCCAATTTTTATTTTAATACTGCAAAGAATTGGCTTTCTTTCAACGTATTACTCATAGAAATCAAGCCAATGGAACCGGAGATATAATAAATATTATGTGATTTTTAGTTAAAACAAGTTGGTTAAGACCCACATTTAAGTAACCAAATTTAAAAGAAATAACACTTTCAAAGAATCTTTTTTTAGAAACCAAGTTAAGTTAATTGATTTACTCAACTATACTGGCATATTAGCTTTCTTTGCGCCTTGCCGCCATTTTGAAAATGGTCGCCGGTTCCTAAGACATTGTATTAAGATAAGTAGTTAGTTTTTTAAATATGATTTTGAAGTAGGAATGTTCAGTCGCTAGACTATTTGAATTGGTACAAAAAAGATAGGCAAATATTAACTTTACCATAACAACATAATAATAAGCCCCATAATGAATAGTTATAACTGAAAAAAAAGCTAATAATGTTTAATGTTCTTTTTGAAGTTATAAACCGAAATTTTTACAAAACTTAATATTAATAGATTATATTTCGTCTTCGCTATCTGCGTCATTTAGGTTTTATAGAAACTTCTTTGACACATTTCATCAAGTTTTCCAGGGTTGGGAGGTCATTGGGATTATGTTCACGCATCCATATTAAAAACCCCTTCAAGGATAGGCGAAAGAGACCCTCGTAAACAATTTTTAAGAGTCACTCCTCGATTGTATTGGCGACCATCAAGAACAGCGTCAATGGATCCCTCGGCAACTACTCCAGCTTCTACGGCTATATCTCGAAGGCCCGCATCTCTAAATCGTTTTCCTACAATTGACAAAGCATTACATATGGTGTGGAAGGCACCCATTCTTAAAACAATTGGCTTGTAATAGTCAAAATCATTCCACACAATTTCGGCAGCTTTCGCGTACAATGCCTGATCAAATACGCAAACTATTTCTGAAAGGTTGAGAGACATCATGATTTTTAGTGTTTGCCGTAGAATCTCATGAACAGTGGACATTTGAGTAGCCGGTGCATTTATTGTTGGCAAATATCCCACTGTGTCAGGCTTTAACGTTTTGTCACTGTTGATGAGAATGTTAAACCCAGTCCATGAACATATATTTGGCGTTTCTTCTTGCATAAGGCGGGCTAAAATCCACACAAAATTTTTAAGTTTGGCAACGTTAAGTTCGTTTACTTCAGTTATCAAAGGTTCAAGTGGTGTTATAGCTGGAGGACTTTTCTTAGACGCTGATACAATATTCGGTAGTGTTACGATATTTAATGGAATTTATCGTTGTTTACCCTTTCCCCTCTGTTGGTTCTGAGGTGGTCTAGAGGCGGTCAGAACTTGTGGTTGGATAATTATGCCATTAACTCGGTGTGAGGTTCCTGAACCACTTAACGTTTCTTCCATTCGGTCAATATTATTGAAAGCTAGAACCGCTGGACCCGTTCAAAAATCGTGTATAGAATATCTATAGAAATATATAGAGGTTTATAGAAAGGCTATGGGACACCATAGGAATATCTTTTTCTATACAATTTTCGAAGAAAATACCACTAACTTTTTTTTGGGAAAGGTTTATGGTTTTAAAAACTTCAAATGTCTATAGATATTCCCAAAGTACTCTATAGGTTTTCGAGCTATCCCATCAAGCCCTTACAAAAATATGTCTATTGAAAACCCGAGTTTTATCTTTATAGTTTTCCTTGGTTTTTAATACTTTTCCTAGGTTATTTTAATGGTTTATCTTTGGCTTTTTAGTAGATTTTATTTCGATACTTGAGTTAATTTCTGAACCTTTTATTAAAGTTATTTATATAGATTTACCAAATGTTTTGAAAAAACTTCACTGGTAATTTTAGTCAATTTCTATATAATTTATTGTGTTTTTTGTTGTTAAAACACCAGTTTTTCACTGGTATATAGTGGAATTTCCGTAGAATTGGCCGTTTTTTTAAACAGCAATTATTCATTTGTAAATTTAGTGGAATTTCTACACGATTTACCAATTGTTTTTTTTTAGAAAACAGCATAAGTAACCGGGTAGCGGGTTACAGATTTGGCTTGTTGAAATATACATCGCATAAACTGTATGAGCATCATCCTTTAAACACATTATTCGCCTATTTACATGTATCACAACAAACGGAAGAAACGATAATTAATGGCAAAGACCTGGGACTTATTATGTTGCAGACAGTGTGATGCTTTTTAAGAAAATACCCTCAACTTTACGTAATTAAGCAGCTTGTCGTGTATCAGAAATAAGGTGCATTTAATTGACTATGCACAGTGTTACCGGTCATAGCGTATAAATAGTCTTTGAATACAAGTTTTCGGTCTCTACCGAAAGATATGATATCCAAGTCTCAAGGTCTCATTCGGAATATATGGTCTCAAGGTCTCCGTCGGAAGATTGGGTCACTTGGGTCTCCAAATCGCCGCTGGAAGAACTACTCTCCAGGTCTTTGCCGAAAGATCTTATCTCCGGGTATTCAGATCTCTCGTCTCCAGGTCTCCGATGGAATTTCTGTTCTGCAGGTCTCTGCCGGAAAATCTGGTCGCCAGGAAGATCATCCTCTGACGGTTTCTGATATATAATTTCCACTTTGTTTTGGTAACAAGTCTCCGGTCTTTCGTCTTAACTGAAAGTCTTGGTTTCCGGTTTTTCAATAATTGTTTTTCTAAGTGAAATTTAATTTAATATTTGAAACCGTTTCGATTACTAATAGACTTTGGATCTTCTTAAAAATCAAGCCAGCGAAGGAGATTGTTCAGGCCTAGCATTTCGTATGAAATGTGGATGCCACGGTTCGCCACATCTGTCGTAATTTTTGATTTCTTTTGCATTTTACCGTTTGCATAAATTGAATCATTTGTTATGAATATTTATATTTCGAACTTAACGTTAGCTTCTCGGCCTTTTGGTTAAGACCAAAGTGTAGTATCAGTGTTCTAAATACTCTTAATTAGGTTCACTTGGATGTTATTTGTTGTGGCATCTACCCCAAGTCAATCTGGGCTCCTCTGCAAGCTGTTAAGAGTTTTCGTAAAAGGATATTATAATATTCAAAGAATTCTCTAACACACTCCAATTATCCAATTTAATTCTAGAAATAAAGCTATAAGAACTCTAATAAAATTCGAAAGTTATACTATAGATATTCTATACAGTTTTTCTATAAAAACAACCAATAAAAACCTTTAGTGTTCTAAGATATTGTTAAGAACATCTTTCGATGGGTTATAATGTTTTCTGAAATAACATTCGGTAAATTCTATAGATTTTCTACTATAATTAACAGTAAAAAATTGGTGTTTTCTAAAACACAAATCATCCCATTCTATAGAAATGCCACTATTTAAAATTGAAAATTTTCTATTTTCAAACAAAAAACATTCGGTAAATTCTATAGAAATTTAACTATATTTACCAGTGCAAAAGTGTTTGTTTCCTCAAAAACCAATCAGATAATTCTATAGAGAAAACTTTAAAGGGTTTTTTTTTTACAGAAAATTGACCCAAATTTCTAAAGAAAACCCATTGAAAAACCAAGGAAAAGCTATGGAGATAAAACGTGGGTTTTCTATAGACATATTTTTGTACGGGGAACCCCGGAGAATGTACTCGAAGGAAGTAGTAAATTTTCATCGGTATCGGCTAGCTTCTGCAAACATAAAGCAGTATCTATTTCTTCTAGTTTGGTATACGATACTCCGTGACCTAATCGGTTGAGAATCTTCACCGTTTCGATATTTCCTGTACGGGTTTTCATTGCCCAAGGAAGCAAAACATGCTTTGGCGTTTCAGTTTTCCCACTGGTGACACCGTAAACTAAATCTTGACTGACTGACCACACTAGTCTATCAACCCGTGATGTGCAAGGACGAGGTGATTCACCACTAAAAATAACTTTCAGAAATTGAGTTAAAACATCAGGAACGTTAATGTAGTTTTTGTCGAGCTCCATTGGGTTCGGTGGCCACAATTGTTCTCTAGATTGTTCGACACCCAATTGTTTTATTTCTCTTCGAAGTAATGCGGCAGATTTAGTAACCACTTCGGTTATTTCCTTAGAATTGTCCATAAAGCGATCCAGTTTCTCTTGCGCCACCAATAGGTCTTTGGCTAGGTGTTCGCGGGTAATATTGTCAGGCATTACTATACTTTTTCCATCGTCATTGGAAAATATGTGAAGGCTTTCACCAAATTCCGTCTCCAATTTTCGTCGCATATTTTTAAATAGATCTCGACTCACAACGACTTCACCCTGATCTTTAATGAGCGAAGCTAGTTTATCCTGCAGAACTGTCATTTTCACTACCTTTCGGTTTCCAAATAGCTCGTCCCTTATAAAATGGAACAGCTGATTGAATGCGAGAGACTTTTTCGTTGAATATTGGCTAGATTCATTTTGTTTGTTGTCCGTCGACGTAATTTTTTCTTCTCTTTGTCTTGTGTAGTTAATGTAGCATGACTTGTCATAATGAGCCTCGGCTGCAACTATATCTCGTGTTGTTAAGGCTGCTATTCTTTGGTGAAAAATAACTTCATCTGGTGATAGTTCGGTACCAAGCATTCTAGTTGCTACTTCTCGAATGATGTGATCAGCGCGAAGATCAACGCATTGAGTCAGTTTTTCTTTAGTCCGCTGTTTGGCATATTTATTTACCTTTTCGCAAAATATACATTTGGCTTCATACACAAGTGATTTGGTGTTTTCTACCTCTCGTTGTGATCGCCGAACCGCTGTCTTACCCGTACTAACTTCCAAAGTTTCCTGGCGAGATGCTAGTCTAAGTTTATCCAAAGTCCTGTAACGCGTAAACTGTAAGCGACATTTAGCTTCATACCATATATCTGGTAAATCTTCGCAACTTTCATGTCGAATAATCGCTTCAAACTTGTGAAGTTTTGCGGCTTCAAGAAGGGACAACCATGATTTCTTATCTCTTAGTTTCGAAAGTTCTTCCTTTGGAAACACGCGGTTACAAATGATACAAATGGCGTGGTCCTCTTTGTCGATGGGAAGCGCGGGACTTTGAGATTGAGCCATATCATTATTACGTTGAAGCTCAAATAACTATATCAGTTTTCCACAATCTCCTAACTAACGGAAATAACCTTCACTGAAAGCTTTAAAGATATAGATAGTTAATTTTAACCCTTCGTTATAGCCTAGAAGTCTTCAATATTTAAATATATTATTCCAGTGCTAAAACTACACAAAACCGAACCCGTTACTCAGTGGAGCTCCTGTGAAGTGAAGAGCGTTCGAATAATATGACACTTTTCTTTGTCCGGTACGAACTCCCGCTACCGATAGTCGTCTCTATAGAGTTGATATTTGACCTTGAACTTTGATATGGTTTTTTAGCCATTTAATTCAGACGCGAGAACGACTTTTATATTTAAAAAATACTTATGATAAATTGATAATGTACCTTAATGCTTGAATGAAACTAAGTTAATGATTACAGTAACAAATATTGAAATTAGAAATTACTTAGAGGTATGACGAAAAAAAGTGGTAGATGTTTAAAAATCAAAAGTAAAGATTTAAGCAAACATACATGTCTTAAGAACCGGTGGCCATTTTTCAAAATGGCGGCGAAAGCGCGGAGAAAGCTAATATGTCGGTATGGTTAGGCAAATCAATTTACAACACTTGGTTTCTAAAAATGATTCTTTGAAAGTGTTATTTCTTTTAAAGTTGATTACTTTTATGTGGGTCTTAACCCACTTGTTTTAATTAAAAATCACATGATATTTATTATATCTCCGGTTCTATTTGTTTGATTTCTACGAGTAATACGTTGAAAGAAAGCCAATTCATTGCAGTATTAAAATAAAAATTGGCAATATTATTGTTCAATTCGGTTTTGAAAAGCGACCGGAAATGTTCATATTGATACGGGTGGTGTCACCGTAAATTGGGCGTGTCTCCAAAACTACTTCACAACGCGAATTATTACTAAAAAACATGAAATGTAGGTCACTCAAAGAGCTTTTACATGACGTATAGAACGTCAATTTCGGACCAGGCAAACATCAGATATTGCGCATTTAAGATGTTGCGTGGCCGCCATCTTGAAATGGCCGCCATCTTGAAAAGCTACGGATTTGAGAATGCATAATTGAAATTCGCCTTTTTCACGACATCATCTATCAACCCTAAAAATTTCGTTTGGTACCACCTAATGAGCCTGACAAGCCCCTTTTTGGCGCCTGGCTCATGGACTATCAGTTTTATAAGAAATGTTTATGGATAAACTTACCATCAACTAAGACATGGCACATAATCATGCCATTTTTTCGTAAAAACGAACCATCTTCTTTAATAAAAAGTTTATCGAAAACAATATTATTGTCGGCCATGACTTCCGCGTATTTCACTGGAAAATGCTCGCCCCGAGAGTTGCTCTTAAAACGAGGTTGTATTTCACTGGGAGACTCGCTCGACGGCGATCCTTGGAAATCTCGACACGAGCTGTGACGTTAAAATCGATTTCGGGGCGCTCTCGGAGCTTCCCAGTGGAAATCGCTATGAGTAAATAAATGAGTATTTTCAGTAAATATTTATTTAAAATTAGGGCTACCTTTATTTAATATTATTTAACTAGATGGCGCTTCCACGCAATAACTATAAAATATGGATATTTTGAAGAAAGCTAGTCTGACTTATAGGCCCCATCCGAAAGCTTCCGTAATCTGCCAATCCAACCTCCTAAATTTGAGTAACTTTGAATCTATTGTCACCTATTTCATACATTTTTGCATTTGCGAAGAATGGTTTAAAATATAAGATAAATAAACAAATAGAATTGAGATATTTGTGACAGTAAAATATGACAATTTGATCATTGTGCCACAAACGGTTAATTCTGAAAGTGAACTGTGTTTGAGACCCTAGACGCAATTTGGTGATGAGACTCTTTAAGATAAAATTCTTTAAATATTATTTTTTTGCTTAGCCATTGTTTATGCCCATCGTCATATTTAAAGGGCAACGTAAGTGGCCATGTAGTTACTAGGGGGGCGTTTGATTTGCTCGTGGCCATGTAGGGGGGGGGGGGCGCTTGGTTTGGAACTATTCTCCTTGGTGTAGCCACGTGGTGCAATTTCGCTTTCATTCGCGAATTTTTCGATTTTCTTAGCTCAACCTTGGATTATTAATCCAAGGCTCAACACCAACGAACCGACGATTTAAGGCTTAGCTTAATTTATTTATTATGGAGAAAAGAACTGAGTTAGTTTCCTAGAGTTTGACATTGATATTGTAGATTTAACAATTTAGATGACTAATAAACTTCAGAAATTTCACTTACCGCAGGCCCATCTCTACTGTTGGGCTAGGTAGGGCTTAGCCCTAGGGCGCGGTCTGGCCCATTATATATTTATTTATAATTTAATTGTAAAGTGATCCGGTCATATGAAAAAGGGCGCAGGATATTATTCACACAAGGGTGCCTTATATTTTTAACACAGGCGTAACTGATATTATTAACACGGGGCCCCTGATATTATTAACACGGGAGCGCCTGATATTATTAACACGGGAGCGCCTGATAATATTAACACGGGGGTGCCTGATATTATTAACCCGGTGGAGCCTGATATTATTAACACGAGGGCGCCTGATATTATTAACACGGGGGCGCCTAAAATTCTTAACACAGAGTCGCCTGAAATTCTTAACACGGGGGCGCCTGATAATATTAACACGGGGGCGCCTGATAATATTAACACGGGGGCGCCTGATATTATTAACACGAGGGCACCTGATATTATTAACACGGGGGCACCTGAAATTCTTAACACAGAGTCGCCTGATACTATTAACGTATTATTAACACGGGGGCGCCTGATATTATTAACACGGAGGTGCCTGACATTATTAACACGGGGGCGCCTGATATTATTAACACGGGGGCGCCTGAAATTCTTAACACGGGGGAGCCTGAAATTCTTAACACAGAGTCGCCTGATACTATTAACACGGGGGCGCCTGGTATTACTAACATGGGAGCGCCTGATATTATTAACCCAGGGTGCGCCTGAAATTATTAAAGTGATAGTTGCAAGTAGATTTGAAGATTAGAAAATAATCTACTTTATATTTTTCTGGTTAATTTAAAGATGGGCTTTATGAAAATGTAAATAGCTTCAAAAAACGTTACCGTTAAGTTGATCTTAAGTTAAAGTAAAATTTACGTGCAGCGCCCCGCAGCGGCTCTATTTTGAACAGGATAGTTATCGCGCGTTTTTCCACACGCCGCCGACGCTGGTAGGTGCGGTATTTTTCCACTGTTTTTCTAGTTACCCCAGAATCCTGCTATCTTACCAGGAACGGTTTCCCTCCTTTTTTGGGTTTTATTGTGATTCATCATCATTCTGATTCATTCATTGTGCTCAACTCCAAACCTCTGTTTTCAAGATATTTTATAAATTATATTCTTGAGAATTCTTTTCTCAATCGAATAAAAGAGCTTCTTAACGTCGTTTAAGGTATTTTGAATATTTATTATTATTTATATATTGTTATTTCGCTATTTCTTATTATATTTATAGTTTAACTCTTAGTTCATTTCATATACAGAATGTCTTCAAAAATGATATGCATAGCTCCAGGTTGTAAAAGTACCAGCAACAATTCTGGTTTAACGTTTCACACGCTACCCAAGAACGTAGAAACTAGCCTAACTAGGGCTAAGTGGCTCACTAATACGGGTCCTACGACTTCCAAGGTTTTTGAACGGTCAAGAATTTGCTCACTTCATTTCGAAAGTATTATTCTGGCTGCAAACCGCTTGAAGCGAAATGCCACAAGGGCGCCTTTACTTGTGAACGAAGAGCGTTTTATGCAAAATTGTGTGAAGGTCTGAAGTTCAAACCACCTGGTTGTTTAGTTTTACAACTGCATTATATCAATCGTTATAGAGTGATGTGTTCGCGGAATACGAATACATTTTATATCAGCGTTCGAAAAAGCGACGCGGTAAACCTTTTCCTGGTATTAAATTCGATGAATTCCATTCGTGAAAACCAGAAAAATGGACTTTCTGCATTTTTGAGAAGAAAATTGAAGAATGTAAACACCGGATTGATCCCTCTGAAGTTAACATTTTTCGTGTGCTGGGGAGGTAAGACGTAATTGTTTTTATACGTACATTATTTTAAGCAAAGCTCTGGGGACTTTTCAACTGGAACTAGAGCGTTGTGCCACATCAGATGTCCTCTATCAATGTTTTGAGCCATTTCAGATTCAATCGTTGATTTGCATATGTAGGCTTTCTTAATGTTACATTTTAAAACAATCAAATGTCTGTTTTAGTGGGCAGTTTAGCTTTATTTGAAATTAATAATATAAGCTTACGTTTCCTGGATATAGCACTACAGCTTTCAAGCGTCTCTCAAGAGGGGGTACAAGTTGTCTGCTAAAGCACGGGTGGGAAGGCCTTGCCGGGGGAAATGGTGTGACCAACATTTTGGTGCAGGTGCGAGATTACGAAAATAACAGTTTGAAATTCTGATGAAATTTCTTTCGCGATTCTTGTATTTCTTCTTAATTAAAGGCTGACTAAATAAATCTTCGGTTTACTCTGTCTTTGACTGGAAGTAGGCTGACTGCATGGCACACGTGTATTGCAGTAAGCCTACTTCCAGTGAAAGACAGAGTAAACCGAAGATTTATGTAGTCGGCCTTTACTCCAAAATTTAATAGTGATATGGCTACAAACCCCCATATGTTTGGTGTAACATTTGTTACTTGTAGCTTACCGTTAATTTTCTTGAAAATTTGTTTATAGATAGATCTCGTTGCGCCAAATAATGTTGGAATGGGCGAAAAAGTTCAAAAATCTACCGTTTAACTTTAAGTATTTGCACTACATTAGTTAAGTCTATTCGTTTAAATACTAATTAAATTTGAGGTTTTATGTTATATATTTAGAAAGCTTTGTAAAGGTGGCTAGTGCGGCCGAGTGGTTTGAGCGCTAGCAACTCAACATTCCGTCCCGGTTACGATTCGCGATTGACCCGTTTTTGTTTTATTAAAATGTTTTTATTTTTTAAATTAAACCGTGATTTATATTTAACTATGGCCAACTAAAGGAACTTTTTAGAATTCACATATTTTTAAGAAATAATTTTTTTAACTGATATTTGCATTATCTCGCGGAGATTTGAAACGTGATTTTTCGAGTTCAAAATCTTTAACGTGATGAGGCTTTAATTAATGTGATACACACCTACAGTAAGCTCTCGCCAAAAATCTACCCGAGGAAATCGCGGTAAATGATTTGCACCCAACTGTACCCATGTACCATTTGGACTTCGTAATTGTTCTACCTCTACGTGGGCTTGAACTACATCAGCATTTTGCGCCATTTCCAGAATTGAGCGCACCAAACTTACAGTAGCACCCTCCATCTGTATTGTGCAGGATATCGATTAATAATGGTTCCTGCTATGCGAAACAAATCACCTAGATAAATGGCGTGAGGTATTTGAATTGTGCCATAAAAAGAAATTTACACTTAAGTCTTATATTATCCATTTCAAGATTCAACAATCCATCTACATTTAGAACCCAATCTTCAGATATTTGCCCCCACAATTGAGAGCTGTCGGTCGTTTGTTAGATGTAATTCATACTTGCTGTAGTTAAGGAATAGTATCTCTATATCCTCTGTTGACCATAAATGTAAAACCATCTTCAAACCAGGCTCTCATTTCAGCAGCGTCTTGTTCGAGCTCGTTTAATAATATATTAGCATCATTGTTCCAGAATCTGAGAAGTAAGATCGCTGAACATCTAAAATATATCCATCGGTACCAACAATTAACACGGATTTTAACAAGTGGCGACCTTTATGCACGCAATAAGACAATCGTAAGACACTAAAGTTAGTACTTTTCGAAATGTAAGTATATGTTCCATCAATACAAACAATCGCTCTGGGTTGAGCCTGAATCATAGAGTTCGTTAAAAAAACATGATACATAATTTTGTATAAATTCAGCCCTCGTTATCGCATGAAAGCCAATGTTTTGAGGTACAAACCTTAAGATTTGAGAACCTTTGCGATAGTTAAACTGGTGTTTTTTCGAGATGAATAGTTGAAAAACACGGTTAGAAATTCATCTGATAAGCAGTTTACATAAAAATTGTCAGAAGATCTTTTTTAGTTTTTTTTTAGTAACGTATCTTTGTAACGCTCCCTCAAAGTATTCCAACCACCATGTGTAGAGGTCGCCGAGAAGAAAAAAGGCGTACCGATAATATAAACAACGAGGGGGTTACCACTTCTTTCAATTCTGTACACCGACAACCGCGAATACAGCCTTTGGTAGTGCCAAGAGGAAATAGGGGAGAGTGTAGCTCTTAAAACAAAAATGACCTTTCCCATCGCTTGCTAAATTGTTTGACGGGTTCAATCTTTTCAAACACCCCCCCCCCCCCCCCGCGAGCGAGAACGAATAAAGAGGCGCGTAAGTCATGGGACCCCAACGTCATTCTTCTCGGGAATATAGTGCTGACCGAGGTAGTCTCAGACACGTTTCTCTCTTGTTTTCTACGAAAAGCGCGCTAAAATGTCAAAAATTTCACCCTTGCTTTCATGGCTTTTAATATTTACGTATGTAATAAATAATGCGCAAAGTCTTACAAAGTTTTTTTAACGCACCACTGTTTTGTAGTTTTTCTATTACGCTCATGTAACTTCCACTTTCGTCTAACTCAAAATTAAATATCAAAATGACTGGGTTTAATATGATTCCTCGCGTTTCCACTTTGACTTGACATAAACCGTAAAACTATACAGGCAGGCAAACTACTACAAAGCTTAGCAGACACGTGACTAAATATCCCTTTGATCTAAATTTCGTAATAAAAAATATAAAAATACTTTTAACACGCCTTTTGTTTATAAATATAATATAACATAAATATATCATATAAAACAATCATTAGCTCGGTTTTAAATTAAAATTAAAAACGAACTATTTTTTGAGCGCATGGTAACAAAAAACGAGATACTCATGAAAATGTGAAGAGGCTTCTGCGGGAGGGGGGGGGGGCGACAGTTATTCTTGAGGATTTTTTTTTGCCCCTCAAACAAGGCGACGCGCGTGTTCGGCGAAGAGCTACACTCTCCACTATTTTCTCTTGGTAGTGCTAAATCTGTAAACGATTACGTAATCACTTTAGTACAGTCATTGCGGATAGTGATCGTCCCCTCGAAAAACCACAAAAGAGTACTAACTATTGTATCCAACATAAGTGTCATATCAATTAGACCCAGCATTATCGTTAAATAGGCCAGTGACCCAGTCTTCTTACAACGCGAATTCCTTATGCGAATGGTCAGAGCAGGGACGTATCGAAGTGCCTCTATTTGTGAGACGGTTGATAAATCAAAATTTTGCGAACTCTAACCAAGAAGAGGAACTGGCAAAGCTTCTCTGAGTATCAGTAAATTGAAAATTGAAAGGAGTGCCGGAGTAGCTTTTTAGAGATTTCCGAAATCCTCTTTGAGATTCCGATATCGGAATATCATAAGCCTATCATAAGATCCCCATACGCAAAGGCCTAGGCCAAATTTTGGACGATCACATACCCGTTATTAAGAGTTAAGGCGGATGCACACATAGCCTTCGCTCGCGAAATTTCGCTGGCAAATCGCGTCGCATCGCGTGACTTAAATAGAATGGAAGTCATGGCTCATGGGCGCGTGTGCAAAAATTTGCAGGCAAAATCGCTTGCGAACCGTATGTGTGTTTGGGCCTTTACGTATTCAAAATCTGCACCTCCTAGTGGCTACGTCCTCAACTATGCATTTTGAAATAAATTTCACGAAATGCATTATGAATGCGTACAAGCCGTGCGCGAACGTTTTTAAACTTAGAACCACGCGGGAGAAATCTCCGCCGCGAGCCCTGAGCACCGTAGCCAAGGCTTATGCACAATTTAATCGCTTAAAAACTTAAAATTAACACTTATCTTTGCAAAATGATTCATAAGAACCTAAAACTGGCTATTAGAAATAAGAGTTGTGTTTCTGAAGGTATTTATTTTTAAACGTGAGATTTAGGCGCGTTTTGTGTGGCATTTATCAACCCGAGCGTGGCTGCTCTACCAAGTAAGAGAATATTTTAGATGTAGAAATTACTGCCCTATCGTCGTACGTTAATTTTCTTCTCTCCAGAAATACTTTAGGACTCTGCACCAGTCAAATGGTATATTTTTATACTTTTTCGCCCATTGAAACCTTACTCAGCGCAATGAGATCTATCTTTAAAAAAATTCAAGAAAATTAACGGTAAGCACATTTCAATGTTAAACGTTTTAGTTCCTTTGTAGAAACTGGTTTAGCTGACTTAAAATTGTAAGAACTGACTTCAAAATGAAAAACATGACAAAAACACTTGTGTCCGAAGCATTTGGTTGCTTAAAATGGTCCATCTATAGAAAATTCAGATCCTGTTCATTGTCAAGTAAGTATCGATGAAGTTATATTAATCTCAAAATTTATACCGGAACTGATTGTGATTATCTTAGACTGTGCTATCAATTTTGGAAACTCCAGCTACATCTGATTACGAACAAGATAATATTTAAACAGCAAATTTTGATCAAGGGACTCCGTATGCAGCCACATCCGAACAGTGGCGGATACATATGGGGGTGCCCCCCCCCTGGACGCTTAAGCTTTGCGTGTGACTTGATGATTTTTTATTACACCCATAGCTCAAGATGTCTTTTAGCGCCCCCCCCCCCCCGAGTCTTTTCTGTATCTGCCACTGCATCCGAAAGAATGGATATTGCTAATGTTATCTTAAGTTTATCCGCTCATACACAAGTTAGTTTAAATGAAATCTACTTATTCAGCGTATGAATGTATTTAATTCAACAATGTTTCTCTATAGGCAATACCATCAACTTTGGAGTTACCTTCTACATCTGCTATTCAGGAGCAAGACCTTCATATATCAGTTCCAGAATACGACGATTCCTGCATTGAAGCGATTTTCGAAAAATCATTACCAAAAAAGGAAGACCATTCCTTTGCCCCCCCCTTTTTTCTACGAACTCAATTAAAAATAATCAAACAGTCTATATCAATATCACCAGTCACCAAGTGCTTTTACAGAAGCTTTGATCAGATTCGAATATCTGGCAACTACCATCATACGCTACTCCATTCCGTAATACTCCGAAAGACAAGCGAACCATAGGCTAAGCAAAATGAAAGGCGACATCAAGCCAGAAACTCTGCCGCCATATATACCAACACTATTTCAGCATTCTCTTAGATGAATTGAAAGCCAAAGAAGAACTAATTCATAAAAAACAACAATCTCTCTTGACGCCTAATTGAAGCAAGAAGAAACATATTCGCTTATTCGGACAAAAGAGTGGCAACTCACGTGTTGATGTTAATGCTTAGAGGAGCTACAAGCCATGTCAAATACCCATTTGCCCATTTTGCAATAAATAGCCTAAAAGAAAGATGATTTGAATTCCATAATTCATTAGGTCTTAAGATTCTTTCAATCTTAGGTGATGAAGCAGTTGCAACCGCAAGTTATTCAACCAGAACATCATATCAAGACATGAAATTCCTCACTTCTGCACAAACCCTTTTAGCCTAGATGAAGAAAGAGCAATCTTTTATGTACGATCCACCCCATTTATTGACTCCCCGAAACTGTGTATACGCCAGCCAAGATGGCTGTAATGTGCGGCTAATGTATAAAAATGCGCTAAACATAACATGGTGCCATGTCAGGGAACTCTACAAAAGAGAAATGCTTAACATTTTAAACTTAAGAAAGCGCGTAAATAGCCGGTATCTATTTAAATTGGTACATTGAAATTATAGTACGTTATGCTACCCAGTCATTCGATATTCTTAACACAAACAACATCAATGAGGCGTATCATAAAAGGAAGCCAAACCATAGGTCATTTTCACCAATTAATGATCAGCGTTTAAATTATAATTTAGTAACAATAAAATCGTGCTTTAGATTGACATTTCAGTGGCTAGAGTATGACTTTTTGAGTTATTTTGTTGAGTGGGAGGAGGATATAGAACAGCGGCCAGGAAATTATGTACCATAGAGAAGAGAAAGAAATTGTTATCGCAAGAAACACTTTCAGGATAAAGACCAACGATTAAGCATTTTTGCACTATCTAATAAGAAATTTGTACATTTATTTAACAGATAGTCATTATTAAATTCCTTTTGGGTAAACGTGCAAGGTTTGTTCTCACCGCCAACTTCAACCAAGATCCCCTTGAATTGGAGTTTTCAAGACAACGGGGAACAAATGGTTCAACGAAAATTCGCTTGATGACTTAGGCCTAAGATGGTGCCTTGGATATTATATAAACATTATTATTATTATTACCCCACAGTGGACGCAATTGGAAACAACAGCGAAACCCTATAGATGCTGAAAAATTATAAATTCCCATGTCAAAGCGCTTTGGGAAACACTTCATTAGACTCTGTGGAAGGGTTATTTGAATAAATTGAAACATTTTTCTAACCTACATTTTTTTTAAAAAAAACCTACACTCTTATTTAGAGAAACCCGCAGACATTTGCTGTAATTGTTTTCTTTGCCTATCTTTCGTATTAGCTTTTCTTCAAATGTTCATTTGCTATAGTGTTTATGAACTTTCGAACACCATGGTTCAATAAGGGCATTTTTGTCTCTCCTGCACCACATTAGCACTCCACAACTTTTAAATATCACCATCTAAAAATACATCTTCTTTGGCTTTTGAAACTCTATTTTCAATTGCATTTTGCGATTAGTTTATACAGTTTAAAAAAAAATCATATGACTCTGCAGTTGGGTAAAATAACCCTCCGCTGTCGTGCACTTCAATCCTTAGCTAGTTTCAACTGAACACCAGAGTCCGACTTCCTGGACATTGACCCCAGGATCGCGTCAATGACATGCATTAAAGTTTTTTTAGACTCGGCAACTGCCTCTTGGAGATACATGGCCATGATTTTTGGTTGTCTACAGCCTATTTCGATAGTATGTCTAATAAGAGTGTTAATTCCACAACATTTTTCTTGGAACGTCAAATCTTGAAAATAAATTTCAAGAAACTAAAGTTTATCACAAAATATCACTTACTTTAAAGAATATAATATTTAGTCCGTCCTCTTTTGCTCTTTTTAAAATTGTTCCAGTTTGTGTTAAAATTTCTCGAAGTGCGCCTCTCAATTCGTTAAGATCGTTTATACTTAGGTTAATGGTCCACTGAACTGCCTTTTTGGCCCCAGAGATGTATTTAAAAGTTGAATTTTTTGAAGGAATTTGCATTTTCCGTACATTGCCACCAAAAGCAGCATCGTAATAATTTGCTAAATGTTCAAGTTCCATTAATATCTGATTGATACGGTATAAAATAAAATACAACAGTGCTTATCTTCAACCTAAGACCATTTACATGGTCTTAGCTTCAACCATATGTCATCGCACTACTGTGTCTTTTGTGGTGGTAGATTTTCTTGTTTTTTGAGATGGTTTTAGAATGCAGAAAGTGTTATCATATGTTTAACATGTTTAATAAAATAGCGGTATATTATTATAAGAATATTTACTTTGTAATTGTTCCCAAAGATTGTTTATTGGTTTTTGATTTGACAGATAAAATTCTATTATCCAGATCTATAAACCACTTCTCAATTTCCTCATCACTAACAAGGAGAGTACCCGAGGTGTTTATTGCCGATTTTGTAGACCTATATGAGATATGAAATTTCCCAAAAGGAGATGTTGCACTACCCATTCGATTTGCCATGGCAACCGAAAAGGTTTTTGATCACTTTAAACAATAAAATCTCCATTTAAAAAAACATGGGATTTTCTTTTTATCACAGGGTCCTGGCTACGAAATTTTTTAAAAAAATTGAAAATCATGAAATGGGTAATTTGGACCACATTTAGGTAAATTTCATCAAGTTTGGGTAAATTGGAACATTTTTGGGGTAAAATAAGGAAAAAATCTTATTTTTGTTTCAAGTGATCAAAAACATTTTTGGTTTCCATGGCAAATCGAATGGGTAGTGCAACGTCTCCTTTTGGGAAATTTCATATATCATATAGGTCTACATTACGCCCGACTTTGAACCAAATCGGCAATAAACACCTCGGGTAATCTCCTTGTAAGTAGTTCATCATTTATTCAATTTCAATTTATACATAATCTTATATACCAGAAGAACAGACATAAAAAATGTGTAAAAAGTTAGATGCTCCTACTCATTTTCTTTAAATGACAAACCTTCAGCGGTTAAATTCTGATTTTAAGTAACTGTAAATATACGAGTTTCATACTAGATGAAGATGATTCGGAATCGAGCTGATCCAATTCTTCATTTCCTGGTTCATCTAAGTAATTAATAAAAGGTCAATTCCTGACTAAAGAACAAAGTAAGCTAGAATTTGAAACATTTCTTGTGAAGCTGAGATTGGCCTTCGGAATTCCCAATACCTCATAGGTGTAACCATAATTCATTTATTATATTTTATCACCTAGCATAGCCGTTTGTAATATTATGAACAGTCAATTTTTTTTAAAATCTGGCTCTAAGCTTCCGCAAGTTTGGCTTCTCTGAGAGCCTTGGCATTTTTGCTACGGTTTTTCAGGCTGAGATTTCGGCCATCTGCTTCTGTGTAGACTTCTGTCTTAAGAAGAAGTATCGGAGCAAGACTGTTCAGATTTTCTCGGACAGTCAGGCTGTCCTTAAGGCTCTTAATCAGTTTAGTATTACTTCTAAGTTCGTTCTTAGCTGTTTGGATCTCCTTTCGGAACTGAGCACCCATAATAGGGAACAACTATATTTGGTGCCTGGTCATAAGGAACATCAAGGTAATGAGATGGCCGACACTGGCCCAGGAGTAGAGGCCTGCGCCGATCTGATATTGGTCGGCGGCGGCGTTTGACCCAAAATATACCGGCGGCGGCGGCTTACGCCGGCGTTTAGGCCTACGGCGGCGGCGTCTTCGGCGTGGCCAAAATGACCGGTGGTGGCGGCGTACGCCGGCGTTTGTATAAATTTTAGAGCTATTTCTTGTAGCGACAGTTTAAAAAACACGCGACCAGAAGGGCAAAGGCAAATACCAACTCGTACTAGTCCTTCCATGGACTTATTAATGTATACTTCGCACAGGGACGCCCCGTTCCCGAATATTTGTTTCGGGCGATTGTTAAATGTGCGCTCTGGCGGCGGAGTTAGGAACTAACTAACTAATGATAACAGGGGAAGAAGGAAAAGGGGTAAGGGGAGGGAAAATACAAATGTAGCTCAGCAGCTGGAAAACACGTGGGGCTGGCTCAATTTGTAAAACTTTTGTTTTAATGTTTTAATGTGCGAAGTGCATTAATTAGTCCATGGTCCTTCCAAGGTAGGCCACTGGCCTGACGTCAAACGACATCCAAAAAATATTAGACCCAGTCCGCCACTGATTTTTATAATGCAATTTTAGAAAACATATCGATAAACCAAGCAACATTTAAATTTAAAAAGATAGCAATGCTGGAATCTATTGACGCTAAGTGAAAATGCTATTAATCTGCGTCGACCGAAATCCGAAAACCAAAATTTGACGTTCGACGTCGTGTTCAAATGTAGTTATTTTCGCGTAAATGTAAACCAAGCTTAATATACCAAAAAAAGTGTATAAAGAAAAAAAGAAACAGCGGCGCGCCGTTCTTTGTATCGGCGGTGGCGGCGGCGCGATCGGCGCGTTCAAAATTATTGGCGGCGGCGGCGGCGGCGTTTAGCGGCGGCGCAAGCCTCTACCAAGGAGGGTGCGGAGGCTAGGTTCTTAGGTGCTGAGCCTGCTATTCCAATACCCAATGGCCTGGTTCGCAGCCATGTGCATGGCGCTATGACTGAGAGGCAGATCAGGCTTTGGCTTGAGACGGAGGGTCAGAGGCAGTCCAAGGAGTTTATTCCTGGGCCTTCTATGAATAAAGCAACTGAGTTGCTTTCGCTCTCTAAGAGTAGTATAAGGGTGGTAACGGGCCTACCTTTAGGTCACTGCCAGCTTAATAGACATCTGCATCTGATTGGTATCAGTGAGTCCTTTGTGCAGGGCATGCCTTGCAGAGGAGGAAACTTCCTCTAATGTCCTTTGTGTCTGTGATTCTTACGCGGCTCAAAGGTTTGAGTACCTTGGTGTGCATAGTTTGGAAACGAGCGATCTTTCCAACATCCCAGCGAAGCAAATCTTGCGCTTCGTTTCTAAGACTGGGCTTTTCCATGTTTAATTGGCTGGGGCTGCACAATGGACCTCTGGTCGAAGTGGTTGGGTCTAACCCAACCACCCAACTTCTACTAATAATAATAATAATAAGCTTCCGCATTTGATTACCACCAGATGTCGGTAATATGGAGAAAAAAACCACCCGTGTGAGGTCAGTTTGCTAGTCAACTCTTGCATTTAAACGGTGGCGCGTGTGATTTTTCTAACGTTTTAATACATCAAGCTAAGATTTATTTGTTAACTTTCTATGATAACATTACTCGTGTAATGCAATTGACCTGAAGGAATTGTTCGCTTTTATTTAGTTCCACCATGTCTCATTAATTAAAAATTGCTTGTTGACTAAAAATCCAACCGAAGCTGCTTTATCTAAAATTAGTTCTCACAAATTTCTTCAAAATGAAAAACTTCGACGGAAATGGGAACAGGCATTTTTAGAAGAGAAGATTCCTAATGGCAATTAAAATAAACCAGTTACCTTGAACTTAGACGGAAATCGCGTATTTGTAGTAAGCGTATTTCGTATTAAGCATTGAGTTGGGAATATTAATCTAGAGATCAAATCTGCTCCCCTCGAAACAAGTTTTTGAAAAATACGAATGTGCCGTCTGCTCTAAAATGACGAGCAAACGTTATCATATGACCCAAGGCGCCATCCATTATTTTGAAGAAAAAAAATCTTTTTGCTTGAAAACGCGTCTTATTTGACGAACCATTGAGAGATAGACGGCGCCACGGGTAGAATGATAACGTTTTCTCGTCATTTGGGATGCCGATGGGAGCAGACGACAGTATTCTTATTTTTAAAAACTTGTTTCGTGAAATACTGAAATCCGACGTTTTGATTGGACCTCTAGATTAATATTCCCAACTCAATGGTATTAAGCGATTATGTGATAACGCCTACTTCTAGAAAACAGCTTCGCAATTTGATGGCATTCCCGTCATAAAGAAAGCAAAATGTTTCTCTGCACCTACAGGATTAAAGCCAGTAGTTTCTGTTATATTATAAAAAACCCAAATACTTGCAAACGCCGAAAACCCCTGAGCCCAATGCTAAGTAGAGCAAATGAAAACCTGACACCTCACTGAAATGCAAAATAGCCCAGTTTTCAAGAGAAGCGTCAAATCAATCTGGCCTCTAGAACACCCTCTATAGACATTAACCTCGATGCCACAATTCAAAATGTTTCAAGTTATAAGTACTTTGTTATATTATATTGATATTTTAAGTCTTAGGGTGAAACCAAATTTTAACTTTGAAAATTCAGGGATCTTAAAATTAATTTTGCGCGTGAAAATACGCCGCCATGTTAGGGAATAAAAGCGGGTAAATAAGCCTGCTATACCTCACAATGTAAAGGTACTGTCACGCGCAAAAACGTAATTTTGAAATCGGTCAATTCCCGCTTCTTATTTTCCCCATATTACCGCCATCTGTCGGATTTCAAAAAAACCGTAATGCCGCCCTCT
Source organism: Leiobunum rupestre (assembly GCF_980474605.1). Taxonomy (NCBI): domain Eukaryota; kingdom Metazoa; phylum Arthropoda; class Arachnida; order Opiliones; family Sclerosomatidae; genus Leiobunum; species Leiobunum rupestre. The sequence goes on along the minus strand of NC_143389.1, from coordinate 67,876,169 downwards.
CGATTTTCTCTATAACATGGCCTGTATTACAGACGGCTATGCACCTAGAAACCGTAAAACGTTACCCCGTGAAAAGGAACACAATATATATATATTTATTTACAACTTACCAACAAACGATGATTTCTACAATAAAAGCAGAGATAAAACTCTAAATAAAACTTCTAATGTTAAGATGTCTGTCTTAGTTATTTTTCGAGATAAAATTAATACGTCCGTTCTGTTTGATATTTAAAGTAAGCGACGGCTCCTGTCTAGTTGCATTCTCTCGCACTAGATGTAGTTAGCGTATAAATCAAAACCAGTTGAGTAAGCATCAAAATCTATCCTAAAAGGTGTGGCAAATTGGGAGCTTCTCGCGTTGATTGGCTTTTTGGAATTACGTTATTTTTTAATTTTTAAACAAATGGTTTCTGAAACCAATAGATCGCAGAGAATTTGCCTTTGCTTTAAATCCCCGGAAGGTGCTGCCACCTAGAAGAGCTTTTTGAAGCATTTTTGTAAACTTTTTATTTACTTTTTTTGATAGAGCCGCCATTTGCTTTAAATAAAAACTCCCTTTACATGATTTTAAAACACGCACTCTCGCTTATTCTTTAGATTGCGCTCTAAATTGAAATCGTTATATATATCCAAATAAAAATAAGGTAAACCTAACCGCGCACATGGCTTCCTCACCGCCCATACCGTAACGCGTAATCCAAGGCCGCGTTCAGTAACCGTAATCGGAGAGTAAACAGTTTATCAACTGTTGAGTTGCGATTGCTAACGTGACGTAGCATGCTACTGAACGGCTCCAGGCAAATTGACTGAATTTTACGTTGAGTCGTCTGCTATTTTTTTCTGCATCTTAAAAGCTCAAATAAGTTATTTTTACCGAGGCTTATGCTAATTTAAGTATTTTGAATAAATTTGGTAACTTAATAGCTGAAAAATTAATGAAACAACACTTACCAATTAGTATTCTGTCATAATCGTCCGATGGCACTGCTATGCTATAAATATTTCCTTCATTATCGGACAAATCAATTTTCTTAAAACTACTAGGCAGATTAGAAGTCGCCATGCTTGCAACGTCACGATTGCGTTTATCAACAAAATAAGCGGCTGGTTCGATTGCTATTCGATTGCAAACGTGACGTCAATCCCGGAAGTTAAAAAAGTCGTACAGTAGCGAATGCGCATTCAACGGTTAAACCGTTTGCTGTTACTGAACGCGGCCCAAGGTTCTATTATAAAGTAGGACGCAAAAAGGTTCAGTAATGAATTCGTTTTGGGTAGGGGGAAAATTGGTTTTGACCATTAAAATTTTGCAAAAATGACATTTCTACCATGCATTAGGTAGTTTGCCATTACTCGCTAGGATGGGAGGGGCTTCGTTATTATGACGTTGTCCACGCGCCGCCGCTCAAAATTGTTTTGATGAGCAACTTTTTAAAACTTACCTAGTTTAATCGCCAAGGCTTAACGCGAAATTTATTTCGTTAATTTTAATACGCATCTTTTCGATTGAACGATAATAGTTAAAATTATTTATAGAAAATAACTTTATTTATGATTACAACTGATTTTATAGAAGTACAGTCCGTATAGATATTTTTCTAAGAATTACTAGTAAATTTCTTGGTGATTCACTAGCTGGGATCGAACCTGGCTCCTCTTGCTGCGACCACTCAGCCACCCCACCTTAAAACTACTTAAAACGCTCAATCGCTGAAACGTTTTGTAGGGGTTTCTTAAAACACAGAAAGGTACTCCCCATTCTAACCCCAGATTTTACAAACTGAGAACGTATATATGTTCTATATTCATGGTAGATATGAAGACATACATAACTTCTCTTTAATTAGATATTGTTGAAGACTTTCGTATTTTTCTTTCAGCTTTAGCGTCGATGGATAGTTTCGGGACAATCTTTTTGAGTAGTCTGGGACTCGGCCCGAGGTTAATCGGGATTCTTTTCTCGACGTTGCCACTCAACATGGCGATTAGTCAAATCGTGATCATGGCCATCGCAGATCGCCTGAACAAACGCAAGTTGGTTCTGGTACTCTGTCTTCTGGGCTTCACCCTAACTTCCACCGCGATGTTGTTGTTGCCACCGGTCACTTCCGTTTTGAGCAGAGGAGCGGACGGAGAACTTTCCACCGACACGCCGGAAATTATCTTCTACTCGTGTTTGCTTCTCCAAATATTTCAAGGCGCTTTCAAAGCAGCCAGCTACAACCTGGTGGACAGCATCGGCTTGATTTTGATGACCGAAAATAGTCGGGCGTCTTTCGGACAGCAGAAAATGTTCAGCAGTGTCAGTGTCGCCGTATTCCCTTTACTGGCCGGAGCTCTAATGGACAACTATCCCAAAGTTGCGCGAGTGTTCAAAGTACAAAGTAACGGATCGGATTTCAACAATAACAACACGTTTAACGAGGAGATAATATTCCAAAGAAGTTTCACTCCACTCGTGTGGCAATTGAACGTAATGATTCTATTGGTCGCCGTGTTCGCCTACAAATGGCTGAATGTTGACCTTGTAAACAATCGTCGGAGCTCGGGTTAGTAACATCAGAAGTAATTATTATAGCTCTTAGTGATAAGTGTTCATAGTCCTATAGTAATAATGTTATTCGCTTAAAGTATGCCATGAATCCATACCTCTACTTGGAATGCTTATCCTGCCGTATCGCGAATGGTAAGATCACTCTGACGGCTTTGGCCCCGCCTACGAGAGAAATAATCCTATCTCACGTAGTTGTTTGTTAAATATAAATAAATAAATAATAATCAGCTAGGCTAATACCCAAGGCACCACCTTAGGCCTAAGTCATCAAGCGACTTTAAGTTAACATAGTGACGTCAAAAAAACCGTCGGCCACATCGAGACGAAAATCTGCCGCGATAAGCATTCCGAGTAGAGGTATGGATTCCTGAGTATGCCAATACGTTTCGGGATAAAAACAGCGCATACTTTATGAAACTATATCATCAGGAAAATGTTGCTGATAAAAAGAAAATATCCCTAAGCCGTGTAATTTTTACAATTTACATTGGTTAAGGGCAGATATATATTTTACTCTTTCGGTATTTCTGCTCGACCAAAAGTCTAGTCTAGCTTGTCCGGCGACCCCGAGTTAGGCCTGGGCCCTTTGCGGAGCTTCGAGCGTTGAACCTCTGGGTTTTGGAATCGCCAATAAGCCTATTGAGAGTGCATGGTATTTCGGGATCATTGTGATGATCAAAAAGATTACGAACTACCGTGATCATTGTGATGGAAATTATTATCCTTCACAATATTAAGTATCAATAATGAGAGCTAAAATTAGGCTGTGTCTAGGGAAAGATAATATAAACCTCGTACCTAGATTCTAAATCAGAAAGCTTTCGGATTAACGGTTTAGAAACGAAGCATTTACCCACTTCCGGCAAGTGACCTCCATAAAAATCGGCCTTCATGGGGCGCTGTCCTTGTCCTATCACGGCCAACTCTGATGACGCCCTGTTGGGCGAACAATGCGTCAACAAAGTTGGCCGTGGTCTTAACTATAATTGGTTACCATGGTAACTATGGAGCTAATTTTTACGGAGTTCTGGCAAGAAGTGGGTAAACGCTATTGATTACGCAAGAGGCAATTATTTCGAATCTAGGGTACAAGGTTTATATTATCTTTGATTTAGGAAGAGAGAAGAACAATTTCTATCAGCATGGCTGCCACCCTCCAGTGTCAATTTTCCAGAAATCCGAAACGTGACAGAGATAAATTGTACGATGAAGTAGGGTACGCGACGAAACAAGATTTATCTACTGACCCAATTCAACCGCAAATCATTTTAAATTGCTTCACGTTCAAATATCAAACTATTCGGAGTTCGCTCCTAGCTAGCGTCCAGTTTTGAAGTATGAGCGACGTTAAAAATTCCACCCACATTTAATTTACCGTGAATTATGGCTCCAAACTGCTAGAACTCATGGGTCGTTCACCCTATGGGCCTGACTGCAGATACGGGGACGAAGCCCTACCCATATATGAGTTAAATGTTTAAACCTACCATTGTATGCATTGTTAAATATTCCATTGCTACATATTGAATAAAACTTAGATGTAATTGAACTTCTATTCGATACAAGTCTTAATGTCGAATAGTAGCCGAGTCTAGCTTAGAACGTCTATGATAATCATCACGACCACCACAATGAGGTAGAATATGAACTAGAGATACAAACAAATCTGGGATTCGCGGGACACGTTTTATTTGAGTAGGAGAATTAGGCTTAAGTTTCAACTTTATCCAAACGTGTTGGCGCCCTCTGTTTCTATAAGGTTTAGTTTTCCAATAACACGATAGATGGTGCCAACACGATTTGATTAAGTTAATTTACTAGGCCTAACTCTCCCGCTGCTCCCGCGAAACGGTAGTTCCTGGAAGGCGGATTTGGATCTCTTATTTATTCTACCTCATTGGGCCTCCATAGATGCATAGTCTTCCTTAACTATTAAAAGTGTATACATATTTTTTTTTAAGTTTCGGCTTCCTCAGAATCCTCACTGACCTATATTCGTTAATTTTAAACTATTATTGGCTAATATACATTCAGGGTGCCCTGAATGTATATTAGTGTTGCGGATATCGGAAGATTTCCGAGTATAGCCAAAGTTCCTACATAGTACTGATGAGCCCCCAAAAGGGTAAAACCGGTCTGGTCTACTCTTGGAATCTCTGGCTGAAATTTTGACTTTTGATATTATAAATAATAATTATTAGGCGCCGAGTAACTGAAGGTCGTCGTTGTCAAGTGTTAATAGGCGCTTAAATAAATCATCCTCCCAAGAAATCGCCAAGAAGTAATATTTCCGATTACCAGGACCTGCAAGTCACTGTTTATATAGTGCTTGTTAAAATAATGGAAATTTTTCGCCTTTACGGCAGCAACAAGCGTTCCCCATGGCGTTCCCTTTTAACCAGGTAGTTTTTTGACATATTAAGGCTTGGAAAAAACACGGTGTTCTGTTTACAAGTGAAAAGTTTCCATTATTTCCACAAGCACTACATAAACAATACCTTGCGGGTCCTGGCTCTCGGGAATTTTACTTCTTGGCGATTTCCTAGGAGAATGATTTATTTAAGCGTCTATTGGGAGGATACAAATTACACCTATTATGTTAAATTTGTTTTTGGTGGGAATGGCGAAGCCCCCTCAGAATCTGAGGCTCTGAGGCGCTGAGCTGCAGCTCACTTACCTCATAGCATAAGTAAAGCAATAACACAAAGAATTACACTTCCTATTGTTTTTATGTTAATTTTCAGATCGAACCTTTTTTCGGCACTGACACTCTCGCCCAGCTCTGACTTGCTTCGGCAAACGAACTAAGAAGTATATTATCATCCTAACGTCGAGAATATTTCAATACTAGGGGGCTCTGTGCCAAACTAAACCTTGATTGTGCAATAGCTCTGAAAATCAGTTGGGTGATGAATTTTTTATAATTGTCATAAATATGTTATTGTGCTACTTATTCTCGTTGATATGATATGATATTATTTGTTCACAATGATGGTGCCCCAGTGGCGTAGACAAGGGGGGGGTTCCAGGTCCAGACCCCCCACCCCCTTGGGCCTACCTTTGACTGTACTAAATTTCCACCCCCTTCTCGACCCTCCTCTTAACATTCACATAATTCGACTCCCCCTTGACGAATTTCTGGCTACTGCACTGTGGTGCACACAAAGTTAAAAATTAGCCGTACCAGTTTACGTCACCTGGATATCCGACTGCTAAGCACACTATTTGTTAATATGTAAAGCGTCTGCTTAGCAGACGAAAATCCTGTAGTTTATGAGCTTCTCGCGTTGGCCGCAACGTGGCTCTATGTAAACTGAAAAGGGTAATTAAAGCAAGAGTCGGCTCGACGTGAAGTGGCTTTTTTTCAACAGATGTCGCTAGCGTCATGATCAAAACAAGATGCTTAAGCTACATTTTTCCCCAAAAGGCGGGACATAAAAGTACCCCTCGTGTTGATTGGCTCGTTTGTAAAGTTGTCAACAACTTAAATTATAGCCATTTTTAATAATATATTTTATATGTGATATATCATTTAGGTTAAAGTCCACTAACGAAGTAAAGTATAAGTTGTATAATTATAATAATTTTGAATGGTTCTCTGACGACCTTATTGTTTCGCTATTCTGAATTTTAGCTTCCTTTTAAAACGATAGATGGCAACACTCTCTCCAGTAAAGTCGTTTTTTCGAAGAATCGGATAGATTCATTGCCAACTCTAATAACACGGGCCTTACCATAATACAGGTGGCAATGATAGAGCCGACTGTTACTTCAAACATTTTTTTTCGTTTCCACAAATCTTCCTCTCGAATTATTGTTCACTTCTGCTTTCATGATATTAATTTAGAGGAAAATAAAAAAGGTCCGAAAATGTGGAAACAGTTGTTTCGAGCGGATGTGATTGCATTTGTGCTGGTCGTAATTGTGATGGGCATAAGCTTTGGACTAACGCAACTATTCTTCCCTTTGCGCATGACTGAGCTGGGAGCCGATCGAACCATCATCGGAGCTTCTGTCACTCTTTCTACAACAGTATGTCATTCGAGTTATTTTCTTTTCTTCTTAAGTTCCATCTGGAAAATTAAAGTGTTATATTTCCCCAGCTCTGATTGAAAATTCAAAAATGGTAAAATAATTTTTTAAATTTAAACTTGTGGACTAAAGTATTATAATTTACAACAATTATAAATAATAATAGCAATAAAAAATAAATAATTGACAGTAATGATGTAGGCACTAGAGGGCGCTAGTAAATTGCCTGAGTTTGAGAAGAATAACTTAATGGTGGCAGCACACCAGCATTATACATTTTCATAGTTCTTAGTGACTTCTAGGCGTTCTTATTATAATTGTTGATATCTCTTTACAGTTCGGAATCTTGTCACTAATGTTTTCGAGGCAAATTCTGGAGAAGATCGGCCATTCGTTCGTGCTGACTTCGGCGCTTTTCTCTCACTCGGCGAAATTCTTTTTAGCCTCGTTGTTTCGGCAGCCGGAGTGGTTCCTCTTGTGTTCTCCTATAGATTGTATATGCTACTCCCTCGGCTGGAACACAATCATTATGTACGCAACCAAATTGGGCCCTATTTCGATGGCCGGAACTATAGTCGGAATTTTCAGTACGATACATTTCGGAGCAGGTAATATCTTACGTAGAAACCATTAGAAATCTATTCGGTTCGTACACTTGGAGGGATGAATCTTTAAAGAGACTATCACGTAGTACCATGGAAGGCATGAATATGGAACTGCATTAGGTATAGTTTGGCATCAGTCGCTAGGATGGTAGGGGCCTCGATATTACGATGGTGGTCATGACCAGCTTGTTAAAATGTAGCTCTTACGGCACAAGACTCAGCTTTATTAGTATATTCTACTTATAAGTGATTCTTGGAATAATGGAAACCTTTCACCTGTAAACAAAACGTCGTGTTTTGCAAAGCCTTAATATGTCAACAAAAGCTACCTGGGTCCCTAGGTCTTAAAATTCTACCTTGGGGAATTTCACATTCATCGCTATTACTTAAATTAACGGGGCTTAAATCATCATCATCTAAACTGAAGCCCTTCCTTTCCACGTAAGGTTTTAAGTTGGACACTCTGTAGGTTCCTTTGAGAGGTTTACCGTTAAGGGACTCTAACCTATACGTATGCGGTGAAAACTTATAGCCGATCCTAAATGGACCATCAAATTTCGGCGCCAATTTTGCCGAAAAATCATCAACCTTTTTTGACAGATAGTGGGTTTTGCGGGTGACCATATCGCCTTCGTTGAATTCAAAATCTCGATGATGTTTATCGTAATACCGTTTTTGTCTAGTCTGCGCCTTTCTAATCGCTTCGCGGGCTCTTTCCAGGGCTTTTTGTACCCTTGGGAGGATCCGAAGCGCGTAAATTTTCTCTGCTTCCGGGTCAACATACTGTTCCGGGTTTTTCTGGGCTATCACACTGGATGCCGTTCGTATTTCTCGCCCGAACATTAATGACGCGGGGGTGCTACCTGTCGATTCTTGAACCGACGTTCTAAGCGACATGGCGATTTGCTGCAGCCACCTATCCCAATCCCTCTGCTCGTTACCTTCGATAAAACACGCGATTTGGGTACCTATCGTACGATTGTACCGCTCGACAAGTCCGTTACTTTGTGGGGAATATAGGGAGGTACAGCGATGGTTCACTTGGAGCACCTCATAAACGCGTTTAAATAAACTTGACACAAAATTAGCTCCGTTATCAGACACTACGGTAGACGGGAGACCAAAGCGGGAGAATACGTCGTCAACCAGGTGGTTAACAATGGGTTTGGTCGACGCGTTTCGTAAGGGAAAGATTTCAACCCATTTCGTCAAGTAATCCGTCACTACTAGGATATATTTGAAACCTCTTTTACTCCGGGGGAAGGGACCTTTTAAGTCTATCGAGATAACTTCCCACGGTTCTTTCACCTCACTTGGTTTCATAAGACCAGCGGAGAGCTCCGAAGATACCTTATGGGTCTGGCAAATTGGACAGGAGCGAATATAGTCAATCACGAGCTTGGGCCACGTAAATTGGGATTGGATACGACTGATGGTCTTTTTAATGCCCAAATGGCCAGCCGAAGGGATGTCGTGAATAAGATGCAAGACTCTCGCCTTCAATGAGTCGGGGATTAAAATTCGAAAACTGTCCCATCCATTTACGTACTTTTCCACATCTTTATAGATAACGCCGTTCCGAACGGTACATAAGTGCGCTACCTTCTCTACCCAACATTTCAAACCATGGTCAGCGGGCAAGATATTGCTTTCTAGATATTCAAACAACGTGCCGATGTCTTTGTCACTACGCTGCGCTTTAATGACCTCTTCTTTGTCGAAACGGACAACAGACTTCGTTTCTTGGGGTCCTACCTTCTTAAGCGCGGCTATGTTAGGCTCTTTAGCGGGGATGCGCGATAAAGTATCGGCGACTACATTTTTAACACCGGGCACGTGATGGATGCTAAAATCAAAGGCTTGTAAACGGGAATTCCAGCGCGCAAACTTGCCGGTGGGGTCGGGTGCACTGTGGAGCCATTTAATTGCGGAGTGGTCCGTAAATACCTCGAAATGGGCTCCTTCTATATAAGGTCTAAATTTCTCATATAAGACGCCAAGACACTCTCTCTCAGTCGTAGAGTATTTCTGCTCGGTATTGCTGAGCGAACGACTAGCGTATTGCACCACGCTCTTTTTTCCGTCGATATTCTGCGTGAGAACAGCTCCGAGTCCCGTTAAGGACGCGTCGGAGTAAATAACAAACTTATGGTCATAATCTGGGGGACTTAAAATTGGGGCCGACGACAATTTGCCTTTTAGGGTTTCAAAGGCCCTTTCCTGGTCCTCTGTCCAATTCCATGTACGGTCCTTATGGAGCAGGGAGGTTAACGGGTTTGCTATCTTGGCAAAGTGTTCTATGAACCGGCGGTAATAACTCGCCATTCCCAGGAAGCTGCGCAATTGCTTAAGGTTGCGGGGGTGGGGAAACTGGCTCATTGTAAACGTTTTCTCGGGGTCTACTCTTATGCCTGAACTGGTAACAACATGACCCAGGATTTTGCACTAATTCTGGCAAAACTGTGTTTTAGATGCCTTCACCGTAAGGCCTGCCTCTAACAAACGATTAAAAACTACTTCGAGGGTTTTGATATGGGATTCAAAGTCGGCGGACGCGATAATGATATCGTCCAAATACGCGCATACACCATTACCGGCTAGATCTCCGAATAAGTTATTTACCATCCTCTGGAAGGTAGCTGGCGCCCCTGTTAACCCGAACATTAAAACTTTGGGTCGAAAGAGACCTCTATGGGTAACGAGAGCCGCCATATCTCGATGTGATTCATGCAGGGGAACTTGCCAATAGCCACTTCTCATATCTAGCGTGGTTATAAAATTCGGTTTGTTAAGGCTATCTAAAATGTCATCTATGCGCGGCAACGGATAAGCATCCTTCCGCGTGATATTATTTAACTTCCTATAGTCGATGCACAGTCTCCAAGTGCCGTCTTTCTTACTAACGAGCAGCGTGGGGGCAGCCCAAGGGCCGTCCGAAGGTTCTATAACATCTTGCTCCAGCATTTCGTCAATTTGCGTATCCAACTGCGCGCGCTTGGCGGGGGAAAAGCGATAGGGAGGACATGTGAGGGGTCTACTATCCCCGACTTCTATATAATGCTCCACCCGCGATGTTCGACCGGGCACCGTAGAGAAAATTGGTTTGTACTGATATACCAATTCTTCGACAATTTCTTGTTGTTCGCCTTGAAGGGGGGACGTTTCGAGAGCTTTCCTAATCATTTCGTAATCGACCGTGTTTCTGGGACGAGCTACACCTAAACGGGCAGAAGAAAGCGCGTAAACCTTAGAGAGACTGTGACAATCAGACTGAAATTTATATACATCCATACTTTCTGGCCAACGAAATTTCCCGCTTCCGAAATCTACTATCATACCCGTTGCGTACAACATATCTCGTCCCAAAATGCACTCGAAGCTTCGAAGGTTAATTGTTTTTTTGGTAGACCGAACGGAAGGCAAACGGTTCCGTCGGTTTCTAATAACGAGCCATCCGGCTGCCTTAAGGCGGAAATTTTATTCAAAGTGGGGTGACCACTTTTCTCTAATAGGGGTCTAAAAGCGCTATTAATTATTGTATCAGTTGAGCCAGGATCAACTAACGCGAGACACGGGATCGACCCCAAATAAATTTTTAAAAAGTCCTGACCAATTTGAAAATCTGACTGACTAATTGGTCCCGTGCCCGACGCATCACTGTCTATTGTTTTCGCGCAGGCGGCGACGCGCCGGACCTCTCGCCGCCCGCCTGATCGTTTCCCGAATCCTTTTTAACATTATTGCAAAATCTAGCCCGATGTCCAACCTGTTCACAGATAAAGCACTTCATATTCGGGTTGTAATACGTCCCGTCTTTATTAAAATAATTAACGGGTGTCTTACCACTTCTACATTCTTCCGACTTGTGCCCCATTCGGCAACAGTTATTGCACTTTAGAACGGGTGCACTCGAGCGAGGAGCATACCGGGGGGCAAAACTATTAGCTTGGAGATTTAATGAGGGCTTAACAGTACTAGCCGTCTTCTGTCCAACAGTCTGCGATTGGGATTCATCGCGATTAAATTTCTCCGCCATCATGGCGTCATCTAGGAGGTCTCTAAGTTTGTCATATTTTTTTGTTAGCAATAATTTCTTAATATCACAGCGTAAGTTTCTGTAAACAAGCCTAGCTTGTTCTCTACCCGACAAAGGAACATGTAGTTGCACGAAAAACTTCTGCATTTGCGTTGCGAATTCACAAACAGTCTCTTGAGGTTTTTGAATACGCTCTGCGATCTTATCTTTAACAAACTCGTCATTACCTGACCGCTCAAACGCACACCTAATTCTATTATCAAAATCGTCCCAAGACGTGAAAGAGGGCTCCGAATAAAACCAGTCCAACGCGGGGCCTGTCAGCATCGAGGGGATGTATCTTTGAAAAAAAGCATCTTCGGGGATACTATTTGTTATACCATAAGTTAATTAATTACTAGCTCCCTATAAGTTAGACAGACACATAGACCTAATACATTTGGCGATTTCTTCCACGGCTGTCTCTTAACCCTTTGTGGCGCCATCTGGTGCCGAAAATTTTTACGGTTTCCTTTTTTTACTTCTATTTTACGCCGAAGCTGAGTGGCCTATGTAGGGAGTCAATTTCGTACGCCGCGGCTCAAAGTTCAACGGGTATCTGAAAGTTTGGCGGGATAACTATTTTGTCTTATATTCAAACATTGTAGTTAATATGGCAGGTTTTGTGTCAGTTTTATGCAGAAAGCACGCGCAAACTCAATGTAATATGTTTTTACTACAACCTACTATTAAAAGTAAACATAAAAGCACTTCTTGTGATATTAGTGGGCTTGGAAAACTAAGCCTTGATGACCCACCAGTTAACGTTGTCCGTTTAAAAAAAAAACAAACAGTTCCAGCTTCGGATGGTCGATTAATAATCATCAAAAACAATTATACCTCAACATCTTCACAAACAAGTTTTCATCCCAGTGTTAAATCAGTATCCTCTCAGTGTTGCCTTTTTCCACTTACCAAAGATCAACCAAAAGTAATCGAAGTTCCAGAACCAATTACAAGAATATCAAATGTATCTGTAGCGACTCAGTGCTCTCTTGGAGTTACCAATACTATTTTTGTTGCTCCAATTAATGAATTACTCAAGACCAAAAATGTAAGCGTAGAAGCAGATTTGCCCCATGACCTTCAAATACCAGTGTCAAGCCACATTTTATCAACAATTGAAAAACTAATTTTAGAAGATACAAAATACAACTTAGAATATGAGGTTAGTTAATTTTTTAAATACGATCACTAGCGTGTAAGGTTTATTGTGTAGCGAGGTTTTTAATATACTCTTTTTTTAAACTAAGGTTCATAATGATTACAAGGGGGAAATTTTTATTCTGATTAAAAGGCCGAATTCAAAAGGACTTCTCGGATTGAGGTTGGATCCGATTTCTTTATCGATTAACGATAGTGGAGATTGTTATTTGTCAGTGCTTTTTAAGAAAGTTGAAGAAATCAAAGTCACAAATATTGAAGGCGTGTTGGATATTGAAAAACTGTATAGCTTATTTGACTTAATTTCACCCTTAGGTAGTTACAAATTTTGCTCAGGAATAAGTTTAACAATTTTAAATGATTGTAAAATGCATGAATCTATGGTGCAGTTTGACTTTCCAATTCATAGATATCAATCAAAAAAATGCGAGATTTATTTTAAAAGTGATAAACAGTCACAACTAAAAGTTAAACAGTGTAGAAATTGCAAGTACGCTACAAATTGTTTAACCAAAGCCAAAAAGAGAAAACAAGAAGAAACACCAACACGCAAATACAAACGGCAAAGAATTACTAGCAATTTCAGTTTGGCAAAATTGTCCCCTTCAAGTAAAAATTTGCGGCTCAGGCGACTAAAACAAGCGAAAAATCTTCTGAATAAAAAAGTGGAGAAACTTGAAGCTAAACTTAAATTAAAAGAGGTCAACCTTAATTGTGGACAATCCGATGAAATGGAAAATATAATAAGCTTGATTAATGGAAATTGTAGCGGTGAACTGAATGAAGTTCTTACTGACTCCAAATTAAGCCGAAAGAAAAAGGAGTTGCTGAGAAGGGCGTGGGAGAAAGATTCTTTGCAAAAACAACTCAAAGACAGCAGATTTTTTGAAAGACCAAGAGAAAACCAAGATCAGTTCAAGAACAAATAGATGGAGTGCTGTAAGTTTGAGAATAGCTCTAGCTGTTTATTGTCGCAGTCCAGCTGCTTATAATGCATTAAGGGGATTCGAAATTTTACAACTTCCGTGTGAGAAAACCCTAAAAAGAAGATCCCAAAAATTTAATATGAAACCAGGAATCCATCAAGTTCATATGGCCAGAGAAGAAACTAAATATAAAGCTTTTCAAAGCGAAAAAGAAAAAAAGGGGGAAAAAAAACCCATGGGTCAAGGAGTTCTCATTTTTGACGAAACAAGAGTTATTGAGAAGGTAATATGGAACTCTAAATCTAATGAATTTAAAGGTTTTGCTATGTCACGGGAATCATATAATGATTTAAAATGATATATTTGAGCCAAGAAAGAAAAATTCACCATCTCCAACCCAATACGTATTGCAATTTGTATGGAGAGACTTAACTTCCGATTATCATTTCATTGGACCGTACTTCACAGCCTCATCCACTTTCCAACAACACTTTGTTGCAGATGCCTTGTTTAAAACTATAGAAGCTCTCAACGCTTATTCCTTTGGAACCATGTGCCTCGTATGTGATGGTGCTAGTGAAAATCTGGCTCTTATAAAGTGTACTCTAGGCCATCAAGGAGCGTTTCTAACAAATACCGAAGATTTCAATATTCACCCTAGCTTTGAAAATCCATTTGTAGAAGGAAGAAAAATACACTGGGTTATTTGCCCAACACACCAGCTAAAAAACATAGTTCAAGCTTTGTTTTCTTCCAGACCAAATGGAACCAAGAACTTTTGCAGAAATAGTGTTGAACATGGTTGGTTTGACCTGCAAGGTGTTAAGCGTAGGGAGGATTTCAGGGCAAAACATAAACAAACTAGGTTTGTACCTGGGCTCTTGGTAAGTTACTTGATAAGAGACTCTTGGACAAGGCTTAACGTCACTCCCAGTAAAATCATGCAACAAGAACCAATTTTGTCAGAGTTAACACATTTCATTGATAGTAAAGGAGGAAATGCCGAAGCAAAGAAGAGTGCGCAGTGTACCTACAATTATTTAAGAGCATGTAATCAAATATTTGAAATGGGAATGTTATCAAAAAGCGCAATGATTAGTATAAGTGATTCAAGTTGCATTGATTCTATCAAATTAGGTGTAGGTTTTTTCTGCACATGGATCAAAGAAGTATTAAATGAAAATCAAAATATAAATTTAAATTCACCCCTTCAAAATAAGTTTTTAAGCTGGCAAACTTGGGATCTACTTCGAGTCTGTGTTTACGGTATGATAGATTTGTGTGAAGATTTCCTCGTTTTATACCCTGACTATTTTATATCGCCAATACGGATAAATGGAAGCTCAGTTGAAAGTTTATTTTCTCAAGTAAAATATGCTACTGGCAGTAAAGTTGATGGAATTAACTATGAAACAGGACTTAAAGCAGTTACTATTAAAGGCAATGTGCACGGTCATAATTCAAGTAATAAAAACATTAGGGACACCCATTTATATATACGAGAATCAGAATTCTAAAATTCCAGTACTATCCTGGAAATTAAAAATGCCATTGAGAATTTGTGGTTTAAGATTAACGCTAAACATGTAGGTTTTTAAAATGAATGAATAAAATTTCATTTAGTGGTTTTAGCTTTTAATACAATTCTCTGTAATTAGCCACCATTTGCCAATTCTCGACTATTTGTACTATGATAAACTGCTTTAAAATTACCCGATAAAAAGAAAACTTGCTTGACTTTTTTAACGTCTCCATTTAAAAATTTTATTAAAATGAAATTTCAAATTATATAAATCTACTTTTAAATAATTTAGTAACTAACTTTTTACTTTAAAAATGGTTTAAACTTTAATTCAAAATTGTTTAAATTTTAATTAAAATTTCCAAATTGATAGCTTTTTATTTTAAAAATTGTTTCAACTTTAATTTCCATATTGCTAACTTTTTATTCTTAAAATTGTTTGAACTAAATTGACTAGTATACATTCTAGATATCAAATAGTTTTTCTAGGTTTATTTTTCTAATTTTACTATTAAATTGACTAGTTTTCAAATAGTTTTAATTTTCTAACTCTACCACTAAATTGACTAAAATTTGAGCTAAAGTGGCTAGAAGAAGAATGAATTTGACTAGTTGAATTATCTAGACAGGAAATTGAGCTATTTCTACTAGATTTTCTCATAGGAGTTAAATTTATCTTAAGACTACAGTTTCTGGTAGGACTTGAAGTTCTCATACCATGGTTAGGACCACTTCCAATAGACTGAGTAGAATAACTTCTGGTAGCATAGCTAGTAGAATTACTTCTGGTAGCATAGTTAGTAGAATTACTTCTGGTAGCATAGTTAGTAGAATCACTTTTGGTAGAATGACTAGAATCACTTGTGGTAGCCTGAGTAGCACCTCTTCTCCTGTACTGAGAAGAAAATCTTCCAGAGACTACCGTGCCCCTTCTGGTAGCATTCGAGCCCCTTCTAGTAGCATTCGAGCCCCTTCTAGTAGCATTCGAGCCCCTTCTGGTAGCATTCGAGCCCCTTCTGGTAGCATTCGAGCCCCTTCTGGTAGAATTTGAGCCCCTTCTGGTAGAATTTGAGCCCCTTCTGGAGACAGCAGAGCCCTCAGGTTTTTTACTTGGGGTAGTTTCCATATCTGTAGCACAACTAATACTTCCTTTTGTTACCAACGTTTTGTTAAGAGCCACTGCAGCGTATAGTTTATCTCGTAAGGTTTGACCACCCTTTCCAAGTTGTAGTTTTTGATTTGAAAGATCATCTAAATATCCGTCCATAAACTCTTGAACTCTAGAATTTACCATTTTTCTAACCCAAATATCACAAAAATCTTTAACTCCTTCATCCGTTGGTAAACAATCTGTAGGAAGTCCACGACAATACAAAATCCAAATAGTTCCCAAATACTGAGATATAGTTTCTTTACATATCTGTTTAATATAAAAAAATATAAGATACATATTAAAAAAAATTGTTTTAAAATTAAAATTACCTTTATCATGTTGGTTTTGTACTTTTCTAAGCCTTCTAGGGATGCGAATTTTCTCGTTATGTTGATAACAAGTTGAATGAATGGCAGGAATTCTTTTTTTGGAAACATTAGGCCCCCTTTTTTCCCATAATCCCTAATTTGCAAGCATTTTGGCAGTGTAGATTTTTCATTTTTATTTTGGCATACTTTTTTCACCATATTGTAAATGTTTCGTTGTTTGATTTTTTGCTTTAAAGTGTAACTATATTTTTCTTTTAGGCGCTTTGACACATTTTTAATTTGGCCTATCGAGCCTCCTGCTAACCTGTATAATGCTTGGTCTTCTTCAAGGCACATAATTTCTCTGGATAATGATAAATTTTGGTCAATTTGAACTAATTGTTTATCTAATTTATCCTTAGAATGCAATTCCATAGCTTGAAATTCTAGTTGGTCTAATACGTTATGATCAAATTCAAAATCGTCATCCAACATCAAGTCATCTTCGTTACTTGCTTCAGCTTCAGCTTCCATACCAAAATCAATGTTGGGCAAATCATAACATCTAAGTTTCTCAAACCCGTAATCATAGGTGGAGCGTGATAAGAAATTAAAAATCTTTTCCAAATCATCCATATTTAAATTTTCATCTAATGTCAGTTTTTTCATATCTTTATAAAAGCTCTGCTTTAATAGATTTGCTTGCCTTAAATAATTTATACGAAACATAACAATAGTTCCAAATGGAATTAGTGGTTTGGGTTTTTTCTTCCTCTTTGGTGGCTCAGATTCAATGGTCTCATTTGGTTTAGTCAAAGACTTTGGTGTACACCTTTCAGGAGGGTCATTGTCATTCATAAAAGGATTTTCCCTGGTTTTCATTTTTCTTTTCAAAAGATCTGTCTCCAATTTAAAAATGTTATTTAACTTACATACTATCTCATCATACATATTATTTTGCAATATTCTTTCAAACAGCAAACTTCTGTCAGAATGTATATTTCCTTCAGTATTATTTAAATGGCACTCAGTTTTTAAAGATTCCTTTAAAAAGTCACGAAAATTCATAGTGAACCACTGTCTTGAAATAAAATAATAAATAATTTACTAACTAAATATCACAAAACTGACTATTTAACACCAAGCCAAAAATCACGCTTCTGTGTTGTTAGAATCCCGGATACAGCTGTTTTAAGCACTGACCACCTCCATTATGTTGTAGAAATATCGATAAAACATAAGTTGGCCGTAAAAAATTCCTTTGGCTCACTCTAAGCCGCTGATTGGCTTATAGGGTTGGATCTGCTTCCGGAATATCATGCATTGCGGTTTGCGAGCGAAAGTAAATCTTTTTAAAATTTCAAACCGTAGTTTTGGCGCCATCCACTAGGTTGCGCATATACGTTATTTTTTTTTTAGTGGAAGAAATCGCCAAATGTATTAGGTCTATGTGTCTGTCTAACTTATAGGGAGCTAGTAATTAATTAACTTATGGTTATACAGACTTGTCTCGCACGGCGCAGAAAATCTTTCGGGCCGGCATCTACGGGGTTTCCTGCGAAAGTTGGGGCGCTCGTAGGAGCGGTAAACGGGAAGAACGGGCTGGCGAAAGGATGAGGGGTGAATACACTGGCCGTGGAATTCGTCGGCGCTTGGTTGGAAGATGACCCGACGGACGTTAAAGAAGGGGGGTTTGGAGGGAAAGGTAGACCCGTAGGGTTATGCGAGGGCAAATTAGTTAAGGAGGGGGCTTGTGGTCTTATGGCATTTTGACTCTTAAGCTGGGCTATCTCCTGATGGAGTATTTTACTATCACTGCTCAACTGAGTTAGTTGGTTTAAAATCTGATCTAATACACTAGGTGGGGTGGGGGGTATAGGAACAAATATATTTCCTGAACTTATACCGCCTCCGGCCATATGGGACGGAGTGACTTGAGACTGAGTGGCCAAACTCCCGCCAGCAGATACATTCATCGGAGGGGTTGACGTTACAACAATAGGTACGCTAGTGAGGGGGGAGTTAAGCACAAAGCCTACCAACGGTAAAACTAGGTTATCCGACGAACGTGGAGACACACTGCGACTCCTTCGTGGAGTGCCTATAGGGGTCCTGCTTAACGGCATACTGGTAGGAGGGAGATAATTTCTTTTCTCGTAACGCTCTCTATCACTGCGTTTTTGGGCTTCAATGAAGTCAGTATCGAAACGACTAAAGGTACTCATACAGGTGGGCAAATTAATCAAAACAATAAAGAAACAAAATATAGGTACTCATACAGCTGGGCAAAATTAAGCAAAACAATAAAGGCCGAGTCGTAATTTTAAATACCTCTCAATTTTTAAATGGTTAATTTTCAAATCAAAGCATGCGTCCTGTAGGTAGCATTGGCGAAAAAAAAAACACTAAACTTACCAATATCATACAAGCTAGCTGTGGGGGTTTCTTAGTTACCAATTAACTCATACTTATCAACAAACGCACTTAACACTAATATCCCGGACGGACCCCCAATTTGTGACGTAACTTCCCACTCTTTTCCCTGATTCCCAATCCAACAAACAGACTAGCTTTATAGGTTCCCACCCAAACATACGGGGATACCTACGAAGAACGAAGGCTTCGGGTGAAGCACTACACAAACGGGTTAACACATTACCAAACTTTACTCCGGGTTCTCATCCGCCTAACCACCACTGGTATTGGAGTTAGCGGGTTTAAACGAAACATCGGTCAGTTAGTTGTCTAGGGGTATGATATGTGAGCTTACAGTAAATACACTGAAACGAGGATCTGGCATTAATCTTAATTTTAATATTGGAAGATAAACAAAAGGGGATCGTTAGAATAAACAGTTAATACTTAAAATTAATAACAAGGGGACGTTAACATTAAATACATATACAAACACTAAACATATTAAACATGATAACCTAACCTGGAAGTACTTCCCACTTTGCACGACCGAACGACAAAAGGAATAACTAGAGCTCTAGCAAATATATACAAATACAGGTAGTGAATTAAAATAGTTTGTGACATGAGGATTAAACGTTGAGTCTCTATTGAGACTCAACTATAAACAACTATAAACATAAAGTCAAACTTAGGAGTTCATGGTGAAGAGCGGGCACGCTGTGCTTCTGATCGGTGGCGACCTGCAGGTTCCTGAGCCGTTTTTAGAGGTTGGTGAGTAATGTTGACGTGGGCAACATGGCATATCGCTGTATACGCGTGAGACTTATACTTTGTCATATCGACTAGTTTTAGGAAAGTCACCGGTGCCGTCACTTTAACTTTTTATTAAACCGAGTCGCTCTTAACGACCTCGGACGTGGTTCCGTTCACTACTCGTCCGGCACACCCCATTTCGCACCCAAAACTGCTCTATTTATGCGTTCTGGGTCATGTGACCCAAACGCGCAATTAACAGTGCCCAATCACCACTCGGGTGATGACACTTCTCCGAAGATCACGGCTTTCAACCCACGCTCTTGGGTCCGACACCATAAACTATAGTTCGTATTTATCTTTCGTCCTTGC
The DNA here is from genome assembly GCF_980474605.1 of Leiobunum rupestre. Classification (NCBI taxonomy): domain Eukaryota; kingdom Metazoa; phylum Arthropoda; class Arachnida; order Opiliones; family Sclerosomatidae; genus Leiobunum; species Leiobunum rupestre. Next base: position 67,856,284 of record NC_143389.1, on the reverse strand, counting down.
GAAGCGAAAGATATGGTCGCACACAAACACACATGTCACGGGGTAACTACAAAAAGACCGACAAGAGGTACACAACAATAAATCACACACTAACACACACTAAAAATATTTAAAACGAAGGGTATGGCATTCTAAGTAATAAAACGTAATAAAACAGGCATCGAAAGTGGGGGAGTCTAACAATACTATAAATGGAGCAATGGAATACAAGAAAAGGCGAGGGACTTTACTGAGAATTTCCTCGCAGTGGCGGCTAGTTGGCAACTTCAATTACGGGGGAACTAGCGAGCATCTCGGCCAAAGAAGCATCGCTTGCTCAAGGCCAAATACTTTCACCCGCGGGCGACCAGCGCCTTTGAACTGTAAGCATTTGGGACCCTCTACCCTCGGTCCTTACAATAGATATTTTAGCCCAAGATGTTTATACAGGGTCTTTTTTTTTGCTCGGAAAAGTGTTTTTTTTTTCAAAAACTATTTATAGTACCGATTTCAAATTTGGAAGGTCAATTCTCTATACCGGGGGACATCAGTTTGAAAAATTTGAGCGTTTTCGGTAATGTTTTTCACCAATTTTGAAAAATTATTTTTCGACCACTAGGTGCGAGATAAAAAATTTCTATTATAAAGTTGTAGGCCGTCATCGAAAACCCTTAAAAATTGTTCACTCGACGAAAAACAATTTATTTATCAGTGAAAATTCGAGCTTGAAAAATTTACAAGTTGGTGAAGCCAAATTACGATTGTTTGAAACGATAATTGAAACCGAATTACCTAATCCAGTTGAAACTTTGGTTAAAAAAACAACCGGATTTAAAAAACACGAGGCTATAGGTCAATCCTAAACATGCATTGGGTATTTAAAGGAAAACTTTGGGAGATTATTATCAGTGTTTGATAATATTTCGAACAATGCCTCGTTATTCAGTAGCTGAGCGTACCGAGATAGTTGCCATTTACTATGGAGAAGCAGCGCAAAACCTTAGAAGAGTGACTGAAATCTTCGCAGAAAGACATCCAAATGGAGCACCATCTGTAAATACAGTAAGACGAGCAATTCACGATTTCAATCAATTTGGTAACTTGCAACCTAGGTTTCGCGGATTGGGTCAACCGGATTTAGACTTCGAGAACAATGTACTCGCGTACTTTGTGGCATATCCTCGTCACAGTTGCGCTAATGCCGCTGCTGATTTGGGTTGTTCTGCAAATCGTGTGTGGAAAATTCTTCGTAAGAATCGCTATCACCCATACAGAGCTACGCTCCACCAAGGACTAATTGACGGAGACCATCAAAGACGTTATGAATTTAGCAACTGGTTACTAAATGCTGTCCAAGAAGATAGACAATTTTTGCGCCATGTTTTGTTCTCCGACGAAGCGTCATTTTCTAGAGATGGGCCCTTTAATCATCAAAACAGCCATCTTTGGTCTGACATCAACCCACATTGGGGTTTTGAATATCATCACCAGGTTCAATTTGAACGGGTCAATGTTTGGGTTAGACTTGTTGGAAACCGTTTGATTGGTCCCTTTTTCCTGCCGACGAACCTCAACGGCCAAAGGTATTTACATTTTCTACAGAACGAACTGAGTGACGCAATCGACGACCTTCCATTGGCTGAAAGACGTCAGTTGTGGTTTCAGCAAGATGGCGCCCCTCCGCATTTTCCCCGGCAAGTAACTGAGCACCTCAACAACGAGTTTCCTGAAAGGTGGATAGGGAGAAATGGTCCAGTGCATTGGCCAGCAAGGTCACCTGACCTAACACCGCTGGATTATTTTCTCTGGGGATTCGTTAAAGCAAAGGTATACGCCACGCCCATTGAAACTAGGGAGGAACTCATTAGACGAATAATCAGTGCTTGCCGAGACGTCACACCAGAAATGGTAGAGAAAGCGTTTGAGAACTTAATTGTCCGCGCACAAACCTGTGTTGCAGCCAATGGTGATATTATTGAAAATGTTTTGTTAAAATTTATGTGAATAAAATATCTGCATTTAAAAACCAAACGTGTACATTTTTTCAAGTGTGAAAACTCTACTACGTTTGTATTAGACTTGTTCCCTTTTCAATTATCGTTTCAAACAATCGTAATTTGGCTTCACCAACTTGTAAATTTTTCAAGCTCGAATTTTCACTGATAAATAAGTTGTTTTTCGTCGAGTGAACAATTTTTAAGGGTTTTCGATGACGGCCTACAACTTTATATTAGAAATTTTTTATCTCGCACCTAGTGGTCGAAAAATAATTTTTCAAAATTGGTGAAAAACATTACCGAAAACGCTCAAATTTCTCAAACTGATGTCCCCCGGTATAGAGAATTGACCTTCCAAATTTGAAGTCGGTACTATAAATAGTTTTTGAAAAAAAAACACTTTTCCGAGCAAAAAAAAAGACCCTGTATATGCCTAGTTTTAAGCATTTTAAGCATTACAAACACTTGTTGCATACCGAACAGGTGAAAAGTTTCCATTATTTCAACAACACTATATAAACAGTAACTTGCAGGTACTGGCTCTCGGATACATTACTTCGTGGTGAATCCTTGAAGAGGTTTTATTGAAGCGTCTATTCTATAAAAATTCGTTAAAATTCTAAATCTCATTTTACCTACTCTGCGAAATGTTAGTATGGACTATGGATATTTGTCCACGTACTAACGAAACCACCAAGCACGTAGATATAGAAAGTATAGGGGGGGGTTATAACCCCCTAACCCCCTCCTTATATACGTCCTTGGAAACCACAATTGATGATTAAAAGGAGTATGAACTTCAATATTTCATATGGCTGCTACCAGGTGTAACAGAAGCTAAGGTGATTAGCACTATTACGATGAAAACCAGTCGAAAGAAATACAAATTAATTACAATTTTGAAATAAAAATGATTATTAATCAAAATTATATGTATTTGGAAAATTCAGAGCCCATCAAAAATGACTGCGTAGACCAAAATCGGTTAAAACCGACCTATAACAGCTAAATAGGCGAGTTTCAATAACCCTACCGCCATCTATAGGCTTTAAAAATAACGATTCAGATAATACTTTTCACAACAAAGCGAAGCCGAAACTGACGTAATATTTCACCGAGGTCATGCTTAAGTATGACATCAAAATACCATCCTTGTCTGTTTAATATTATTGAAATTCGCTTATTCCTAACTGCGAGTGTTTTAACGGGTACACTTTTATATGTTGGCAGGTTTTGGAATTGGTGGAGTGGTCGGCGGAACCTGGATCTCCAGATACGGCTTCGAAATATTCTTTAGAGTGGCGGCGTATTGCGTCTTTGCCATCGCAACGATGCACGCTTTGTTCAATTTGTATCACCACTTTCGAAATAAAACCGAAGAAATGCTCGGCAACGACGCCGCGGAATCTCCGGACACCGCCTTCATACCTGGCAAAACGGGAGATGACAATTCGAACGATGTCGTGAGATATGAACCTAAAAATACCGTTTGCGTTGCGTAACGTGTAACGGTTTCTCTACGAGCTTAAGCCTTGGGCGAACGAATCGGGCGCAACCTAAGGTAGACACCGTTGACATTTTTCTACCACTACTACCAGATGTTATGAAAGACTATTAATGGAAAATTAAAGTTAACTAATGTTATTAGGTTGCAAATATCGGATTCGCTGTGCCAAGCGCTGCTATTTAAATTAAGGTTAAAGGGATAGAGCTTCCATGCCAAGGTTCATATTTATTAGAATGTTAATAATGGGCTATTAAATTAATAGCAATTAAAATCAAAATCAAACAACAATAAAAATACGAACACTATAAATAACAAATACAAATTAATGAACTAATCACAATTACGCAGTTAGTTCAAAAACAACAATAATACTAAACATTCCCCGCCACTACAAATAATCAACCAACCCTACCAACCCAATAAAGCAAATCAAGGAATCCCGACAAATAATAATAAGATCAACCCCGAACAAAAACTAAACAATTACAAATACAATTACAACCACCCCCCAACTACATTACACTACAACCCTACATTTTAAATGGGAGAAGATGACAGCTACTATAAATGGTTTTTCACATTAAAGGCCGAGAACAGAGATTCCATTTTCTCGTGCGCGAATTTAGACCCCCGCAAAATTGAGTGACAGCGTCGACAGCTTGACCGACGGCTCGGACTGTTTTTGAATAGAATATATACAATGAGCATCAAAAAAATAGGTAAACTACAATACATGGAAATGTCCAGGCGGTCACTCAAGCTGTCAGAGCTGTCACTTAAGTTGTCAGAGATGTTAATAAAAAATTAAGTACAGGATAACAGGGGTGGAAATTCGCTCTGGTCTCGGTCTTTAAGAGTCTACGCCATGACTATATACAAGGTGCACAATCGTTACATCAACATGTTAATTGGGTCCTCAGCGCGGGCAAGAAGAACCACACGAGATACAACGAACTCTTATTAATTCTCCGGACTACGAGATTCCGTATCATACGACATAACGAGTTCGAGTACTCGACCTCAAAAAATGCCGAGTAATCGATGATGTTCGAGTACTCACACAGCCCTAGTTTATACTCATTTTAAAATTAATTTCGTAATTACTTGAATAAAACCAGCTCCTAATCAAGTACTCGTTTAAAACATTACCCGAGGTTTTTTCTGAATTACTTGACTCGAATAAGTGAAAATTTCCCCTTAATTAAGTACTCGATTACTCGACTCGACTCGAATACTCGATGAAAAAAAATTCGTACTAGATACCAGACTCGATTTCCTAAAACCACTACTCGCACAGGCTTAGCGATCGTAGAGACACTTGATTCCCTACTTGCGGGGGGCAAGGAAATAGGCTCGGGTTAGAAAAATTCAGTTCAGTTCAGTATTTTGAAGAAAAAAAGGAAATCCGATTATCTGAACTGGAAGACGCCAACGGTTTGAAACGGTCGAAGATAATATAAATCTGTAACTGGCATCTGGCAGTAATGCAATCGTTCTTTTTATAAACTAACGTGGCCTTATTGTTGAAATGTTGCTCATACGTCACAATCTCTTACTTTCACAAGCCAACGAGCGCGCGCTACAGTAGCGGGAATATAGGTTTTTTTAGCGCGCGTGCAAATCGCTCGTGCGCAAAATATACTATTAAAGCTGTGCTTTGTGACGTAAGAGCAACATTTTAACAAGTTGGGCAAGACCACTTTTGATTTTATAAAATCAACTATTTGACGTTCTTCTGCTACAATCAGTCAGATTCGTCGACCTAAGTGCGGAACATCTAGATCAATCATGAAGAGTATATTTAAGAAACATATTGATGCCTATCCTGCAATTTCTTTATGGCTTTTGGGAACAACAAGAAGGTCAAACAGGAGTAAAACTGTAAATACGGATAAGTTTGTATTCGAAGACCAAGAAGATGATGAAATATTTTTTAAAGTTCCTTAAGAAATGTGATAAATATCAAAGCTCTTTGGTTTGTGAAAAAAAAAATCACTTTCAAATGTAAAATAAAAGGAGGGGGGAGAGAAGTCAAAGGGTGGTCATGACCTGTAAATTATTTTTTAAGTAGGAGGTATAGTGGTCATATTGGCCAGTACTTTTAAAAAGCTTATTTCCAACACTGTTATCCATGTTTTAGCCCGAGGCCTACATTCGAACACCGAAGCAGACGAAACATAAGAGTTTTGACTTGGATTAATAATAAAACTTCCTCCCCCAACTTTTCCAGGGAATCGCTTGAAACCGCAGATTGTGCGTACATTTCTACTCCGTGTTTTCCCCTAGCAGTAAACCGAAATCACTTTAAATTTGTTTCGCAGATATGTTGGGCGGTGTAAAGCCACGCTAGCTACAAAAACAATTTCGATGCTAGTTTTCCAAAGTAGTTCACACGAGCCTTAGAAAACAACTAGTATTTCGAAAAAGGGCTCATTAATTTTTTAAAAAAGAGCGGGATTAATTTTAATCACAATTTAACTAGTGGGAACAAAATGGTGAAGACTAGTTAATTTGTCCTCCTCGAGGGCTTATTAAAAATTGGTTAGAATTTAGTAATAGTCTGAATTTGTTTAAGTTGACTTTTGTGAGTGGGTTTTTAAAACACGTAGGGTGGGGGCCCCTTTTTCACGTTCAACCCTGGGCCCCACGTCAATTCGCTACGCCACTATTACACTAAGAAGCCACAAGGGGCTGTACTGTAATGCCACGACTGTAATATGTGTAACCCTTCAGGTTCACTTTCCCCCGCATACCTACATTTTTGTTTGTCTGTTTGTTACTGTGTTATTTTCTTGACCAATTTAATAAATAAAGTTTTCTCGTCATTTTAGAGCAGACGGCACATTCGTAATTTTTAAAACTTGTTTCGCGGGGAGTAGATTTGTTTGGATCTCTAGATTAATATTCCCAACTCAATGGCTAAACCTACTGCTTTGAAATTCATAGGCCGTTGAAGAAATTTATTTTTTAATTATAAGCTTTTATTTTAAATGAAATTATGGAATAATTGAAATACAAATTTTACCCCAATTTTTTTGGCCACTGTCACCGATTCCCACCTGGGCCACCCCTTCTTGCGCCCCCAAAAGGTCGGGGGCCCAGGGAAACCTGTCTGGCAAACCCCGTGTACGCTACGCCCATAGAAATCTCATAGGTAACTAGAATGCTGCCGTCTTCGGCCGAGCTTGACGCCAGTTCGCCTTGAACCTTCAGCCAATGAGAGGCCGTAGAGTGGTTCCGCCAAGGAGGATAAAAATCCTCCTTGGATCCGCTACTATAGCGGGAGATAGGTGACGTCATTCTCTCTGGTGACATTAAATTCTTGGCAGAACCACTCTTTGAGCTCTGATTGGCTGAGATCTGGCTATCGTCTGCCACGGCGTTTGGCCCATTTGCCAGTTACACGGCAGCATTCTAGTTACCTATGAGATTTCTATGGCTACGCCACTGTATTGTAATCTGCTTTACCGCAATAAAAAGTAAAACAACTATCAACAGAACTATCTGACTAACTTGTAAGTCTTAGTTTTACTTTTTTACGTTCGGAGTTTTCCGTGCAGATTCTTCGGCTCTTCCTTGTTTTTTTTATACCGCTCGAGTATTTATCATATTCCGAATGGTTCGATGAAAGCAGTGACAAATCCTTCGTAAAATCACCTCGGAAATAACTCGAGAAATGGAAAAGGAAAAGACAAAACAGTCGGCTAAGCCTAAAGTGGAGGAACTAAGCGACGATGAAGAGATTTGGGAAACGGTAGAAGTGACGTTATTTAAATCGTGATTGGAGTGATTAGACCCTGATTGAAATGATTAAATCGTGATTAAATTTTTAGTTATTTAATCATGATTATTAGGACACCCTAAGGCCTACTTACCTGCCCCTCGTATAATGCTGTAACGCATGGGTGCGTTAGTAATGGTAATATCCAAGGTGGATAAAAATCATAAAATCGTGCAGGCAGGGTATTATCGACCTTCAAAACCGTGATGTTTAACTTTAAAATGTTTATCACAAAAACAGGAAAATAAAATATAGCTACATGTAGACACTACAGACTGAATAGTGTCCAAGATGTTGAAATGTTGTAAAGATAAATTATCTGGTGTGCTTTGCTTAAGGTGTAAAAAAATGTCGTATAAAAAGGTTCTTTAATTAGAATTAGAATGTTAACATTTTTGATACTCGCGTTTAATTAACTATATATACCAATTAAAAAACTTAATAGCATTTGCGTCATAATGTACCTCATCAAGTTGATCGGTTTGCTAGTTCTCTTTTATTAGATTTCCAAACAGTATTTGTAAATTTTCAAGTATTGTAAACATTTTAGAATACTTCACGAATTGCCAGCGAATCTTGAGATTTTGAAGGGTTCCATGTCATAGTCAATAGTTTTTCCCAAGGCTAAATTTCCCAGGATTTTTCCAACTAACGGAGCGGTTTTGAACCCGGTACCTGTGGAAAAATATTCTTCGTTTAGTTCCTTAGTTTAGTTGCTTAAGTGAGCTCACGCGGAAAGAGGAAACGGGTAACCATCAGTCTATAACATCTTCGATAAGTATGACGCTTCATATTCTTCACATGCAGAGGTTTTACTGACAATTGTGAGAGCTATTGGCAACAAAGTCCAGTTATAGCGAGCTTCTTCCCCTGTTTTGAGTCGGCTCGTAGCCTTTGACTACCAATAGACGGCGATTTCTTTTCTTTGATTACGTCACTCCGTGAATAGCACTCGGTAGAATATTTATCAAAGAGACAAACTTTTGGAACAATATTATAGACTCATGGTATAACCAAGCCCGTGGCAGGGCTAGGGTGCTGCCTACTTGAGTTACAATAGGAGCCTACCAAATTATTAGATTTCGCACAACTTGGTAAAATTAAAAGATATTAAAATTTTTCTATATTTTTCCGCTGTTTGCGTATACACTCTTTTTCGCGGTCTTTTCAACCCCTCTTTTTGGCCGCCCGCTAGTCGGCCATTACCTGGAACCACCGGTGGGGGGGTCTAGGCTCGGGTCTTTGGTCCCAGGATATATAGAATGGGGGTTAAGGGGGGTAAATTCAACATGAACGCGCCCAGCAAAATTCCAAAAAAAGAGTCTATAGCAGATGTCTAGGCAGCGCTTTAGTTGGCTTGTTTCGTTTTAGAGTGAGGTAGAGTACACGACGACGGTATACGTTGTTTGGACAAACGTACAGCTGCACAACTCCCGTTTTATTTTTGCAACGAAAATACCAGAGCGACCACACCACCTATATTTTTTCCTATAACTTCCTATATTTACAATTTTTTCCTATATTTGTGGAATTTTTCAAGCTTCAACTGTGGCAATTGTATCTTTTGATATCAAAATATACAAGGCTAGAAATAATTTTAGAAAAATTGGAAATTTTCACTCGCTCAATTATTAATTAATTACTAATAAAACCATGGATTTTAAAATTCATAAGTGCTTAAACCTATATTTTCCTGTAATTTGAATGATATTTATCCTATATTTTCCTTTATTTTGCAAAACATCTCCTATAAAATTCTATAAATCGACTACAAATTTCCTATTTTTCCTGTAAGATTTTTCTAGTTTTTTGTGTTAACCCTGTAATACTATAACACAACTATTTTTAATGAATGCATTTGGTCTACCAAAACCGTTCCAGTTATGAACTTATCTTCCGACATGTCCTGTTTTTGGACCAAAATAATAATAATCAGCTAGGCACCACCTTAGGCCTAAGTCATCAAGCTAGGAGCAACAAACACAGCACCCCAACCAAGGAGAACGCACCATGTCAGAAGTCGTGAATTTTCTTGCTTACAGTTTTCATTTCTTTAGCGCCTGCTGCCGTCGGAAGGGGAAAATTCGGAAATTGTCGTCCCCCTTTCCGTAAAACGTTCAGCGTCAAGGCTCGTCCAATGAAATTTGTACACAACACTACGTTATCGTGTTCAAAGGCTAGCTGCGTTCTCCTTGCGTTTGTTGCAAGCGACTTTTAAAGCCATTGATGCCGATGTTTAGAGTCTGGGGGAGAGCTAGAGTCTGGTGACCGTGAATCGTCTCAACATTTTTTAAACTTCTTGAAACTTTACTATTAAGCTTTGTTACGGAATACTTCGCTGAACAATTGCCAAATAAAATGAAATGGGTGCTGGAATCACCAAGATGATCGAACGTCACAGTATCTTACCAGAAAATCCAGCTCCGATCACGACGTTCTCGTGGAGAGGATGCTTATCAAGAATGTAAATCTCGTCGGGGGTTACCTGAAAAAAATAACACGATATATTAATCTTTGAAAAGCTTTTCCAACTCAGGGGCGTACCAAAGGGGCCGAATTACGGCGAGAGGGGAGTCTTGACATTTGCCAACTATATTGTCATTTTACCGAGTTCAACGGATTTATTCGAAAAACATAAATTGTAAAAAAATGTCGTCGAAAACTTAATTTTGGAAACCGGACTTCAATTCGCCCTATTCGGCTTTCCGTTGCTACGCAACGCGTTTTGAAATTTTTAATGTTTAGGCTTAGTTTATCTTTTCGGTGAAATTGCTGGATCTTAAAATTAATTTTGCGCGTGAAAATACGCCGCCATATTAGGGTATAAAAGCAGGTAAATAAGCCTGTACTGTCACGCGCAAAAACGCAATTTTGAAATTGGTCAACAGTCGCAAGCTATATTTCCTGCACGGTACTGACGAGTCCCAAATAGGACGAAACCAGTCTACCGTTGGAATTTCTGGCTATTTTATTTTATTTTATTTTATTCAGCTTTTCACTCGACGTATGAGGCGCGGTGGTCCTGTTTCCCGGCCTTTTGGAGCACACCGGGATCTCCGGCGCTAGCTGTTCCGGGTTACGTGGGCCCGTCATTCCCCTTTAGACACTCTTTCTGAAGGGTATGACTCTTTACCTATAGCAACCACTCTTAATTCCACTGCTGTGTGCGAAGTGGGGATTGGTCGTCCCATTGCTGCACCTTCTGCTGGGTTGCGTGGCTTGCGTCGAAGGTGCGACCATCAGTAGTAGGGCATTACTACACATGCTGGATTTGTCACTTGTCCGGGCTTGTGGACGCTAGCGTAGGGCACTATGATGATAGACCTCCGGTGGTGTGGTCTCTGTTACTAGGTACACCGGTCTATAAATTCTGACACACTGGTCACAGTGTCCAGTTTATTAGGGAGAGTTTCGTTTGGCCTACTTCTCATTTGGCCGACCACAAAATACAATTTACGCTGACTGCACATTTGTCCGACTTAGAAGTCGGCCAAATGGACAGTGCATTTGACCAACTGCTCATTTTCCCGACTACTCATTTGACCGACTGCTCGTTTGGCCGACTACTTATTTGTCCGATTACTCATTTGGCCGACTGCTCATTTTGCGGTTGGACGATACTAGGTGCGTTTGGCTATAGTATAAGAGTCGGTCAAATGAGCAGTCGTTCAAATGATTAGTCGGTCAAATGAGCAGTCGGTCAAATGAGCAGTAGGCCCAATGAGCTGTCGGTCAAATGAGTAGTCGGATGAATGAGCAGTCGGTTAAATGAATAGTCGGACAAATGGGCAGTCGGTCAAATGGGCTGCTCATTTGGCCGACCAAAATGTCGGCTAAAAGAGTAGTCGGCCTAATGAGTAGTCGGTCATATGGTCTGCTCATTTGGCCGACTGAAAAGTCGACCAAATGAGCTGTCGGCTAAATGGGCATTCGGACATATGAGCAGTCGGCCAAATACACCCCATCCGTTTATTAATTCGAAATAATAACAACAAATAGAAGATGACCAGTTTAATAATTCGAAATATATATTAGTTCAAGGTTTCTGTCAATTTTGATTTCCCTATTCACCGTTTGCTATGTACCACGTCCGCGACTCCGCGTACTACCGTCGCACGTCGAGTCCATCGCTCGCATTCCTCTAACGAGTCAAACTGTCGGACCCCCCTCTGGCCTCAAACCCTCAATCCTCTAGTCGCGCTTTTCTCCCGAGTACGGTAAGCTGCGCGGTATAGATTAGAGCGATCTCCCTTGAGTAGAGAGAGAGAGAGAGAAAGAATACGGTAAATTACGAGGGTCTTGTAGGCGCAGTAGTCTTAGGTGAAATAGTACTAGGATTTTCCATGTCGTTTTTTAGGCTTATAAAATCTTGGAGGAATAAAACATGTATACAGGAGTTGCGGAGAGCTGCGAAATCGGTTTCGTCAGTGACGGTGAACTCGCACGAGACGGAGGGGTTCAAACGCGACTAGCGCCAACTGCATACGGAATTTTGCAACTTTTCTCATTTTATAGCATTGTTTTCGCGTCGTCTGGTTAGTTTTGAAACATTTCTAAATTCTTTGCGCCTTTTTCCAAAATGACTCGTATTTTTTTGGAGGAATAAAACAAACCAGACGACGTGAAAACAATGCTATAAAATGAGAATAGTTGCAAAATTCCGTATGCAGTTGGCGCTAGTCGCGTTTGAACCCCTCCGTCTCGCGCGAATTCACGGTCACTGACGAAACCGATTTCGCAGCTCTCCGCAACTCCTGTATACTTGTTTTATTCCTCCAAGATAAAATGACATTAGAATATTTTATATGAGACCAGTTTAATAATTCATAAGCTAGGGGGTCACTGGTCACAAAGACCAGTTTAATAATTAATAATCTCGGGGGTAACTGGTCATAAGGACCAGTTAAATAAATAACCTTATTTCCAAGGCTGATGGAAACCGTTTAAATAGCGTCTGCTTCACCATATTCCACACTTAAGCTTCCGAAAACCGCCGCTCTAGGGAAATAGGTATAACGCCCATTGACCGATTTCAAAATTAAATTTTTGAGAGCAACACTACCTTTACATCATGAGGTATAGCAGGCTTACTTACTCGCTTTTATACCCTAACATGGCGGCGTATTTTCACGAGCAAAACGAATTTTAAAAACCACCAATTTTCAAAACGTTGCTCATGAGAACAATATTTGAGCGACGGCTCGTGAACAACGTCATAATAACGAAGCCCCTCCCATCCTAGTGATTGAGGTCAAACTACCTAATGAAGTTCGATATTCATGGTTGAAATGAATACATCCATTGTACCGAGTATTTACAAAAGATAATGCATAAGACAGGAGCATGCTTCAAATATGGAAAGTACTACTTACGGTGTACATACAGGTCTCAACAATAGCTGGTTCTGATTCTATCGTAATGAAGTGTTCATCGATGAATGTTTTCAGCAGTTCTCTGTCTTTCGTGTTGAAAGAATTCTTGTCTCTTTCATCGGGGTCGCAGGGCACTCCGGAATGAGCGCAAATCTATCAATGACATTCAAAACGGAGACATCACGAGTGGATACTGTACTTTAGCACTTATAAGGTCTTTGCGATTCAATCAATCAAATTATGGAGTCTAGCACGCGAAATTACTCAAATTCAAACGAAGCTGTGACCTTTTAAATATTGCCTTAGTAAGTATTACTAAATCAATGGCGAAAATTGGTTAAAAAGTTACAGATCTGAAACCTTTTCTAAACTACTACCATACAATTTCTAGTTTGTTCTTTCATAGTTTGTATTAAAACGTTGATAGATGGCGATAGCGTTCCCGTCGAGTGGCAAAGAAATTGTGGGGGGGGGGGGAAGTGAGAATAACAAACGGGGAGAGATTGGTGTGCATAATAAGATCTTCTATAAAGTAACATTGACCTTCTTGTTTTGATGTTGCTGCTGCGTCATGGGTGACGTGTCGATGACGTTTTACTACGAAAAGCCCTGGATATAAGAGAAAATTCGACGAGGAGCCCTGTTCTTAAGAATAAACTGAACTGAATTTCTAAGTATTTCGTGACGAATGAGCTATATGAAAGCAAGTTCAGCAAGCGTAGCTTATTTTATAGAAGGAATATTAATAACCCCGCTAGCCTTCTCTGGTTCTCGAACCTCTCACTAGGCGACGGTAAAATAAATGAGGGTAGAATAGTTAACCGTCGGTTCTACTCAGTTTCAAAAGTGTCGCCGATAAACAAATATCTGTGGTAAACGTAAATCTCGTTACCTCACGGAACACGTGGCGCCATCTAAATGCTCGTTAAATTAAAATGCAAACTATTAATTGAATGAATCATCAGAGACGTGAATAGCGTGAAACCGGCAGAAATGAGCTCAGTGACTATTCGCGACCGAAACGAGTCTAGGTGGCAAAATGGCGCTAGCTGCTCCGAGGTAACGCCTATGATCTAGCGTCTGCTACAGACAATTTAAAAAGTCATAAGACATTTTTTTTAAATAAACTTATCAAGCCAATGATGCAAAAAATATATTAAAATGCAATTATCATTATTTATAAAGTCAAATTTACGAATAATGATGAAGAAAAACTAATATCGTCTGCTTTAGCCGCTACCTATCTAGGTTTCAAAGGTGAACCAAAGTTGCGTAGGGATAGTTTTCAGTCGAGAATTGGAGCGCTGAGGGTGGCACCCACGCTGTCACGAAATATTCCCATTTTTACTACTTTCAAATTCAAAAAAATTCCAAGGCCGGGAAGGCGGGAAGCCGTTGGAATTTATTTTACAATATTGTTCTAAAACAGTGATTCTAAAATGGGGCTCCATGGAACCCCACGGCTCCATTTAAAATTTTAGGGCCCCCTCCTACGCCGGCCCCAATTTCCGAAATAAAATTCCTTGTTTTTAAAGGGATCCATCACTCACAACAGGGGGAGGCATAGGGGTAACATAAAATCCTGACTTGCAGTGTGCTTCAAAACCAGTTTTTTTGTGACCCCTATGCCTTCCCCTGTTGTGAGTGAGGGATCCCTTTAAACGAAACCTAATCATTATCAATATCAAAATAAATATTAATTTAATTGATGTATTAAAACATTTTCAAGTTTCCAATATCCGCTTTAATACTTTAGGCGCCGCTTTTTCGCCCCCCTGATCGTCGGCGCCCGGGACGTATGCCCCCCCCTGCCCCCCTCACTACGCCTCTGCTAGGGGCTCCACGAGATTTTGAGCTGTGTTATGATAGAAATAGTTTCGGCAGAAAACATTTAAATACCGAACTTTTATTCAAGCGAGGGTTCCATAATAAATTTTAAACTGAAATGGGGTTCCACGATGTGACAAAGGTTCTAGAAAGTAGCGAGTGATTACCTTGACGCACCCTGGATACTCCAGCGAAGGAAATCCGTAAACGGAGGTTCCAAAATCCAGGAACGGCAGAAAATTATTCTCCAAGGAATGGACATTTTCTTTCTCGCGAAAGTAGAATACGTTGACTCGTTCAGGCTGAAACGAAAAATATTATCGCAGTTAGTAGTCTAGAGTCAGAATAGTGAACTAAATTACACATTTGACAATAGAGTAGTAGCATTCCGTAGCTTTGGCCATGGCCGCCATTGTGGGCGCAAATTTTTATGAATAGGAAAAAGCATGGGTGACGTCGTGTGACGTAGCACTGCCATTAATCTATGGAGGAGATCCTTTCATGGGGGTAACGCCATTAGAGTTAGGTTTTTAAAGAAATTCTTATCAGATGGCACCAACCGCTTGAAACGTAGCAAATTTTAAAGCAAGTGTCGACTCGACGTGAAGTGGCTCTTTTTTCAACAGATGTCACTAGCGTCGAAATCAAAACAAGATGCTTAAACTACATTTTGCTCCAAAAGGGGGGACATTAAAGTACTCCTCGCGTTGATTGGCTCGTTTGTAAATTTGACAATAAATTAAATTATAGCAATTTTTAATAATATATTTTATTCGGGATATATAATTGAGGTTAAAGTCCACTAACAATTGTAAGTAGAGTATAAGTTGTCTAATTATAATACTCTACAATGGTTCTATGACGACGTAATTGTTTCGCTATTTTAAATTTTAGCTTCCATTGACATTGGTAGATGGCACCACGCTCTCCAGTAAAGTCATTTATTCGAAGAATCGGATAGATTTATTGCCATCTCTAATAGCAAGAGCGTTATCATAATACAGGTGCAATGAATAATGATAGATCCGACTGTTGCTTTAATTAAATTATGGTGAATTTTTCAAGAAATATAATGTTAGAAGTGATTTTTTTGTAGTAAATGAGCAAGTATTTATTCGTTTCGTGTCAAAACGTTTAAATTGAACTTCTTAGGACCCTGCGCTTCATGTTTGTTTCTTTGTAAGCAATTTGCGAATAGGTGTACCGTGTACGGTTAAGGACACGAAAGTGTAGTCTTTGATCATAGTGGTAGTGTCGGATCAAGAACGGATCGAAGCCACTGACAAACAAACAAAAAGGTATACCAACGTTTTCATGGTGCATTATTGTGTGCGGGGTTTAATTGACCTATATGTCGTAGTAGGGTGGTCCTTATTTCATTTATTTCTTTAATGTTTTACCCTCTAAATTTATTTCAATGTATATAAACATACTTCCTAAGAAATTTGGGATAAATTGAGCAAAATTTAGAGGTAGCTCAAAAAGCTTGAAAATTCCCTATATTTTAGCATTAGATCAAACCGTGATTTTTCATTCTTACCAATATTTTGCGAGTTAGTTACGGGTTGTGGCTACTTTATCTATAAATGAAATATTCCACTAAATTTTCTAGTTTGAAACTGCCTTGTGTAATTTTCTAGTTTGAAACTGCCTTGTGTAATTTACTATTAAGCCCCTTTCTCATCTATCATTACATATTTAGAGTCAGTCTATTGGACCCATTATCAAACGTAAAAAAAGCAGTTTTGAAACCAGATAAATTAATTATTTTATGAATTTAATAATTAAAATTTAAATGGATATGTGTAGTTCCGTTTCAATCAACAGAGGGCACCAAGAAATGTTAAGTAGACGGGGCCTGAAAAATAAGTAGTAGATCATGCTACCTAGGAGCAACAAACACAAGGAGAACGCAGCTAGCCTTTAAACACGCTAACGAAGGGTTGTGTACGAATTTCATTGGACGAGCGTCACGAGCCTTTACGCTGAACGTTTTACGGGCGGGGGGAAGACAATTTCCGAATTTTCCCCTTCGGACGACAGCAGGCGCTAAAGCGTCTAGCCAATGAAAAACGTACACAAGAAACTCCACGACGTTTGACGGGTTGCGTTCTCCTTGTGTGGGGTGTTGTGTTTGTTGCTCCTAGATGCTACCACGCCCCAATACTACGATTGCTTGTTCCAAGCTGCTTAGATATGTCCTTAGTCAGATTGCATACTTTTTTATATTTTAATATTCGTAAAATGTAAAATATTACCTGCAGTGGAAGATTTAGGCTCAAGTCTAGCTTGTTCAGTACTTTGTTGGTCCAAGTCCCACAACAAAAGATGACTTTATCAGTCTCAAATGACGCGCTTTCTGATCCAATCACTATTTTGTTTTTAACGAACTCTATTTTATCCGCTTTAAATGGAGCGAATATGCGACCACCTTTTTGTTGAAACAGTTTCTACAAAAATTGCAAGACATCTTATTAATAGCACGGAAATTTCTGTCACAAAACGCGCTTTGACTGAAGCGTAATAATACGCTCTTCAGACGATCGTCAAATTGTTGGCTACGTAATAGCAAGGATTCTATATATAGGATCCTTGGTTATAGCAAAGGCTCGTGCACACCTCTGCCCTACGTTTCAGAAACGCAATATCTCCAAAAATGGCATTTCGAGATAAATCGATTTTTGTAATTCTTATGAAAAATAACAATACTACAGTATTTAGGTAACTGAAAACTAGTTGTTAGTGGTTTCTTTCAGTCCGCAATCTAAATATGACAACGACTATCACCAAAATTAAGTAAGTCTCAGTATAATTTGACATAATGCGTTTTGTACGTTTATATTTGGCTAAAACTATTGGCAGAAACCAGAAGAAAATAGGGGGAAGTACGCTTCTAGTCAGCTTTGGAAAGGCGTCACTTTTCACGAATTTTCGCGCTAAAACGGTTTGGCGGGAAATCGCGGATGATTACATCGTTTAAAAAATCAATTTTTCTTAAATTGAACAATTGTGACATATTGTACTTCTCATTCTCTGCTAATTGAGCTAAGGCGTATTTGCTTTCGTCGTTTATAGCCGTGTTGAATCAAAACAAAATTGGAACTACTTTTTCAGTTTGGTTTATTATGCGTAAAAAGGCATTTTCGTGGGTCACACGACGACTTCTACGGCTCAAAGCTACAGATACGTACTTCCCCTATTTTCTTCTGCAGAAACGCATTATGGGGTATAATAATACTGAGTAACGGCCATTGTGACTGTTACCCAGGGAATGGCCTTTATATTTAACACGTTTACATGTAATAATGTAACTCCTTCATTTTGTTTTATTTCCCTTGTATCTCCCTCACATTGTACTGTTTCCTGTACGTACCAACTGTATATAATATCTCCTCTGTATATGTGTAATTTGTATTGTCCACTGTCTTAACGTGATGGGTCTTAGACCTCTTGTTGAGCAATAAAAGAATTAAAGAACTAAAATGCAACTGAAGCAATTAGAGCAGACGAAATTATACGAAATGAAGACTCTTATTGGTTAATAACGACATAATGCGTTTCTGCAAATCTCCGACGGTCGTGAATGCGTTTGTGCGGAGCAATTTCGCAAATTTTCGATTTTAATGCGTTTTTGCATTTTCACATCTCGGAAACTAGACCAGATAGAAAAAACGGACTTCAAATTTAGAAACAGCGCCTAAAAATTATTATTAGGAGCATTCAAACTCAAAAAGTCAAAAATGGTCGATAATGTGTTTCTGAAACGTAGGGCAGACCTGCTAACAAGGGGAAGGGGTACATTTTACTGAAGCGACGACTTGTTTCTTCGCTTCTGACTCACGAAAGATGGCTCTCTGATCTGGACCTTATAAAGACTTTTCCATTGAGCCAAAACAACTATTTATGTTAAAACCATTTAAATTAATTAAATTCTGGGAATTAACCTTCTTTAAAGAATTAGCTAAAAAAAGTAAACTACTACAAAATTTGTTAGCACTTTGCAACGCCCTATTTTTTTGGTGGGTCTTCACTCTTGAAACTTTGTCGTTGCTTAGGCAACGGGATCCAGAAACTAGAACCTCACTCTTGAAACTTTTTCGTTGCTTAGGCAACGGGATCCAGAAACTAGAACCTCGTAAAATCCGAAGGCTTAATGAGGTACACCAGCCGCTTTGAAGCGCCTCAAGAATTATCAACGTGTGACCATAAGTAACAAATAAATGTGATACTCAACGTCTGACCAGAATTAACAAATAAGTGTGACCACAGAAGTAACAAATATGTCTAAGTGCAAATAAGTATGGCCGTGGATATATATTGGTTATGTCACCGGCGTTGCAGGTTGCTGTGAATAGCTCAAACAAACTTAACACATCAGGAGGATTGTTTGTATTCTGACCGTCGTACGTCTTGTTTACTCTAAGATATATTTGGTTATTTGTGTTTTAATTTCTTCAAATTTGTTTAGAGTTTAGCTTTTTTATCCTTTTTCATTATGGACTAATCTACTTATTCGCGTATTTTAGAGCGCTTTGCAATGCAGTCCGTAGGTGGTTCTTATTAACTTATTAAGCCACCGAACTTGCGTCGCACGCCGTTAATTCATTGTGTTGTGTGGCGCCATTTTCATCTTAGTAAGAATAAAAATCTTCCTCAATCCTATGAAAAATTACGTAGGTTTCTACAAATTTTGTCCATCACCACTATTTTGATAGAAAAAATAAGAATCCGAAAAATAATTTTATTGTTTGGCCATCTCATTACTATTTATCAAATTTAATGGTTTAAAATGTTTGACCTTTGAAATCGTATTTTGAATAATTTGACAAATTACTAGGGTCGCTAGCCCATTATTTCGAGGGGTCGGACTCTTGCCATTATTTTGTACGGGATTTCGGGATTTCGTAGAGATTTTGGCAATTTTATAATTTTTTTTTAAGTGATTTTGGGATTTCAATGTTAATTTACCATAGAGAGAGTTAAAAGATTTTGCGACAAAGTGTACGGGATTTTGGTAAATGTCCGACCCCTCGACTAAAATCAATCAAAAACTCAATATATTATTTTCAGATCCAGTTAAATTCATTTTTCTGCTATCCCCCGACCAAAATTTTTAATTTCGTCTCTTTTGAGACGTAAAAATGTGTAATTTTTAAAACTTTCATCTCGAAATAATTCCAATTCGAAACAGCAACAGATAAATAATATTTTCAAACTTAAGCATTCTAATTGTTTGCTTAACATTTAGATTTATTATCGGTAGCATCGAAAAATTACCTGAATGGATTGCAACGCGGTTTTGGCTTTGATGACACCTCCACTTTTATCGAGAAAACAATGGCACTGAGAGGACAGTTTGATCAAAGGGTAACGACTGTGTACTTGTTCCATCGACAGCACTTCCAACTTTTCGGGACTGCGTCTAGACATGTTCGCTTCCGCCAAAAGTAAATTGTCATGCGGTGGTTTGCAGAAGCACAATACGCCTCCGTGACTGACAACAACAACAAAAATCATTAAAAGAAACGCATATTTTTGGAGTACTGTTTCAAAATTTGTCAGAGCCAAAATGTTTGCAAAACATCGTTGGCCAACACGCAGGCCCGTATTAAGGCATGGGCCCAGGGCCCCCAAAAGGTCGCCAATACCTATATAAGAATCGAGTTGGTATAGGTTAATTTTCCAACTCCTATATAGGGGACCCCTCGGCTCACCGGGCCCAGGGCCCCCAAATTGGTTAATCCGGGCCTGCCAACACGAGTCCTAAGTTGAATGGAGACAAATGGCCACTCATCAACCGCCTTTGTTGGTTATGTTTTGAATAACGGACGGTTTTTGTGACCGAGTCTTATTATTTTCGTGACATAAGCTCAGCTTCGCGACACGCGAGTTTGGCGTTTTTATGCTTTCCTTACATAGGCCCCACCAAAATCTGCCTAAGGTCCCACCTTCTGTAAATCCGGTACTGCGTATATTGCCTAGGAAGTTAAGACTCCTGAGTTCTAACGCCAATAGCCTTTCAACCACTTTCAAATTGGTAGAAATAGTTTAACCCGCATAGTAGCGCCATCTAATCGGTGATAGCTCTTAAAAATTTCCATCATTGTTCACACGAAGGCTTAAGATTTGGGTTACATTACTCCAATGGGATTATTCGTATTGTCATCTGCTACAATGTTTCCTGTATGAAATTTAGAAATTAGGTTTAATCATGAATCTATTTAACTCAGGTTTAACCTGTCAAAAGTATTTATGTCTGCTATTTCAATAATAGCCATGTTATATAGTAAGTGGACGACGGGTCAAATGCTTCAAAGTTACCGCGTCAGTGACATTACAGAATAGCTTAATTTCATTGGTTGAATTTCAAACAAATTATGCAGCCAAATATCGCTCACCTACTCACCAAAAAGGGTTCCAACGTTTGCTGTTCACACTGCTTAATTAAAGGCAATAAAAGTCGGTATTGACTTGGGCCTAGGGTGGTGCCTTGGGTAATAGCCTAGCTGATTATTATTATTCTTCTTATTATTGTTCACTGCTAATTAGTTGGATAAGTTTGGTGACGAAACTATAATTGGTCTTTAAAAGTTGTTTAGTCTGAACAGCCCTTTAAAGTGTCCCTTTTCACACAGGGTCCCGAAATCGAAAGATTACCCACCCTGGTTACCGGCACTTTTTAATATTTCAGGAATTAAATCTTACATAATGATCGATTCATTAGATTCATCTTCGATGTCCTTCCAAAGACGAAACGCTTCGTCCATCATGTGGTTGAAGAACTCTTCGGCGTAAGCGCTTCTAATCAACCTTGACTCGCCCCCGGAACTCCCTCTGGCGTGGGGCAACGTAAACTAGATCCATACAGAGATTAACAATCAAACACTGTTGCCTAATGTGCGCGAAAACGTGTCTAAGCTTTTGAACCGCCAAATGAAAGGATAAGTTGTTCTACGTAACAACTTAAGTATTCAATATATCTCTTAGCGTATGTAATATAATAACTCGTATGTAGGCCTCTTAAGTATGTACATAATTATCATTATACAGTATCAGGCGACATTTACCAAAATCCCGTACACTTTGTCTAAAATCGCAAAATCTTTTAACTCTCTATATGGTAAATTAACATTGAAATCCCAAAATCACTTCAAAAAGTAATGATAAAATCGCCAAAATCTCTACGAAATCCCGTACAAAATAAGGGCAAGTGTCCGACCCCTCGGTATCAGGAATCCACAGAGGAATCCATACCTCTATGTACCATATAAGTGGGGTGGCAGAGGGGTTAGCACTTTCGCCTCGCAGCAAGAGGAGCTGCGTTCGATCCCACCTTGTGGCACTGGGTGAAAACTCAGAATTACTTCTTCCGCGTTGAGTTTGCAAGTTCTCTCCCCACTGGTTTAAGGGGTTTTCCCCCGAGTTCTTCGGTTTCTTCTTCCATAAAAACTTGTGGAGGTAATAGTAAGTGTAGGGAGCTGTTGGCTCGCGTGGCATGAACGGCTTGCCACCACCCTCCTACGCAGTGTAACCCGGCCACCTGAATTAATGGCTTTAAAAGTCGCATGATGACTTAGGCCTAAGGTGGTGCCTAGGGTATTAGCCTAGCTGATTATTACTTGGAATGCTTATCGCGGCCGATTTTTGTCTCGATGTGGCTGACCGTTTTTTTGACGTCACTATGTTAACTTGAAAAACAACAACGTGAGAGGGGAGCGCGCGCGAAGGGCATTTTTTCTCGCAGTGTTTTTAAAGTTTTAAATAAATCCGTTGTGTATTTTATTTTATTTTAGTTTATATACCTTGACCATGAATGGTTCAAAAAAATTCATTTGTATAATAGAGACTTGGCACTCCGTAGCTTTGGCCAAGGCCGCCATTGTTGTAACATTTTTCTCCCCACGATAAAAACTATTGAAAAAAAACTGTGACGTAGCACTGCCAAGTCCCTATTAGAGATTGTCAAAGCCGGAAACGGCCAGGAATTCTGAGCGCTTTCAAAATCCGCCTCACTGACTTCCGTTTTCCACCTATAAAGTTGATGACGCGTTTTTCGTTGGAAGTGACGTAATTTACATCATATTCGTTGAACAAAATACCTTTATGGTATACTTATGTAACACTGCCTTGGGTCGTACAAAGGTATATGCTTAATTTCAATGGCCTAGATGGATACTTCCTTAGGTAAAATACTTCTGGTTACGTTTAATATTTCGTTGACTAAATTATTTCGTAAACTATATCAACCATAGATATAAGAAATGTATATAAAGGTCAGATAAATTTCGGGGCGTCTAAGCCTAACATAAAATACGGAATTGACACCTAGCAGACACCGAGGAAGGCACGTGACCAAGAGCGCGAGGTCTCTTAGCATTTTAGTACTAAGTGCTTGACCTTTCCGCAGGCCGTAGTCTTTAGACACCATCTGTTGGTGACTTTTAGTATAATTTTTAAGCAGGAGACAATGGCTCTCGCGACGATAGCTAGAGCTTTCTTACCGATAGATTGCGCCTTATAAGGATAGCCTGCAGAAATCACGCGTTTCTGCTAGCTGTCACCTCCGTATTCACTCCCTTTGAAATATTTTATCTAGACCTTTATATACGTGTCCTATATCTATGGTTGAAGCTTTCAGCTGTTGTGGAGAGATAATTTTAAACTATCAGAAAGCTTTCATATATTCCATTTTATAACCAAAATTTAAACCACGCATGAAGCCTATCTATACCTTTATATACGTTTCCTATATCTATGATATCAACTTAATGATCTTATCAATCTCATTAACACCCAAAAATTAACGACCTGATCATGAAGCTCACACATATGCCGCGAGCTAACTTGGCGCTGTGCGCAACTTCCAGGTAATGATTACGATGGCGAGGAATCTCCCCGAGTCCCCATGTCAGATAATTTAAGATTCAGGCCAAGGCCTATTGAAAATGAAAACGCGTGTATAATGAAATATGACCTGATAAAAGTTATAGAATTTGTTCAAGAAAGAGACTTTAAAAGGATATCTAACCAGAGAATAACAATTGGATATAAAACTATTGATTTTTTTATGTAATTAATTAATTAAAGGCTTCAAAAGTAGCTTGATGACTTAGGCCTAAGGTGGTGCCTTGGGTATTAGCCTAGCTGATTATTATTATTATTATTATTAATTATTATTAATTATTATTTGTGAGCGTGAGTGCAAAAGTCCGTAAATCGTGGTTGCCGTTAGATGCTCTTAGTTAAAAAAATAGCGCCGCTGAAACAACGGCTATGGAGGAAGCACGTGACTGATACTGCGTTCAGTCAATAGGAGCGGACATCTCCATAGAAGAGGAGGGGTTCAAAAATCAAGTGGCTCTGCCGAACGGCGGAGACACGAACTGAGTCTAAGCGGACGATTTTCGTGAAAATTGTTTTTTCTTCCTAATGCTTTTCCTACGGGAATTTGTTTTCCTATCTGTGTTGCAATTCGGAGACTTTTTAATAATATTAGTGTTTGTACTCAACTTTGAATTTTTCATATGATTTTTAGTAAGTTTCCAGGTTTTATTTAAAACTACTTTCATAATTTTCCCTTAATTATTTCGCTCGTAATCTACTTTTAAAATCGACGAAAATTTTAAGGCGAGGAAATGAATTCCGCTCCTATTGACTGAACGCAGTATCAGTCACGTGCTTCCTCCATGCAACGGCAGACGACTAGCGCCATCTACTGATCGCCGAATTAATTTCCGCGGATGTTTAACAAAACGAAAATCACTTGTTACGATATCCTCCATTTAGCGTTCAGCAGCGCCAGGCAGCGTTAAAAGTCTAGAAAATTATTTATGCTTACTTGGTCAACCAAAAGGGTTTTAATTCCCTGAGATGCTAAATACAACGCCGTGCTGGAGCCCTCGATGCCAGCCCGGACCACCACGCATTGGTACGATTCATCCATTTTTCGGATGAATAATTATTACGTTAACGAAGCTGACGTACAATATTGTCACTTTAAAACATCCGAAGTCTCTCGAAACATAGACAGTGCTCTAAAGAGGCTGTTTTCGAAACGACGGCTTTTAAATCTCATCGGCGCGCTCCAAGGTCAGACACCCGGCGATAAGCCTAACTCTGTTGCTAGAAAGAATCCCTACGAGGCATCTAATATTGATACTTAATCTGGCATCTGTTTCGTACGTCTTCCATAGCCCTTGTAACGAACAGAAGGAAATTTGGGCGTATGAGTAATTGATAAATCGTGTTCTTTTGAATTGATTATTTTTACGGTAACTTATCAAAAAAATCGAACGAACAGATTTGATAAAAGGAAAAACACCTGGCTCTATAGTCGTAATATTATGCCATATATTATATACGAGTTATATGTTTATTTCTTCAAATTTGCTTAGGGATAACTATTTTATCCCTTTTAATTATGGACTAATCTACTTATTCGCGTATTTTATCATCCTTTGCACAGTGGTTTCTTCTAACTTAACTTTTCATATATTATATAGTCACTCGTAATTATAGCATAATGGTCCCCTATATAAGCAGGCCGTAAAAGAATTTTCTTTAATGAAACCTAGTTCAAGGGATATGATTCAAATTACGTAACTTCAAACTCTGTGACGAAAATCAACTTTATAGAAGTTAAACGAAATTTAGTAAAGCGGATGTTGAAAACGCGCCGAATTCCTCTCGCGTTTTTGGCTTTGACAATCCGTTGTTTACATTGAGTTGGGAATATAGGCTTCGAGGTAGGAAATATAGCGCCATCTTGTAACCCTTCAGGTTTATTTCCCCCCACATACTTACATTTTTTTTATTTTTCTGTGTTATTTACTTTAGCCATTACATTTCCTCTCGCACTCTTGACCATTTTTGATACTTATTTAGCTAGTTATTGATAGTATTCTTGATTAATCCTGAAAACCAATAGACCCCATGTCTTAGAATTCAAGTGTAATTAATAAAAATAATCCTACTGGTTAAATAATCATAGTTAACTTAAAACTTAAATAACTTTTAAATGGCACATACGAATAGACGATTTCACAAATTACATACAGAGAAGCCTACAAAAAGGGGCAAAAGTCATACGAGGTACAGGATAATGAAAAAATTGTAAACTAGATGGAGCCACGGTATAACTACAAATATAAATAAAATTCAAAGAAATAATTTATATTTATTTTTAAATTATTAAAGGAAAAATTGTAATTAAGAAAGTATAATTTTTATACCATGCCGGTAAACGAGAAAACAGAGGACTTTTTATTAATAATAATAATAATCAGCTAGGCTAATACCCAAGGCCTATTGAGGCGCGTTGGGCTCGACTGATCAGCGAGCGTTATGCCGTTACGTGATATCAAAGATAATCTAGACTACGTACCCTAGATTGGAAATGCGGCGAGATTCCTACGGGCTCCCGTATAACCACACGATTCCCTAGTTGCGGGGGGCAATGTAATAGCGGGGGTAAAAAGTCTGAAAAATTCAGTTCTATTCAGTTTTAAATCTCGTATCTGCGGTCGGTGCTGAGTGCTGGCAGTCTAAACAAAAAAAATCGGGACTCGAGGACGAGACCCAAGGGTTCGACCAAGTTTGATTGAAGCGTAAATTTTCATTATTTTACTGATTGGATTTCAAAGGTATTTGTTTTAAGTTACATTAACCAGATATAATATTAAACTAAGGTTTATTTTATTTTACCAAGGTGTAAACTAAATATGGGAAAATCTTGCCAATTCAAGAGTTGTAAGAACTATCTCAAATCATCATTAATCATAAGTTGGGTTAAATTGAAATTGTAGCATAGTTTATTAATACGTTGGTAATATAATGATTCATTTGTCATCATTTTTATTGGATTTGCCTTAATTTTTATCTAAGCAAAGCTGTTTAAAAATAATAAAAATATAGAAAAACATTTGAAATTAAGCATTTAAAACATTTTTACAAAAGGTAAATGACCGTAAATCAGGAGATTCAATCTCTTCATTGGGCAAAGATATTAATTTTGAAGCGTGTTTTAAAGTTTACCCCTGAAATTATATTTAAAACAAACAATTTATGGCTACATCGATGATAATTAAAGTTGTAATACTAACCATTCGACTTTTTAGATTTGGGTTGTTTCTTTTGACCATAAGCGTGATCCCTTTTTAGCCCGAGGCCCAAACGAGGACACGAGGTCCATATATCGAAGCAGACGAACCCGCTGAAACTTTTCAGACTAAACTTCCACCCCCACCTCTCCCACTAGGGAATCGCATGAGACAACGCATTTCTCGTACGTTTCTACCCCGTGCGGTGATATAGACGCCAAAATTCGTAAGCCTACTTTTAAACGGTCCTCCAGTCACCATCCCGACTAGAGGAGGCCTCCAGTCTCAATAGAAATCGCAGGTCTCCTGTCTCGGAAACTGAAACTGGAGGCCGGAGCCGCCAATGTATAGTCGGCAACACTTTTGGTCTCCAATCTCCGGTCCTCCAGTCTCCACTGGAAGGTTGGGACTCCAGTCTCCAGTCACCATAATGAACAAAAGACGGCCTTCGGTCTTCAGTCACCATACCGACTAGAGGCCTCCAGTCTCCATAGAAATCGCAGGTCTCCGGTCTCGAATTAAATTTAAATATAATTTATTTACGGTAATTTCACAGAGGTTTACTATTTAATTATACAACAATTTCTGTACTACCAACTTTATTTTCAAATAAATTTCAACAACACTGTGACCATTTCGGAAAGCAGGTAGACCAATAGATAGATATAGTATAGATCCACAATTCTACCAGGGACTGATACGAAGTGACAACTAGCAGACAACGCTTATTTTCTGGATGCTCTACGTTATAGCGCCATCTTTCCACCAGAAGCAAAACAAATTACACGTGACTTCAACTACACGTTACTCTAGGGCTATCAACATTATTCGGCCTAATCTACCGCGTTCTTTTTTACCAATACTAATTTTGGTCACCGATAGATGGCACTATTACGTAGCGAATCCAGAAAATATGGGTTTTCTGCTAGCTGTCTCTTCCGTGTTCTTCCCACGGGGCCGTATCCAGCGTAAGGTATCTATGCTATTTCGTAGACCGTATTAAATTTATTAATTAATATTTAATATTCCGTTTTGAAGTTCGAACTCATTTTGATGACTATCCTCAAGTAGCACGCGAAACCGAACACCAACGAAATCATCAATATATAAATTTTGGCAAACATGCATAAGTGAATACTAAAAACGTAGAACAAAGTGAATCCGACGGATTCCCACAGACGGTAATTGGAAAACGCCGGGTCGCGGTTGTCGGCGAAAATGTCTCCGTACAAAGCTGTCAAAGAAAACAGATCATTAGAAAGACCACTTTAAATGAGCCACTTAAAGGGAATAGAACCTCCAACGCGTTCTTTATGGAAGACCCCATCAATTTCCATTTTTCCCTTCACAATCAGCGATTATCAGCGCCGCAGGTGTATAAAGCCATGGGAGGCAGCGGACAATATTGGAACCCTCGGAGGGCGACAGAAATATCAGAGGTTATATTCCCTTTAAACGTAGATAAGTATGTAGGACACTGCTTTTAGTTGGTTGTCACGATAACCTCTTGTATTTATTTACGGTACGGGGGTATACAAATCTATTAGTCCATGTAGTCAGTGGCGTAGCCAGAAATCCCTCAAGGGAGGGGTGAAATTTTAGTACAGCCAAAGCTACACCGAAGGGTGGGTTCGAACACGGAAACTATCCCCTTGTCTACGCCACTGCTTGTAGTAAAGATTGCTATAGGTGCTTTCATAAAATATCCATCAAAGTACTGCCTAGGCGGTGGTATACTCTCGGAAGGGACATGTAACAGTCTGTAGTCTTTGGTTTTTATTGATTTTTCGGGAAACATGTTTGCCAGCTTGTTGACGTACATTCATGCGAGTCGCGCCGACGGTCTTAGAACTGGAACGTACTGAGCTGAACTCCCATCAAAGACTGAGGGGGCAATTTTTGTCGGGGGAAACAACATAGCCGTATTTTATGAAAACACCTAGTCTATGGGGTTAGGCTGTTTTATGATGGGGTGCGAGTGAATTCTGAGTGCGGCCAACTTGCCATAATTACTAAAAGTGTCCCAATGGAAGCGGTTTCGGAATGAATGTTACTGGCAAAGTAAAAGTTGGGGGGTGTACATTTGGGATGGAATGAAGCTCAAAAGTAGAAATAGCAGTGCCTAGTGATACCTTTAAGAACTAGGGAAGCGCCAGATAAATTTTATGGGCTTGTTGTTGTTTTTTTTTGGCACTCGGCGGAAACGCTACCTCCATCTATCCGCGTTTCAATAGGCGAAACTATAAAGTCCAGGGTGGCTGAAAAGATGGTAGTCACGTGATTAAGTGGAGAACTGCAGCGCCATCTATCCTAAGAAATACGAATTATTATTCTTTTTCTTTTGCTAATGGCGGTTTAAATTATCTAATTATTATTATTATTAAAAACATCTTGTAATAGAAAGGTGGAAGTTAATTAGCTGTCTGCAGTATCTGGAAGGAATAATTTTTCTTTACCGTCGCACGGCCAACTATGATCACGAGTTACCGAATCGAAGTTGGCTGTGATATGGTAGTCACAAGATTTGCTTTTCCCATTTTAACTGGTTGGTTAAGACCAAATTAACTTTATAGTTTCGCTTATTCAAAACGCGAAAGGAGAAGCCAGAAAGGGGGTGCATCGTCCATTCCTGGCTTTAAGCCTTCAACGCTCTCTAGTAATATGTGTAATGTATGTCAATTGGGTTAAAAGACGGTCGTTTAAATCAAAACATAATATTTACTAAAGTTACAAACATTCACCATGCGGTTACGAGCGTACCATACTTTTTTTTAACTAAACAATTAATCGTCTGCTCTCTTCTGGGAACAGATTATCGTATCAAAGGATAGGTCTTTCAAAAGACAAGGTAGAAAGTAAAGGACAGTACAGTACAATATGGAATATACGAACTGGCACACTTTTGATAATTCTCCATAATTTAGCAATCCCAACCCGACCGAGCTACCAGGGGCGTACTGGATTATCTTATATGTTTCCTAGTCACTTGGCGAAATGTTTCTTACAAATTTTTAAAAACAATTGTTTTCTTCAAACACTTTACTGACCAAAATTGTATTGAGGGGGGGGGGGCTCCCATTCCCCCTTGACGAACGTCCCTGAGTGCCACGCCGTGGCTAGGTGATTTTTTGGGTTAAAACATTGCCCCCCCCCCCAACAAATAATTAGAGCTCCCCAGAATTTCGGTCGTTGGATATGGAGATTCTGAGGCTTTTAATTTAACAAGGGTTTGTATGGATTTCTTTTATTTAAATAGGGTTTTTATGGATTAATAGCTCTTTAAATAAAATACAAGAGGTCACGTGGTTACGTTAGATTCATCGTGCAGTTAAAGTTAGAAAGCACGTGCATATTTTTGTTTTTGTTGAGCTCGCGCGAAAACGCACGAAACCTTCCAAAAAATAACAGTTTTTATACATGTATGCATATATATTGTTTTATAGAAAGAGCTATTTGATTTAAATATGATTTTTATGGATTAATTTGAATTAAATGGGATATTTATGGATTAATTTGATTTAAATGGGATATTTATGGATTAATTTGATTTAAATGGGATATTTATTAATTCATTTGATTTAAATGGGATATTTATGGATTAATTTGATTAAATAGGATTTTTATTGTTTTATTGGATTTAAATAGGATTTATTTGATTAATTGAATTTAAATAGGATTTATTTGATTAATTGAATTTAAATAGGATTTATTTGATTAATTGAATTTAAATAGGATTTATTTGGCTTAAATAGGATTTTATTGATGTATTTGATATAAATATGATTTTTATTGATTTATTTGATTTAAATAGGATATTTATTCATTTATTTGATTCATATGGCATTTTTATTGATTTATATGGGATTTTATTGATTTTATTGATTTTTACGTTGTATTTGAACAAATTGATTAATAATTGGAGTACAGCGGTAAAATAACTTTATTTGAAATTAATTTTATTAACATTTAATTACTAATTAAAAATTAAAAATTTAGTTTGAGTTAGTTAGCGCCGAATTGACATTACTTGAGAGCCTGCTTTTGTATATTTTCATAAATACATTGAAGTATAATCACTGATTTAAATCAAATTGATTAATTTTATTTCCATTTGACTGCTCTCGAGCGCTCTAGTTCACTCTGCTCAAAATTTAATGTTCCATTTGCGTGCTCGGATCTGCTCCGATCCAATTTCGCGTGTTCCATTTCCCGCTCTCAGGTGCTCCGAGATCGCCCAAAACCGATCTGCCGATTTCGACAGACTAACGGATCGAGATCGGAGCAAACTTTTGCGTGTTCCTTGTTCCTTTTAGATTTTTGTGCAAATTGGCAGACCAAGACGCGAAAATTCAAATTACTAGCAGATGCAAAAACACAAAGCGCGGGAATATGCTAATAGGATAATCCATTTGCGGTTTTACTCTAGTCGATTGGGACAATATCTTTGACGGCAGAGACAGATTCGAAGCGAATCTATAACGCTAGTATATTTTATAAAATTAATCATTTATGACATTCCCGGCACTCTGGGAACAATCGGAGCAGCTCAAATAAAAATGCCATTAATTTTTGCGTGTTCCTTTTAGATTTTTTCGCAATATTGCAGAGCAAGACGCGAAAATTCAAATTACAAGCGCTTTTACTCTGGTCGATCGGGGTGAAATCTATGACGTTAGAGACAGATTCGGAGTGAATCAAATGGAACACGCTATTAGACAACCCTGCGGCCCTGACTAGGTGACGTATAAAATTGACTGACCATTGATTTGAGTTTGCCAGATAGAGTCGCCAGCACCCCACAAAACCGCTAATACGTAGTATGTACTGTAGCTGGCGGTTGGGGGATCCAGATAGAGGAAACTGACGAGAACTGTGCCTTGCAAGAGAAGAGCAATGGTGAACACAATCATCCTTCCGAAGCGGGCCATGAACGGGACGAAGGCGTAGGATCCGACCGCGTCGGCGATCCCGTACCAGATCATGCAGAAACTCACGTTATGCACACCCCAACGGCAACTCAGAAAAGCCTAAGTTCATTCGTAAAAAAGCACTTATAGTAATGGAAAAAATAGGTTAAACAGGCATGAAGAAAATGGTGGATCGAATTTGATTCAAAATATGTGCTTCAATAAAAGAATTTTTACATCCCACGCCTACGTGATGAAAAGTTGATCGCTGAATTAGACATTTGCAATTGGTCGGCCTGTCTAGCCAAAGAAGCCAACTACAATCCATACTCGAGCCAAAACCAAATATAGATTCGACATTCACCTCAAAAAAGGATTTTTTTTCCTTATTATTGGTTTTAATTTTTCAAATACAAAAATGACGCCATGGAAACCGTTGACGCACTACGTAAGCCTTGGTTTCCTCTAGTGCGCGGTTTGAATCGATTTAGCATTTTAGCCTGGTTCATAAAACTCCTTCGAAACGTTTTGAATCGTTATCAATGCAAAGTGTGAACGCGGCTAGACGTACAAGCGTTTTGACGCGCGTAAAGAAAAATGCATTATGACGCGCGCTAGTGGAAACCAAGCATTAGGCCTATTAATTTTTAGCGTCGACTTAAAAAATCTCGGTTAGGCCTAAGACAAGTGTTTAGCGTCTATGCGCGCCCCATCGTGGAGTTTTTGTCTTTGGTCCTTATACAAGGACCCTATAAAGAGTATAGCTTGCACGTCCGGGTTCTCTTTAATACTTCCAAGTGAATCGCTAAATGGGTTTTATTTGACAGATTTAAATTCGATTTTGATCGAAACTTACTATCCAAATTTTTTTATATTTGATCACATTACAATGTTCAAAATTCAACTTAATTCCCATTTGATCAGTTATATATTTCATCGAATTAGAATACAATCATACAAATTGGCTGGTCCTGGACTCTGAACTCGGCGCCCCTTATAATAAATGGTCTTAAGGGGAAAATAAATTCCCACGCGTCCCACAACAAACCACTAAGCAGCGCCGAAAATATCATAAGATAACAAGTTTATCTCAGTCCATGGTGGTCACGTGCTTATTTTCATATTTTGGCTCGTAATTGGTGACGTAGAATAATAGCTTCAACGTATACCAACGACCGTAACGACACTACGTGCAAGCACGCATTGTTAAGAAACTGTTCAGTGGCGGCTTAAGAAGGCTGGGTCCCCGGGGCGGCGGCAGCGTTTTGTGAAACCCCCCAGGACCGTGCAGAAGTTTTCACGGGTCTTCTTCAAGTTTAATCGTTCTGATTTGCACCCCCCCCCCCTCGAGCTTCTCCGATGGCACTCCCTGCTGCCCTGGTACCCGGGGTGGACCGCCCCCCCCCCTTAGGCCGCCACTGAAACTGTTAAAACTATGTGGAATGTTTAAAAACTAAATGTTAAAAAGATAAAAATAAAAGGTTTTCTTTAAAAGTATTTTGTATTTTTAAACTGGTTTTTCTGTCGTTAATGATGTATTCGTACACGTTATCGAGTTCGACAAGCCCTTGTAATGGCTGCCAGATGAGACCGGGGACCCCGCATTGTTCGCGGATGCTCCTTTTCTAGAAGGCCCAAGACACGTGTTAAGTGTCATCTCTTGGGGGGAGTGGAAGGCAAACGAGCGGGGTTTAAACGGTATCTTCTGGCAAAAAGAACCACTGTAAATCGGAGAAAATTAAAGCATTGGCTTTTTGGACGCCAAAGCGTTCACCTTGTAAAAAATAAAGGTCCTCAAAAGTAAAGCTATTTTTCTCGGTTTTAAGTAGACTCTGTTTCACTAGTTATATCACCAATTCGATCAAACGATAGTTTAGTGGATTGTTTCAGTCCGATTCGCTAAAATCAAACGCTCTCCTAAAATTAAAATTGTTCCGGGAAGAAATAAACCGAAATTCTCCACGGATTACGACATTATGAACGGAAAAACCTACATGCAAATTTAAAGGCAGTAAAAGTGTTGTGAAAATTGTCTTAGTAATTCAAATCCCCATTTCACTCTGCCAATTACGCACTCCTGTATATTTCGATGAGTCGTTTAGAAGAATCTTCTTTAAAATAACCATTTTCGTGACTCAGCTCGCAAGAAACGCGCGGGTCACCGCGAAGACTCAAGAAGTCGGTCACATTTGCCGAAATCTCATACAAAAGTTTGAGAAAATTATGTAATCCATAGATTTTATAAGGTTAAAATACTGGATTTTGGAATACATTCCGTACCGCCTACGCATTGTAACCGGCCACCTGAATGAATGGCACAAGGAAGTAGAAACTAAAACACGCTACAGTTTGTTTTCAACGCAACTACCGCCAATCATCTCTATCCTCTTTTAAACGTGGTGGTAGAAATGTGAAATTCGTTGATGCACCAAACATGAGAAAGTTCATGCTGTCTTTAAACCCTGCAATTTTACCTTCGTGAAATCTCCAAAAATGAAAGCTTGTTCGAGTCCGCTGTATATGGTCAGGGGAATGATCAATTGTTGGTAGGGGTTCTTCATTTGAATAATGGTGTCCAGTAAGACGTTCACCTTCGTGGTGTCTTCGGACTGGGCGTCGCTGATGTCAGGAATCTCGTCTAGCAGGAAGGCGACCAAGAGGGAGGCGCTGATGCAGAGAGCGAAGAACACGGTGCATATGGCGTATCTATTTCTGTCTGAAATGCTGTAAGGGTCCGATCCGTTCCTGATCATCAAATCTTCGTTGGCGTCGCAGAAATATTTCCCGCAATTGGAAAAATCGTTGGACGAATTGCTGAAGAGGTCCAGTTCCGTGGAAGGCTCTATTATGATGTAAGTAATTACGTTTCCCCAAATCTAAAAATTAATTAACAGTTCTTACTAAGAATGTATACATAATCACTATGTCGCCAAAACATTCAAATTTGTATAGCTGTTCACTTGTGGTTTGTCATAGTTGGTCCTATGCTAAGACATCATTGACAAGTTAAGCCACCCTTTTCAAAACGTGTAGTCGTGGATTATGTTCCTTTGAGGCCCTAGGCAGTGGTGCCGCCAGCAATAGGCACGAGTAGGCACGTGCCTACGTGGAAAACTAGAGGGGGCCCCAAATTTATTAAAAAAGGGGGCCCTATTTTTTCATATTGGTAAATTTTCCGTAGCCGAATTAATAGAGAAATTGCTGAAAAATTTCAATCTTGTGAT
Organism: Leiobunum rupestre; assembly: GCF_980474605.1. Classification (NCBI taxonomy): domain Eukaryota; kingdom Metazoa; phylum Arthropoda; class Arachnida; order Opiliones; family Sclerosomatidae; genus Leiobunum; species Leiobunum rupestre. The sequence continues at coordinate 67,821,592 of NC_143389.1, read as the reverse complement.
TATCAACTAGTGCACATATTTTATGTGCATTAGTTGATAGTCAAAAGTCGCTTGATGACTTAGGCCTAAGGTGGTGCCTTGGGTATTAGCCTAGCTGATTATTATTATTATTATTATTATTATTATTATTATTTATATTTACTCCATTTAAAAAGATAATACCTGATATAATAATGCATAAATATTTTCACATAAAGTAAGCGTTATTTACATTTTTCAAAGTATTTCAATTTTTAATGGGCCTTGGCTGTATCACTCGGTGATTTCCAAAGACTAAGAGGAATTCGCCGAGAGTTATTAGTCTTTAGTCACAGAATAATTTATTATGTGGGCAAGAAGGGGCCACAAATGTAGTACCTACGTGGGAAAAAATCCTGGCGGCGCCACTGGCCCTAGGCCCAGGGCCGTATTAAGAGAAGTGCAACGTATGCCATGGCATAGGGGGCCCCTAACCTGTCTTCAAAATAAATGTTTTCTCATTTTATTTAATATTATTATTTCTTTAATGTCTCAATTTTTTAGGGGCCTTAATTTAACTTTGCATAGGGCCCCCAATGGTGTTAATCCGGCCCTGCTATGTAATTTTTGAGGCTCCTAGAGACCACGAGGCCCTATTGCGCCTTTTGGATAATCCGCCACTGGTAGGGGAACTTGTAGACTAATGTAGATTGTATAAAATCTACATCCGACTACACTCCTACAAGTTTTCCTTGCACGTTATCGGGGGGTGGATTAACCTCTTTAACAACTCGTAGTTGAACAAAATTATTATTATTTATACTGGTTGAAGCCTCATGGTTGAAGCTTACTTTTGAAGCATGAGGGGGTTTTGCAGCAATGCAAAAAATCATCTCAACATTTTTGTTATTTTCTAGTCAAAAATATTATTTAATAGATCGATTCCGAAAGTTATTGTTGAAAATTCCCTTTCCCACGAAGAATCACTTAACTACGTCCGTTGACTATGTTATTATGAAGGACCGTGCACGGGAAATTTCTACTTAATTTCTACTATTAATTTCTGGCATTTTAGTTCGACAATTTTGGCCACAAGGTTCTCTCGAATCTGGACCCCAGTTGCCTAGGCAACGGCGAAACTAAAACCTTTAATAGTCGAGACCCACAAAAAAATATGGCGTTGCAAAGTGCGAACTGTGCCATTATAACAAATTTGGGATGTAGTTTAATTCCCAGAATATAAGAAAAAGAAATTTAAATGGTTTTAATATAAAGTAAAAAGTTTAACCGTAACATTTAGAAAACCCATTATTCGACCTAGTGTAACATAATATTATATGTATGGTACAAAAGATTCGGAACTGAAAATTCGATATTTCCTACACAGAAAAAAAGGTGTTTAGGTTTTCAACATCTAAACATGTTTGAAAGCTAAACACGGCTAAGAGTTGGTGTTGTTTCCTTAAACACATCTGTTTAAATAATACGAGTTTCTCAAACAATCTTCCAAGAACTTTCCGGTTGTGTTCCAAACCAGAACAGCTGGTAAAAGGTCATATTTAGAAATTAAACTTTGATGTTTTTAAACATAATTCGAAACACTGATGTTTAATAAGTGTATATTGCGTTACGAGTTAAATATATATTTCGCGTTGTCTATTTATTTCGTTTAATTTCGTTTTCTATTTTTCTAAAAAAATATTCGTTAACCACCGTTATATTAATAGTGTTAACTACAATATAGACCGGGTTCTTATATCATCTTATAATTTGAAGTTATTGGTAATTAAGACTAATTAAATAACACTAATGTATATAAATCAATAATTGAACATGAACTACTAAAAATTAATAAAATAACATTACTTTTGATGTGAGTTAAGGCCGTATTAACACAAATATAATTTAAATTAATATCGCTAAAATATTATCAGGCAGTTAAAGATATGAAGTCGACAGTATAGGCCATAGGCAGTAGGTTTCATTATTTCGTAGCCAATTAATATTAATGTTATTTTAGATCGTAATTAAACAACTCAAATATACGGCTACTCAAAGAGTGGCGTATACGGCAAATTAACCACAACACCCGAACCTTTGAACATGTTTAGAAACTAATCTTAAAAATCTTTAGACGTGTTTTCATTGTAAGCGCCAAAAGCATTTAATATGGTTAATCTCTAAACGTATTCTATCTAAACACGTTTTAACGATAAATATGAGAAGCAAATAACACGTTTAATTTCTAAACGCATGATGTTGCAAAGCTGAACACCACTATCACCTAAACATGATCGTTTTTAAACATGATAAATATTCTGTTGCATTTTGGTGTTTAAGAAACTGTTTAGTATCTAAACACCTTTTTTTCTGTGTACTTTCGTTTTGGCAAAATCGTTGCAATTTGTTAAACATTGCGGGAACGTTCAGTAACGCTCATCAGAAAAATAAGTAAATAATCGATGTCATTGTTATTATTAGTGTCCAACTTTTTGAATTTCCGGTTTTGGCCTAATCTAATGTCCATTAGAAAAACCAGCTAGAATATTCAACAACCTGAGCTCATCAATTCAAAATCAAGAAAACACCGATTCCCCAATGATTTTCGTTACTGTAAAATTAGTGTTGTCATTCATATACACTTGGAATGTCTAAAGAAGACTATGCTGGCCTTAATTATTTTCAGAGAAACGGGCGTAGTTTGCAAAGGAGATTTTACTCGCGACGTGCTAAACTATAGACTGCAGTCTATGGGCTCCTAAACATGGCAAAGTCATCTCGAACTCTAGTATACCTTTCCATTGTATAAAATATTTATCAATATTATATTCCAAGAAGAGACTAGAACTGGTTTGGTTCCAGATTGCCCGATTTCCCCATTTAGCTGAACAACAACAAATACAACGAACCTGGTAGGTTGACACCTGCAATTTTAGGGGGGAGGGTGAGTAGGCTTTGACTCTTTGAGATAAGTATTTCAAACATTGGCCGCTATCGGCGCTATGGGTCAATAGTCAAGCTAATATATTAAATAGTTTCAATTTTTCATTTTCATTTCGTATTGAGCGTTAGAACGAGCTATACATACAGAATTCTGTGTCAATTAATTTTAGGCTATAGTCTATTTTGTTGATTGTTTAGCGAGAATAGCGAGGTTTAAACAGGCCTTAATGCGCTTGTTTAAAATATAAACAAATAACAAATAGCTAAATAATTTTACTTAATAGTAAAGTAAAAAGGTTCAGTTAGTAGTTACTGAAAATTACCAAACAAAACAGCCTTTTTAAAGGCTAATAGTCTCAATTCACGAAAATCTTCATTGAGGTCTAATCTTGGTTTATCTGGTCAGTGCTTTTTACGTTTTTAATCAAGGTATTGCAGAAAACTATTATGCACTGAGTGAAGTGGAAATAGTGGGAAACTTTAGTCCTATTAAGGCAAACGTTAGTCCTGCTAAGATATCTTAGTGATTGATATTAGTTTGAGTAAGGATTGTCTGCCCGTTCAGCCTAAAATCACTTCTTTTCCTAAAACTTTAATTGGTGGTAAAAACCGAGGTGAAGCTACAGTAGCTAGGTTAGAAAATGTAGGAAACTCTGAGCCATTTGAAAACATTTGGGAAGAAGCTTCAAAGATGGAAGAATCCGCCCTTATCGCCGTGCCTGATCGCAACAGCGAACCTTTAAGTTTACGAAAGCGGATAATTCCCAACAAGAGGCTAAATCATAGTGTCATTACGTGCCCGACAGGGAGTCGAGAAATGGAAGCCAAAACCTTCATCGATAAGTTGAGATCTACCTACTACGAGTTCATTGATAAATTTATATCACAAATGAAATCTAGATTTTTTGAAAACAATGGCCTTTTCCAAGGAATAATCGCGTCTGATCCTCAGTCGCAAACCTTCCTGGACAAAAATGACGTTATATCTCATTGTAAAACATACAAGCGGTTCAATTTTGATATACATGCTTTAAAAGGGCAGATCGGAATAGCTAGAAATTTGATTAAATCCAAAAACCTGAGCATTGTTACCGACTGCTTTCTGCATTTAATAACGTTGGAAGATTGCTTTCCAGATTTAGTCAAGTACTATAAAACTGTCCTGCGAATTCCCGTGGCAAATACAATTTCAGAAAGAAGTTTTAGTACTCTCAACAGAATTGAAACGCGTCTACGGACAACAATGGGCGAGGACAGACTTTCAAATCTGGCCATACTTTCGATTAATCTAACTGCATAAAAGAAAACCCCATGTTAGTGGTCGACGAGTTTCGAAAAACATCTAACCGTAGAATATCGATTTTTTATTAAGAAACTTATAATCCAAAAAAGTAATTTTACTCTTGCCAATAAGAGTATAAAGAATGAAGACAGAATATTTTGTAAGGAGGTAAAATGAGGGGGGTTGTATTTATGTGATGCAAAATTTTATTTCCATATATATCATAACACTTAAAACCAGAAGTACTTACAAGGAGAGTACCCGAGGTGTTTATTTCCGATTTTGTTCAAAGTCGGACGTAATATAAACCAATATGAGATATGAAATTTCCTAAACGGAGACGTTGCACTACCCATTCGTTTTGTCATGGCAACCAAAAACGTTTTTCACCACTTAAAACAAAAATAAGATTTTTTCCTTATTTTACCCAAATATTGTTACAATTTTAAACCAAAAATGTTCCAATTTACCCAAACTTGATGAAATTTACCTAAATATCGTCCAAATTACCCATTTCGTGATTTTAATTTTTTTTTTAAATTTTCGTAGGTAGAATCCTGTAAAACCGAGAAAATCCCATGCTTTTTTAAATGGATATTTTTTTGTTTTAAGTGGTAAAAAACGTTTTCGGTTGCCATGGCAAATCGAATGGGTAGTGCAACGTCTCCTTTTGGGAAATTTAATATCTCATATAGGTCTACATTACGCCCGACTTTGAACAAAATCGGCAATAAACACCTCGGGTACTCTCCTTGTTAGTATCCTTAATGATTTGTGATTGCAAGGAAAAAATTAAGTTAGATGGGGCCTCCAAATTATTACGTGCATACTGGCGAAAAAATCCTGGTGGCGCAACTGCACGGAACTAGATCAGTTTCGTGAAGGACGTGACAAATTCTCCCAAGATTTTCAGTGTGGGAACTAATCGAGGTTTCTGAAATCAATTTTCTGATTAGTCTATTTTCCGAGTGAGTGTCCTTCGTTTTATTTCCGTGGGAGTCTTCTTAGAGACGGCAGCCAGCCAATAAATTTGAAAAACGCGCAACGTCTTACAATCGACGTAGTTTCAGGTATTTTAAGCCCCACCCATTTTTCGATATGCTTTCGCACCAATGGACCCTTAGACATTCCAAATGTAATATTATATAGTTTCCCGGTCATAGTTACGTGTACTATGCACTACGTCTGTTTTTAAGAAAAATTTTAAGGCAACCTGAGAAGTTTGAAACAGCATGAAGAAAATTCCGAAAAATTTCGTGAGTATGTAATTGGATTTTTGCTTCGTGATGGTAGCGTAGTGGTAGGCGAGTTGCGAGACGTAGTTGCACTTAGCGACCCACAGCGGCGCCGCGCTGAATCCCAACAGCGCCGCGGTCGGGAACATGGTGTACCACGTCGGGTACAGATTCGCCAGGAAGAACGTCCCGTAGGCCAATATTGATACGGCGATCGACTTTCTGCATTTCAAGTGCTTGATTACGTAAGACGAGCAAAAGAAGCAGGATATGATCAACGTGACGTATATAATTCCTAACGAGATACTGCCAAGACCATCTTCCCTACGGAAAAAATGGATGTTTTTAAAAGAAGAAAACGAGAACCACCGTTGGTCTAAAGGAAACAATGAACACGGTTGAAGAGGTAAAAAAGACCAACAACGTTTGGGGAAACTAAAATATATTTCTTTATTAAGTTAAACGGATACGCGGTACTTCGGCCGATAAGCCTTCAAGGTGAAGGTACAAGTTAAGACTAACTAACGGAATGTTTAAAAATAAAAACACGCGACAAGAAAACGCGAAAAGGACCCGATTTAAAAAGACGCAGTAATTAAAATATTTCACCAAGAATGTATTTATTATTACTTGAGAAGATTGACTATGTAGCGACGATCCCCGGGAAAATGCTCGAATTTTCTTACACAAAAAGTAATCCGTGTATGTTTTAATGTTGGACTACGTCAGTTTTAGGGAACCAATAAGATACTGAACCGATTTGATTGATTTTTAAGTAGAGGGCATACTGGCAGACATTGGGGTCGATTGGAAGTCACGATAGAGATCGTCCCAACTGACAAGGAGACATCCCGAAGTGTAACCCACCGATTTTGTTCAAACTCGGGGGATTGGTAGACCTTCATTGGGCAACCGTTTTGCGATGGCAACGAAAAATATTTTTGACAACAACAAATGGAAATTTTCCCATTGAAAATAACATGGGATTCTGACCAATTCCTATGACCCCCCCTGTGAAAAAGTTTAACAAATTTAACAATTTCGAAAATGCCAAAAATTTAAAAAATTGATAAAAATTAATAAAAAAAACATCAAAATTGATCAACTTTTGATCAATTTGAGGTCAAAATCCCATGTTATTTTCAATGGGAAAATTTCTCGTTGCCATGGCAAAACGGTTGCCCATTGAATAAATTCCCTTTAGGATTTTTCATGATACATGAAGGTCTACCAATTACCGAGTTTGAACAAAATCGGTGGGTTACACTTCGGGATGTCTCCTTGTGAGTCATTCTCCGTAAGCATAAATAAATACATTCTGGATCTATTAATAATCACATCACTTTGGCATTGATTTTTACTTTTTTTCCAATGGTTAAAGGTGTTGGAATACATAAGAATAACGATGTCAACAGATAAGAGTCGTTCAGTCAAAGATAAAAGTGTTTTTGTAAACAATGTATGTTTTTTTTGTGTGGTCCTATAAATAGGTCGCGCGCATAATTGTATATAGTATTATTCTCGATTGGGTACATGGTTCATTCGGTATGTTAAGGTAATAAATGTTCAAGTTTAATTTACAATTCTGCTTCGTCACTTTCCTTTAACTCAGTCAATATCTTTCCACGGCTGTCTCGTCTGAAAATTCCATTCCCCTCACCACCTAAAGGTTCCAATATTGTCCGATCCTTCTTAAATCATTTGGTACGTTCGCTTTGCTTCGTGGTTTGTTTATTTTTGCTTCATTAAGTCTTTAATACCTTTAACTAGAAGGGTGGCGTATCGATGACTTTGCACTACGAAAAGCCTTGGATATAAGAGAAAATTCGACGAGGAGCCCTTTTCTTAAGAATAAACTGAACTGAACTTCTACGTATTTTGTGACGAATGAACTGCATAAAACAAGTTCAGTAAGCGTAGCTTATTTTATAGAAAGGGGCCCCTCCCAGTAAAATATTTACCCACCCTTCCGACACCCCTGTGCTAAGTCTAAATATGTTAAAAATAATTAAATTTAACTCATTTTAAGTGGGGTGGCAGAGTGGTTGACATTTTTGCCTCGCAGCAAGAGGAGCCGGGTTCGTTCCCAGCTAGTGGTATTAGGTGAAAACCCGGAGCTACTCCTTCCGCGTTGAATTTGAAAGCTCTCTCCCCACTGGTTAAAAGTGGAGTTCTTTGGTTTCCCTTTCCATAAACACTTGTTGGGCATAACGGTAATTCTTAGTTTAGGGAGCTGTTGGCTCACGTGGCATGAAGGGCTTGCCACCACCCTCCTACGCAATTTATCCCGGCCACCTGGGATACAGTCATTTAAAATTGCTAGATGTCTTGGGTATTAGCCTAACTGATTCATTTTTATTTTCTTATTTGTTTACTTTTGCTCCATTAAGCCTTTAATACCTTTAACTAGACAGTTCTTTAATAGATTTTAAGCGACGGAAATGTTGCAGCTAGGGCAATTACATTAGCTGCCCGTTCCAGTCAAACATTTGCTCTCCCCTCGTTCCAACACCCCTGTTCTAAATCTCAATATGTAAAAAAAATCAAAGTATGGTTTTATTAATTAATCAATTCTAAATACAACAACGACACTTTAGGAAAATAAATTAGCTGACCACAAAGTTCGCGAGCGAAAATTGAAAACTTCTTACTTATTTATACTAGTCTGAAGATTTTGAATGGAGACATAGGCTGTGAAAAGAGCCACGAAACCGATGGTGACAGTTAAAAGATTCTTGATTGTCCTTAGTTTCCCAAAAGGTATCCCGTCGATGTCTACCGGATCTAAATCTTCTTCTTCTTCTTCAACTTCCTCCTCTTGAGGATATTCATCGTCGGAAACTGTCGAACCGAAATCACTGATCGAACTTGCTGGAAATAATACTTAAAATCATCAGATTCCACATACGTTGAACTTCTTTGAGACATTTATAGTAATGAAGATGGCGCTAAACAACATCCAGTGGCTTTCCCGCTTTTATTTAGGCTGCTTTCAACAACCTTCTGTTTCATTCGCGATTAAGCATCTGAAAAACCGTAACAATTTTTGCTTCTTCCGGTTGTGACGTCACGATAGGTTTTTCTGATACGTTTAATAAACGTATGATTGATGAACGCGCACGTAGAAGATTTCTGCTTGCCGCCATTTTGATTGATTCATTTTTAACGGATTTTGAGCGTTTTGGCGTTCAACAACCATAAGCAATCGGACCGAGCGGTAACGCTATCAGAAGTATCGGAGTATTTTACGATTTTAGTGCTTGAACGCAGCCATTAACGAGTAACACAATGAGTGTATAATATTGCTACATAAGTGTGACACTTCGTATTCTTCACATGCAAAAGTTTTACTGAGAGCTATTCACAAGACAGACTCCATTACAGCTAGGAGCAACAAACACAAGGAGAACGCAGCTAGCCTTTAAACACGCTAACGAAGGGTTGTGTACGAATTTCATTGGACGAGCGTCACGAGCCTTTACGCTGAACGTTTTACGGGCCGGGGGGGGGAGACATTTTCCGTAATTTCCCCTTCCGACGGCAGCAGGCGCTAAAGCGTCTAGCCAATGAAAAACGTACACAATAAAATCCACGACTTTTGACGGGTTGCGTTCTCCTTGTGTGGGGTGTTGTGTTTGTTGCTCCTAGATTACAGGCTTCGTCGCCGTTTTGGGTCCGCTTGCTAACGCGTCACACGTAGCCTTCGACAGCGCCTCACTAGGAGGAGATTTTCTTCTCGTGATGACGTCACTCCGTTACTAACTCTCAGTAAAATATTCCCCAAAGTGACAAACTTATTGAAAATATTATAGACTTATGGTCACACCCAGCATACTAAATAGAAGCGGGTAAGCCCCATGAACACAGTAAACATTTACCTTTCGAATAGTACTGAAGCTTTTCTCCGGAATTTCCGTAATCCACACTTAAGTAATCCATAGAGACTACGTTTATTGGAATAGAAACTTCCTGGCTAGATAATAAACAGCGAAAACTAGGGAAATTCTCGAGTTGCTAGAGTTGTTGGTATACCATTCCACCTAGAATAATATACGCTCGGCGACTTAGTTGTACCTTGGTGCCTTTATTCTTTTTAAAAGGTAACATTGAAAAATCCAAAAATATCTGCAGGATAAATGACGACTGAGAGAGTGAATAAGGTGGAATGTTTGGTTCTGCCGACGACGTCTTGACTAAATTTACAATTACGTGACTGTGTAAGAGTAAAAAAGACGCATCTGTAAACGCATAACTAAAATGCTACTCAAGGTTTTTTGTATTAACAAACGAGTTAATGAAATATTTCCAAAATGTAGAAATCCCGTACAGCTTTGAAAAAGGGCTGGTTTTAACTAGGGCAAAACTCCGCGACGGTGAGTATCGACGCAAAAAATATTTATATTGAACCTTGTGAAAGAATGCTTATTAGTTTCCACTAACGCGCTTAAATGTGCGTTACCCATATTTGGTGCGTGCAAATGTTTATACGCGGTTAAGAAAATTATTACGCTAAGCTTTAAGGCTGTTTTTCACAAGGGCCGGACACCAGAACGGCGAGCTTCGACGCAAAAATTTAACGTTAGTCCTAATAGATTTTGTTTGCTGTCAGCTAGGAGCAACAAACCCCAAGAGAACGCAGCTGGCCTTTAAACACGCTAACGCATTGTTGTGTACGAATTTCATTGGACGAACCTTTATGCTGAGCATTTTACGGAAAGGGGGAAGAAAATTTCCCAATTACCCGCTTCCGACGGTAGCAGGCGCTAAAGCGTCTAACCAATGAAAATTGTACACAAAATAATGCACAACTTCTGACGGGCTGCGTTCTCCTTTTGTGGGGTGCTGTGTTTGTTGCTCCTAGCTGTCAGCAACAGTCATTATTTTGATGAAGAAAATGAAGGGATGGGCAACGTGATTTGTTTGAAAGTTCGCTTTTTTATAAATTAATATTTACTTTAACTAATTAACTTGCTAACGATGATTTTGTGTTATTAAATAATATTAATTGGAAAATAAGTCTAAAAATGTTATTGTTTTGGTGCCCCTAGATATTGGCGCACTCTAGTAAGTGGGGTGGCGGAGTGGTTAGCACTTTCGCCTCGCAGCAAGAGGAGCCGGGTTCGATCCCAGCTTGTGGCACTGGGTGAAAACTCGGAACAACTCCTTCTGCGTTGAGTTTGCAAGTTCTCTCCCCACTGGTTTAAGGGGTTTTCCCCCGAGTTCTTCGGTTTCCCCTTCCATAAAAACTTGTCGAGGTTAACGGTAATAGTTAGTGTAGGGAGCTGTTGGCTCGATCTCGTGGCATGCAGGGCTTGCCACCACCCTCCTACGCATTGTAACCCGGCCACCTGAATTAATGGCTTCAAAAGTCGCTTGATGACTTAGGCCTAAGGTGGTGCCTTGCGTATTAGCCTAGCTGATTATTATTATTATTTATTATTAGATTGTTTTTGATTGTTTTCTGCCCTTGAGGTTAGGCGCCCACCAAGGTTCGTAAAATAAAATGCATCCGATTGTTCTTGATCTTTGATTGGTCTATGGGTGTGACGTAGTACGTTGAGATCTGCAGAGTGCCAAGGCTTCTTTATTTTTATATGTATTTAGTTTTTGACTTGTTTTAACGTAAACTTAACAGTTAAAATGCCTTACGGTGAAGCAAAATGTGCCATAACTGAATGTAATAACAAATGTTGACAACAAGCAAATCAGTTACTTTACGTTTCCCAAGGATTTCAAAATCAGAAGAATATGGATTTCCAAATGTTACAGCTGAACTGTTGAACTGCTAATGCTACTTAGTCGAGAACTTGCTTTACCAGGGGTACGTCAAGTTATTAAGATTTCTTGCGATCCTACTAACTTGACGATTTTCAAAACCGGAAACAAGAACTTTTGATCTCACAAATCTTGCGAGATTCCCAAGATTGCTTTCGAGCATGTTTCGAGGTAGTTTTTAACAAGATTCAAGATGGCGTCGAATGCCAATGAAATATTTGCCGTAGCTCTAAAAGATGATATTACGGGAATAAATTAGAATTTTGAGGTTTCCGCCGAAGAATTCCAACGACTTGTAAATGGTAAATATATTGGTAATTGTTTTTGTCGTTTTTTTAAATTAAAGCAACGTTTCGAACTATTATTTCCAAAAAGGCTTAAAGTTGTATTACTTATTTTACAGATCCAGCTTATCGAAGAAAATTGATAGACAACTTGACACTTTTTTTGAAATTCTTTTAACTAAGAAATTGTCTTGCAAGAACAAAATCTTACGGTAAGATTTAGATCTCGATAACTTGACGCGCCCCTGTAATATCACCAAGGATCCTATATGTTATAGGATCCTTGGTGATATCACCAAGGATAAATAAATAAAATTACAACCTGGAAACCAATTAGCCACTCGATAGTGGCGCCGCCAGGATTTTTTCCCACGTAGGCACTACAATTTTGGGCCCCCTCTTACCCACCAATTTTTAATATATTTACTTTAACCATAAGTAACATAATAAACATAAGTATGACACTACCTATTTACCTAATGCATTTTTTAAATAATTGTCTGTTTCGCCATTGTAAATTGTTATGTGACTAAAGACTAATAACTCTCGGCGAATTCCTCTTAGTCTTTGGAAATAGCCGAGTGATACAGCCAAGGCCCATTAAAAATTGAAATGCTTTCAAAAATGTAAATAATGCTTACTATGTGTAAAAATATTTATGCATTATTATATAAGGAGATAAAATAACCATTATAAACATTAAACATTAGCTAGTTATTTTCGAATTTAAAACATGTGTTTTCGCTGGTATGAATAACCATCCGAGGGGTAAGACAGTCTCAGATAATCTGTACACCGAGTTCGTGCATTTAGCACTGTTAAAGGTACATATTTTCAAGAGTTCGCGAGTTTCATTTAGCACTGTCAAAGGTACGGCAGTGTACACCGAGTTCACAGAGTGTCTTACCCCTCGTAACCATCTTCAAAGTTTGACCTACTACCCCCTGGAAGTATGCAGGAAAAAAATTTCAGGGCTTACTTACCCATTCGAAACTATCACGAGATTGAACGACATCGCTAGTCATTATAGTGGACTCAAAATATCGTTTAATAGATCCATAGAGTCTCTTCCATTTTGCGTTTTCTCCGCTTTTGGAAACCAGACGGGGTTTTTCTCAAACTCATTTTAAACTAGGTTGTCTCAAACGAGGTCTCAAAATTAATTTAATCCTACACTATATATTTTACAATATTTATATGTATATAATTCAACTATGATCGCTAGTTCTAAATTGCTGGAAAATGAAGATATATGAAAATGGTAAGGGATTTTTTAGAAATAGGCTCTACAAACCTAAAAACAGACTGTTAACAAAAAAGAGAAAGTGAGTCACCCTTTTTTCTTTGAAGTAATAAACCACATGTCTGCATCTCTGCCACTGACGGTCATTTCAAAAAAGGTCGTCAAAATATAGCGAAGAGAACTATATACAAGCCTTAAATCTAGTCACAAGATAGCTTGTTGTTTGTTTATTTTTCTCTCTGTCGCACCTGTGCAATTTCGTGTTTCGTCTAGCCACGCGCGTAACTCCCCCTCAGCGGGAGGAGAAGTGACGGCCGCGTAAGGCTTGTTTTACACTGACGCGCGCAACGACGCGTTTCCCAGCTTTGAAACGTTCAAACGTTTTTACGCGCGTAAAGAAATTAACATTATGACGTGCGCTCGTGGAAAACAATCTTAAGGTAACCGTTGCGTTTTTGCTTACGCGCTTATCCCCTGGTATTATCCTTTTTAAATGGAGTAAATATAAATCCATAAAATATGTGCATTAGTTGATAGTCACAAGTTTGATATTTTTCAGCAATTTCTCTATTAATTCGGCTACTGAAAATTTACCAATATGAAAAAATAGGGCCCCCTTTTTTAAAAAAAATTGGGGCCCCATCTAGTGTTCCACGTAGGCACGTGCCTACTCGTGCCTATTGCTTGCGGCGCCATTTAGGAGGTTGGGTTGCAAAAATATTTGATACTAAATACTCGAACGGTCGAACCTACACTGAGAGAAATTTATATTGTATGAATTACAGAAAATATCTGGCAAACCATCATTCCAGAAATGTTCTGATTTCTTTACAGACATTTCCGAAATAAAGTTTTACAGTTACAAACTGTTTTTTTAACAGATAAAAAGAAAATTTTTACTTACAGATTAATTATGTAAAAATTACAGTTATTTGTATTGTAAATTTCACAGAACAAATATGTTAAATAAAAATGTAACTTTTTTTTAAAAAAGTCATTGTTCTGTATATATTAAAGAATTTTTTGTTTCAAAAACTGAACAACTTGTGTTTCTATAAAACGTACTTCTGTAAATATGGCATACCGTTCTGTAGGACAAACTGAACAACTTGTGTTTTTATTTAACGTACTTCTGTAGATATGACATGCCGTTCTGTAGGACAAACGGAACAACTTGTGTTCATATAAAACGTACTTCTGTAAATATTTTATACATTTCTGTAGAAACTGAACAATTGGTTTTTATAAAACGTACTTCTGTAAATATGTCATACCGTTCTGTAGTAAGTCTTATGTGTTGCAAAAAACGTAATTCTGTACACATTACAGATTATTTCGGTAGAAAACACTTAGCCAAGATTTTCTGAAATACTTTGAATTGGGTTTTTTAAGGAAACTTCTACAAATATTACAAAATATTGGATACAATTTCGAAAAAATCATTTATTCAAGAGCCAATTTCCGAAAATAACTACCGGATTTTATTTTTAATTAATATCCAATCATATTGGGATATTTTGTTTATCAAAACAAGGATCTTTACGTTTATAACCTCTTTCGGATTCTGTGGATTTATCTTGGCGATGCATCTTAGTTTCTATAATATTGAAAAGAAAATTAGTGAAACCTTGCCCTCAATAATTTATGTTTAGTAGTAGAGTTAGCCCGCATTCAAAGAAAGGACTTATTATACAAGAAAATATTATTCCCTCAAAATGTTAATCCGAGTTGCCACAAAGTTTACATTTTAAAATTCAACCGACTTTTCCAGGTTTTCCCGGACAGTCTAACACAATTTTCATGGACCAATCAGTAGCGTAGCAAAGGGGGCGGCACTTTTCCCTTCATGGTAACTGAAGCGACGGTCAATACTCCATTTTAAACTATCTTAGAAAACTATTTCTATGTATTAAGGGGGCGGCAAAAGGTCTAGCTACGCCACTGGGACCAATGTACCTACTTTTATGAAATAACGTTCAAATCTTACAATTAAATTATTTTAAGTTAAACCATAACTTCTTTTGAAGTGGTAATTAAATATGAACAAGAGCACATAATATGCTGATGTTAGAAGGCTATAAAGAAGTTAGAGACAGTAAATCTAATGCATGTGGTCACCGGCCAGTGATGGTCGTTGTTCTACCCCTGTGAGAATTTGAGAGGAGGTGAGATGCGCGAAACTTCAAAAGGAGAGGAGCGTGAGAGGAGTTTCACAAAGTACGCGTTTCAGAGAGAGGAGATTGAAAGGAGGGATTTTACAACTTCCATAAACGGAAAAGAGTGAGAGATGACATCAGATTTTTCAATAAAACTAACGAGAGTGTACGCGAGGTTAGATTAATTAGTGAAATTCGATGAGAGGAGATGAGATACAAAATTAGTTTACGGTGGTTAGAGGAGATGAGTTTGAGTTTAAAATTTTAGAAACGGGAATGAGGTGGAGTGAGAGTTATCACGATATTTTGAAAAATGCCCATCACTGCCTAAAACTGACGCAGGGTTCATATAACCATAGGCAAACCGATTTCCTTGATATTTCCCGTTTTTCCATTTATATGTGGTCGATCTCGAGTCGAACATTCATTAGACCTTTAGCGTAGAAAAGTACAGGGAGTGTCACACTTTTAAGTAATTATCTCACTTTTGTTATTACCTATAATTATCAGACATGGGTGAGGCGGTAGCTTTTTTTCTATGTCACTAATAGGAGTTCCAGCCTAAAATATAGGAATAATAATAATAATAATAATAACTTAATGATTTAATATAATTCACGGCACAACTTGTTCTTTCAATAAATCCCCACTTTTTCCCCGGATCCCGAAGTATGTTGAAAGAACTCGAAAATTAATTGTCAAAAAACGTCCAAAATTATAGAAAATAATTCAATATTATTTGTAACCCTTCAGGTTCATTTTCCCCCGTATACTTATTTTTTTTTACTTTTTCTGTGTTTTATTTACTTTTGTTATTACGTTTTCCCCGCACTCTTGACCCTCTAAATTTACAGTTTTTGTTAAGTATTCGTAAAGCCCCATACATCAAATTTCTTAGAATTCCGAGCTCTATTTAATGAAACTAATCCCCGTGTTAAATATAAATTTAATTTAATGATAAACTAAAAACTTAAATAACTTTTGAACCATACATACAAATTAATTAGTGTTTATAAGCCTTATAGAACTCGATCAAACCCCACGATAAAATATAAAATTAAGATAATTAATTAAACCATTCTCTCAATATAAATTATAAACTAAATCCCTGCCTTCGGCAACGCTAAAATTAATCCCTCGCTAATTAAAGTGTTTTTATCTCGGTCACAAGACCATGGTGCAATACATTCAGCAAACTTTCCCAGCCCAGATTTCCCTAAAACTTTCCGAACTAAACCAGTAAAGCTCCCTCAGCTTACAGCGATCCCACGAAGTCATTTCAAGTCCACAAGCTTCATATTAACTATCAGGTAGCAAGATCCCAAGAAAAGCGGACGTTTTCCAAGGTTGCCGCCATAGGGTCAAGAGGGCGCCCGGACGTTTCCGCTTGGAGACAGAAAATCGGGAACCTCGAGACTCTCTGGCATTTCCCCCCCGCAATCCCAAGCGACCTTTCGTAAATCGGACAACGTCACCACCGCATGACTAGACACGAGTCTTAAATACACCAATGACCTAGGTAAAATGGGAGGTCACCAGTTGCTTTTTGTTTCAACCCCGCCCCCCAATAATCCGAACAAAACCAAGAGACAGAGCCCCAAAAAGGGAGAAGTGAAGAAGTCTGCTTTTGCAAGAACGGACAGGACTCTGCTTTGGCAGACCTGGACAGAACTTGACAGAACTCTGCTTCTCGGGCAAGAGAAGAACCATGTCGAAATAAATATAAAATAATGTGCGATGAAGTCGCGCTTAAATATTAATTAACCCTCAATGCAAACCACATGATCGGAACAACGCTCCATGATTGCCTAGATGACCCACAGCCAGGACATTCCGGCCGGAAGAACATAAGCCAAGCCGTAATGAGTCTGAGAAGCGTAATGCCCTCAACACCCTCGAATCACCTGTTGATCACCCAATATCTAGCCATTCCGAGAGAAGACAGCCAGATGACCGAGACCGATTCCCTAGCCTAGCCGGACATTTCAGACTGAAACCCGAAGTACCTACGCCCCCGTCAGCTTGTGAAGTAAAATAATATAGGAAGAAACCCGCAATCCGGCCGCCAAACCGTAGACGAGTAAATAAAGAGAATAAAAAGAAAAGTGTGAATAAAGAAACGCGTAAACAAGCAATCCCCAAAGACGTCCCGTTCTGTGAAGTGCGTGTGTCGGGCATTTTACGTAAACCGAGGAAAGAGAAAACCCGTAAACGGAGAGACGACAACGTAGCGGAGGACACCGAAACCAAGTGATGAGTAGAATTTCCATCATAACCCCCCCCCTGTAGAGTACCCAGGGTCGAAATACGAAGTAGCCAGTGAAAAGTAGAGAAAAAGTTTTAGAAAAGAAAGCTTAATCCCTCGCTATTGTCCGAGAAAAGGATTTAAGACAGGTCCCCTCGAGGTTGAGAGTTCATTCTGCTTCTTGTATTTATACAGTTCAGATTACTTTTTCCGTTCGCGTTGTGCCCTCGCCGTTGTTATTATTTTGAGTTAATTATTGTCATTGTTTAATTGTAGAATCCTTAATTGTAGTATTTAATTGTAGTGTTTATTATTATTTAGTGTAAGTGTATATTTGTTTCTGCCCCCTCCATCCTTTGAAACCAAGATGCCTGAGAGTAGGGATACCGGAACTGATCCCATAGAAAATAGTAAGAGATAGTTTCATTAACAAATTTAAGGTCAAAGAGTGTATTTTTAGTGTTTAAATTCCCCTCTTATATTGGAAAAAGCTAAAAGAACCATAGTAGAGATGGCCTAACCATCACTAGAAGCGAAGTAAGATTATCCCCTCAGTTCCCCCCGCAATTTTGTTCATTTGTTTTTGTATTTTAGTGTTATTTATAAATTTGAGTGTTAAATAAAGATTTTGTGATTGATTAACGACAAAGGGTTTCCATTCTGAATTCGAATCTCCCCCTCTTTTTTATTTTTTTCTTTCCCCTGTATGTAACCCCCCTCTCTCAGATTTAATTCACTCCACGATAAGGCCACGACTCGCATTTTGTCGCCATCTTCCCCCCGCCTTGGTGAATTAAAATCTATGAGCAAGGGTTAGGAATATTTCCGTCCATAAAATCTATGACGAATTCCTTAAAAAACCTTACATATTGTAGTACAGTCCAAAAGAAATAATTCAAACAATGTCATCTTCACGAGTTCTACTACAGTCGAACTATGGTCCCCAGAAGGCTTAGTACGGTTTGAACACTCTTTGCTTCTATGTCCGTATTCTACTGCAACCATTCCCATAGAGTAAAATTTAGTCAACGGTTTTACTTAATACAATAGGTGTTTCAATAAAATAATAAATAATAATTAATTAAGCTTGGTTTTAAATTAGAGCCTCACAACCTAAGCTCCAGTCTACGTCACTATTTACATTCCTTAACATCAAAACTGGAACATTAAAATCGTATAACTTTAACTTACGCTGCTGGCGCCCCAGGTCGCGGGAATTTCTGGGCTTTGTAAACTCGAATCGAAACATTTTCTGTTCTCATTCATTACCGCGTATTACAGCCGTGTCTATTTTTGAACCGTTTCCGTGCGAAAATAGTCCTCGGCTATTTAAGCCCGTACCCGTTTTGGCGATCCAAAATAGCCGCTACCAGGCCTTTCCGCAAACGGACCTAAATAGCTGAGGACTTTTTTCAAACGGACACCGTTTAAAAAAATTAAAACAGACACTACGGTATATTACCTTTAATACTACTTTTATGTTAATCAAAATAAATAAATAATACTAACTATTAACAATAATAATAATCTTCGGAATAAATTGATGATTTCGCTAAGCCTAAGAATGGAACAAAATGCCCAAGGCTTGCCTCGTCTTTGTGTCGGGAGCTCTCCAAATTTTCGACACTAACTTCAGTCAGGAGTCATGACTCATGAGCAGCGTTGCCATGTTAAAAACCCGAAAATTATTTCACCCCTGATCGAAGATTTTTAAAGTGTACCATGTACAGATTTTAAAACAAAAATTCCCACATGCTCAGATTTTTTTAACAAAAGATTTGAACCTGTTATATCTTATTCTAATGTAAATACAAAGTTAACTTATGGGTTAGAATAATACAAAGAAATAACTGACAGCTGACTCAGCAACTGCATTTCGTGAAGCCAATATAGAAATCGGATAACAAACTAGAACGGGTTTTGAAATTTTGTCGTGTGGTCCGATTAGAACTTTTAAAGAACCTTGCCTTTGGTCCATGCTTTTCATTTGGCTAGTAACGAAAGTTACGCCGTCAGCGCCGCACTGGTGAACCACGGTCAACTTTGATCACGCGCTGTTCACGCTACAGTGGCCAACACATTCGTCGAAATTCCGCGAGCAAGGATTTTCCCCCTATAAAATGTACTATAACGTGTTCAGCGCCACCCTCGTTTTTATAATGGCTTCAATGTAAAAACTATTTAAAAAATCCGCTAGGGGCTCTCAAATCATACATATAAATATTTAATTACACAAATTAAATATTTATGTTTTAAATAAATCTTGTGCACTAGAAAAATTCGTCGTCTATGTTATTTTAATTTTAGTAATTTTTGCGAAAGTTGCTAAACTGTAATTTTAAAAATAAGACATTCGGTTACCATAGAACCTGCTCGGCCAACGCTAAACTACTGGATTTCCGTCTGCTAATTCATCTACTCACAGTCTAGAGTAGAGAAAAAAAAACGCAATTTTATTTGTGATACCTCAAAATAATCACGTGCTTAAGGTTTGAGTTACAAAAGAGGTGAGAGTCGCTAGTCGCGTCATGACACGAGAAGCGACCCGCACAGTCATGCTGCCGTGAGCGACATTTTAAATCGTGCCCTTGTGCGACGACGATAAACGACCTGACGGATGACAAAGGCTCTGTATGCTTAGGTGGCAAATCTTTGGTGTGGGATTTCACCTAATCTGCTATAGGGTTTATTTATCAGTAGCATGGATGTTACTGTTGTTACATAAGTAAGCCTATAATCAAGAATTAACTTTTTAATTTATTTAAAAAAAATTAGTGGAGTTTGTAAAGAAATTCATCAAGAGAGGAGCCTGGTGGGAACGTGTTCAAGACGGCGGCCGCGTTGCCCCGCTGCACGGCAATGGCTATGCGTTGGCTGATGTATTCCACGGAACGCGGCTACCCGGTTACTTCGCGAATTTTCAGGCCAGTCGCGTGTTCCAGGGCCAAGCCAAGAGTTTCAACAGCCAAAGCACAGAACTGGAAGCGATGACCGAGGACCACATATATTTGGCCTTTTTTCTTCAATTCAGCCTGGATGGCGGCCCAGAGAGGGGCTGTAGAAGACGAAATCAAATACGAAGGAGCTATGGGGTCGGAGCATGTGAAATCCCATACTAATGATTTACCACCGGACCAAGGGACAAGGGTCATGCCAGCTGGGCGTTTGCCGTCGTCCCTCGACAAACTGCGGGGCCTCGAGGACGGAGGGCACACCGGCGGACATGTCACGAGAGCGCGCCGTACGATGTCGTTGACGGCGGCGTGGCGGGACAGACGACCATTGCTTTTTTGCAACTTAACCATGGGTCCCGAACGAGTCGACATGGGCACCGCAGTTGCAGATGCGTGGAACGCAGATATGGGCACTAAAGCGAAGACCGATGGCGATTCTAAAAGAATCATCGTCGAGATGAGTACCCAGAGACGGAGAAGGAAGCGCGTTCAGCCAGGCGCTCGATTCCTTTGAAACGACAGATAGGAGCCGAGTTTTATCGCAGTCGCAAGAGGCGCGTTCCGTTAGGTGCGAGAGTGGCTATCATAAGCTTATGGTAATAACGCCAGAAATTTAGAAAATTTCGTTTCTATAAAATATTTCTATTACAACTACGGATATACATGTAACACTTACATTAGATAATTGTAGCGCAAATTACAAGACGAGATCTGTAATTTTTGCAGTTTTTGGTGAAAATTACAGTGCCACAAATAAACATATTTGGTCATTTTAACAGCCAAAATCGTTGATCGTGGATTACAGAAATAGTTCTGTAATCTCTACAGTTCTTAGTACAAATAACAAGTAACTAAAATATACATAAGGATATTGTACAAAAATAAAATGACTGAACTGTTTTACTTGCTTACAGAAACGTACTGCAAAAATTTCGCACACATTAATACTGTACAAAAACTCTGTAGAAAGTACAGAAATTTCTCTCAGTGTAGAGCATGATTACGCAAATCCTTCATGGGTCTCACAACTCTCGTATGGAGAGATTTTTTAAAAGATGTTAAATAATTTGAACTCATATTTCTCAACAATCATTATAATAATGATAATCTAAAACCAACGCTGTCAAATGAGGTTGGAATTGTTCAATTACGAAATAATTTTCAATGACGAAATAATTTTCAGTTACGAAATGATACGCAGCTGCACTGTATGAAGAACAAAGTGAAGCAGGTGCGAAAATATGAACCACTACATAAACTCGTATATCTCGCTTTCGAAACGTTTTCCATAATGTTCTACGTCGTACATTATATACCGGTACACCATGAAATAGCTCTTTCTTCGTATAATCATAAGCCTATCATAAGGTCCCCATAAACAGAGGTCTACCATAGGGGCCCATGTTAACGGCGTTGTCCTGGAGAGAAGAAAATGAACGTACGACGATAGGGCAGTAGCGACGAATCTAGGTAAAAAGATCCACGGAAAAATCATCCAGGCATATAAAATCCACAGAAAAAATCCAAAGAAAAGAAATCCAAAAGAAAAAACCCATGGTAAAAAAATCCAGATATCATTTATTTATAAAATTTCGTTAATTAAGTCTAATGAAATATTGCTATATATTCTTATCTATACCTAATGTTATGCGATATAACTTTTAAAAAATTGGGAATATCTCTAGTTCCAGTGGTGTACTCTTCACAGAGCATTTTAAGCCTTTCTTGTAATTCGGAGTAAGGGTTCCGTTTTTTCTTGGGTGGTAAATTTCCAAGCGCACGTTGAGCCAACTTGGTTTCGTCTGCAGCGACTTCAAGTCGTATTTTCTCAATTAGCGTCCATACCTCTGGATGTTTGTGGCAAACTAAATTGGAAAACCGATGGTTCCAGCCTTCACATTCATTATTAGTCCTTCCGGCGTCATTTAATGTTGTTTCGTGTACGTTCCAAAGGTTCGCTGGATACGAAGGTTTCACTTTTCTAAGTTTATTTTATTTATTTATTTATTGAACAGTAAACATCTGTGAAGCCGTTGCCGACTTATATACAGACTGCGGATTAGATACAAAAGTAATGGGAATCCAGAATATAATGCACCACATTGAGATCATATGAGTGAGAAAAAGGAAAGAATATATTTAAAAAAATATTAAAAATTATTTACAGACAATGCCCGATAGGGACTAGAGTATAACAGAAAAAAGGGGGGCAAATGTTAGTTATGCATGATTAGAAAACAGTAATATTAAACACAAAAGAAAAAAAAACATCTAATACTTATTGAAATGGTCTATTAAAGAGGTCCGAAATTTGGAATAGGTTTTAAGGGAAATAATTTCTTGGGGCAAAGAGTTCCAGTCATTTATAACGGTGTGAGCAAATGAATTAAGTCGAGTGGCAGTGAGAGCTCGGGGCTTACTTAGTTTTAGGGAATGACCTCTTGTGCGCGAACCAACAGGTACAGTGAAGAATTCATTGAAGTCAAGAACCAGGTTGTTAGAAAAAAATTTATGCAGCAAACTAAGGTTGTTAATTTTATGTCGAATTGTAACTGATTTTATTTGAAGAGATTTAAGTCGAGAGGGTGCGGGAAGGGATTGATATTTTTTGGTTAATTTGGAAAAGCGGCTCTGGGCCTTTTGAAGTGCCAATTGATCAGATGCAAGGTGGGGGGTCCAGATAGGGGAACAATAATCATAAATTGGGAGAGCCAGAGTGTTGTATAGTGTGCGAATAATATGCACCTTTTAGAGTTCTTGTTGCCAATTCTTCGAAATGTTCCAGTAACATAAGTACAATCAAAATATAAGAGCACAACTGCCGCCATTTCTGGCACGATTGATTTGAGGTAGTTCATTCCTATGGAGACATCCAATAATGCTAAAAAAAGCGAATCCATCCGGTTCTTTGACTTCCAATGTTGTTTTCAGAATTGCTTTGCATTTTAAAGAGCTTGCTTTGAAACAACGCCAACGTATTTGGTTACGACCACGAACATGTACCACGTACATATGTCCTTCCCAACACAACTTATCCTTTCCTTGGTTAGACTTAATTATTTACATGTCCCTACCCGTTCAGAATGAAATGTGAAATATTTTCCGTGAATTTTTTTTTACCTTGCAAATTTGGATTTCGGCTTCCATTTTTGGATTTTTTTACCTTGGATTTACCCTCATTTTCAAAATTTCTAAACGTAAAATGTTATCTTAATTGGTAGAGCAGCCACGCTCGGGTTGATAAATGCCACACAAAACGCGTCTAAATCTCACATTTGAAAAATAAATACCTTCAAAAACAAGTTCTCTTATTTCTAGAAGCCAGTTTTAGGTTCTGTTGAATCATTTTGCGACGATAAGTGATTAAGTGTTAATTTTAAGTTTGAAAGTGATGAAATTGTGAATAAGCCTTGGCTACGGTGCTAAGGGCTGGCAGTGGAGATTTTTCCGGCGTGGTTCTATGTTTAAAAACGTTCGTGCACGCCTTCTGCGCATTCATCATGCAACGCGCGAAATTAATTTGGGGAAATGCCTAGTTGAGGACGTAGCCACTAGGAGGTGCAGATTTTGAATACCTAACTCGTAATAACGGGTATGTATGTGCCGAAAAAGAATTCTTGAACCGTTCTAACTCAAACTATTCGCTCAAGCAGTACCTGTTCGAGAGCAAGTATATCGTCAAGAAGCCAAGGCAATAGTATTTTAGACTAGTCAATAAGTGCCATGGATGGAATTTCAGACTATTCGTACAACAAGTTCTGAACTGTCCGCGACTTTTTGGTGGCGCCATAGCTTAGTCCGAATCAGTTATTTAAAAGTACCATAAAACTAACATAAACACGTGATCTCCCGTATTTTATACAATCTCCTTTTCACTGGCAAGCTTATTTACTAACCGTAATATTAGACCTAACTAAATTATATAAAGCCCGTGCGCGCTAAATTTTATCTTATTTATTTTGGACCTTTTAAGGACGCCAACGATTTCCGCTTGAGTGCGCTGTTAGTTATCCCAATGACGTCACCGTGTCTGCGCATTGCGCGCGGTTTTATGTAACGGTCGTCTGCTGCACTTATTAATAGCGTGGTTCATGAAGTTAAACAAGTATTGAAGAATCACAAAGTAAGTTTAAATTATTTTAATTTGATATTATTGTAAATGCCAATCATTGATATGTGAAGAATTAATGTTGCTTTATGATTATACAAATAGTTTGTTTGATTTTTAGTATATTAGAAAGAAGCGTGAAATAAAGTTAGGCCTAATGTAGGAATATATAGTGTATTTTGTATTTTGAACAAAATTGGTTTTATTTCTTTAGAAATGGTACGTTGTATTGTACCCAATTGCAATAGATCACGTAAAACTGAAAAAAAAAGGAAATTTAAAAACCTGTTTCCATAAACTGCGAATTAAGGAAGATCTCAAAATTAAATGGTTTGAAGCTTTATTTGGAGAAAATGTGGAAAATGCTAGTTAAGATTCTGAAAGTTGCGTGTGCAGCAACCACTTTACTCGGGACAAGTAGCGGAGCCATCTATTTAGAGAAAATCTAACTAGTAGAATATTTCTTAATGACGCCCCTCCTTTGGGGAGCGCGCACGGGCTTTGTATAATTTAGTTGGCTACGGTGATATACAGGTACTACTCAAACGAAGATTACGAAGTTGGCGCGTAGGTTTGAGAAAAATCAAGCGGAAAAATGATGAGGAAATTAAGCGATTCAAAATTGTAAATTTACTTCGTAAAAGTATAAAATTGAGGTGAATACTATTGTGTCAGGGGATTGCCTTCTCGACAGTTGAAATAAATATATTCTTGATAAGTTAAAGACAAAGGATTGAAACGCGTAAGACAGTCATAGGAAAGAATTAGAATGACGATCGCGTTGTTTTACTCTCGAACCTGCACGAGAAAATCAACAGAACTTTTAACCTATATTCAAGTAAGTCAATAATATCTTTGGGTCGATTGTTCGAGCAGGGCGTGAAATTCATTTCAATCATGATTTCTGCCTCGTCAGATGTCGGTATCAGCCTTTCAATGACTGACATTCCAGGGGTTGGACATTCAGAACCAAATGTACGGGATTTTTAACTACATTTGTTGATTTTCTCAAAATTCTGCCGTATTTTGAAAAAATCCACGGATTTGAATTTTATAATGGATTTGTAAATTTTTTACTAGATTTGCGGATTTCCTAAAAGATTACAGTTTTGTATTTTGGGTAGATTCGTGGATTTCGTTTCGAGAATTTGGTGGAGTTGTGAACTTGGATTTTGTGGATTCGTGGACTTTTCTCTTGGATTGTGTGGATTTTTGGACTTTTCTCTTGGATTGTGTGGATTTTTGGACTTTTCTCTTGGATTGTGTGGATTTTTAAACTTTTCTCTTGGATTGTGTGGATTTGTTTATTTTCTCTTGGATTCGGTGGATTTTGTTTACTTCTGGATTTGTGATCTTTTCTGCGGATTTTGTGGATTTTTCAAAAACCAGTGTAAATAATCTTTTCTTCAATTTTTGGGTGAGTGTACGGGATTTTTCTCTATGTTCGATCCCTATAGCAGATATCCTTCATTCATTCGTGTACGAACCTAACCATGACTCTTTTCGTATTTACGCCTCGCTATATTTGACCTAAATTTCAATAATAACAGCCGTAGAACCGTGCAACGGTAAACGTTCGCGCATATTTGCGAACATTTTAAAGTCATCCAGTACGGCTAAAGTCGTCAGCAGTAGGAGTTCCAACATTCGCGAATGTTCCGTAATGATGAGTGGAACAAACAAAGTTTTCGGGCGTAACACGTTCGTAGCGGACTCCGTGGTGGCAGTGGTTCAATTGAATCATTTTAAGGAAATAGGAGAAGTGGCAGCTACTGACAAACCGGAAATTCGAGTTTTCAAAAGGCGTTACCTTTTCCTATTAATAATCGCATTCGGTTCCATGCTCAGTGTTTGCACATTTTCCCAGTATTCGATAATCGGAGACATTCTCAAGGACTACTATAACGTTCCGTACATTGTCATCGAATGGACCTCGATGACTTTCCTGATGGGGTACATCATACCGGTGTACCCGACGCTCGTTTTGGTTGACAAAAAGGGTCTGAAATTCACTTTCGTCGTTGGGCTTCTACTTGTTGCTTCCGGTATGTGTCAATAGGCGTTATTCGTATTTCTTAGCGTCTGCTTCCCCAATTCTATTCCTCAGCTTCCAAAATCCGCCTCAGGGGCTAAAATAAGGATTTTTTAGAACTGCCCAAAAAGATAACGGTGAGCCCAAAACATAATTTAAAATTTTCCATGAGCTATAACAGCAAAATTGGCTGCGTTTGTCGATATGTACCGGAAACAAGAGAAAATAGGGGAAAGTGTAGCTCTTCACCGAACGCGCGCGTCACCTTGTTTGAGGGGCAAAAAAGTCCTCAAGAATAGCTGAGGGGTCCGACACTCTTTCAAATTTCGTACACGCCAGTGATTTGAAAATTTCCAAATTTAAAATTTCTTATTAAATTTTACAAAATATCTTTTTAAATTTCTCAAATGTTTTGGCAAATTTTCAAATTTTTATCGATTCCGACAAATTTCTCAAATTTAATAAATCTTATGAAATTTGATGGTTTTCCGCAAATTTTTATGAAATCTCGCAAAAAATTTTAAATTTCAATGGAAATTTTAGCAAATCTTGAGAAAATTTATAAATTTCTACGGGAAATTTAAGAAATCTTCTAAATTTACAAATTTACAAAAATCGCAGCGAAATTTTCTTCGCCCTCGCTTAAATATCCGAGCTCGGCTTTATATTGTGGGTCCGAGGGTGGGTCGATGGGGTCGGCCTTCGGATCTACCATAGGGTTTTGGCCGAGTGCTCGTTCAGTTCACAAATGTCGTAAAACAAATTGGATTTCTACCATTAACTTCGAGCGCTCAACTTAGTCTAACATTGTTTTTGTATAAATCTTAGTTCTACTTCACCCACCTTGAATTCATCGACCTTGAATTTTGCCCGTTTTGGTTTTTGTCTCAGTTGTTCGCTCGTTTTTACACACAATCCTACACCAAGAATGTATTTATTTATACTCAGGGAGAATGAATATGTCGAGACTATCGACGGACACGTTGAGGCCCTAACCCCGTCACGCTAAGAGGGGGGGAGGCAGTCTTATTTTTTGCGTCCTCCCAGCAGCGTTAATCTCGTCGAAAAACGTAATTTTTAAGAACCAATGAGATTGCAGTATTATTTGATTTTATTAAAGCGGAGGAGCATACCGGGGGCCCCAACGGGTGGAATTGGAGAAACGCTAAAAATAATCTCGACATATTCATTCTTCCTGAGTATAAATAAATACATTCTTGCCTACACTTAGGTGGTGGTTAAGCTAGGCTTACTTTTAACAAAACTATTAGTTTTAGTGATTTTCTTGACCACGTTTGATGGAATTTCAGCTGGGATTGATTTTATCGTTCTTAATGCTATTTATTTTTTGGTCAATCGCTTCTTTGGTGAATACTGTGGCTCTTTTAACTCTCGAAGTGTAGTTTGAATTTTATTTAGACATATTTGTGGGCAAATAGATTTCCAAAGTACTCTAATATTGGTCATTTGCATGATTTGTTTTGTAGCAACCGTTTTTAAATATCTGTCTCAAATTTTGGGCACTTCTAACAAATTAAAAAGATCAGAAATTTTTTTGATTTCAACAGTAAGGTGATAAAATCCATCTTTCACACATATAAGTCCTCCTCGTGATAGCTTCTTAATCCAATCCTCCGATCCATCATCTTTCACATCCTCTTCTGTACTAATTACAATCGGTTCCTTTACGATGTTTTTTATTGCACGATCCGGTAATTTTCTTTTGATTAATTGTCTGGCTGTATAGCCAGGAACAGACCTTACAGGAACAGCCCCCTGTGCCCCCCCCCTGGCTACGCCACTGGACAATGCCATAAACATGGGGCTCTATGCTAGACCTTTACTTATGGGGATCTTAAGATGATAGAACACATAAGATAAATATATTTGGTCTTTCTATTTGCCCAGCGTAATTTCTTGACGTTATTAGCCTTTCTATTAATCGGTTTTTAATACAAAGGTTACTCCACACGCTTCATACTTAGGCCTAGGGTGGCGCTTTGGGTAATAGCAAAAGCGACATAAAACCCAAAAGTGTGTCAGCCCTACCTTTGCGCCTTTGAACTATTTTCTGCGAGCTAGTCTTACCAGTGGCGGCCCGAGGCAAGTTTTAGGATGGAGCGAGATCCGATTATGGCACCCCTTGCTTGCCCCTCTTATACAAATATTTGTTTATTTTTCTTTACCACTGAGACTTGGCGCTCCGTTCGCCATATGGAAGGGCCGGCCCTGAGTCTCACCATGAACACTATATCTCTAACCGGGTTACCGGACGGGAAAAGCTGTAGCTTCCACCATACAAAATCACCGGCCGTCGACACCGTATCTCTGTAAAGGGGGAAGGTTCTAGAATTTTGAAAGTTTCGGGCTGTCAAGGCCATATAATTCGTCACGCGATCAACAAAACTTTCCGTTTGAAATGGGGGTTTACATTCTTCCAAATGACCTTGACGGCTCTGCGAATCGAGTACGGCCAACTATGTCAGCTAATACGAAGTAGGACGCAAACGGACAGTAAGAGGGTACCTCTTTTAAGCTGCTTTTCCCGTCCGTCTCGCCATGGCCTACAAAACCAACTAGATGGATATATTCATTGGAAACCTTCTCTTTGGTCTATGGACTAATTTGTCTTGGCGCGATTTTATCTCCTCTTTAGTTGCGCATAGTTCCAAAACACCACACTTGGGGGCGCTGGGGTGGCGAAAATTTTAAATTTTTATGACGTATTCCTCTTTTTACTCGCTCTAAAACGATCTTGCACACTTTTTAGAAATTATCTTTGTTTCCAAAGTCTTAATTAAGGTATCCTTAATTTCTAGGTCTTTGGATCCAAGGTGCCGGTACACATACGGATACATTCTGGCTGACGATGATGGGCCAGTGCGTCGTTGGGTTGGCGCAATGTTGTTTCGTCAATTTAACGCCCCAGTTTGCCTCGTACTGGTTTACATCCAGTGAAGTTTCCACCGCCAGTGCTGTTGGAATATTTTTTAACTTGGTAAATCATTTGTTGTTCACTCATCTGTTACGTACGATAATTCGGTTATGCGCCCATTATGTTCAACATTAACTTCCAATATTAACTATTCGCTAACGAAACGAGTCTAGGTCATAAGATCTTTTTTTCTTTTATAAAAATTATGTTAAAATGCAAGTATCATTATTTATAAAGTCAAATTTACCCGTAACGACTATGGGAAAAACTAATAGATATTTAGGTTTCAATGGCCAACCAAAGTAGGCGATAGTTTTTGATCGCGAATAGAGAAATAATAGACTATGATTATCGAATTATATCATTACCCGAGAATTTAAGTAATCACTTAAACCATAAGTGGATAATAAACATACGTATGGCACAGAACGAATTCGGTTAATGATAGTTTGTCGTGGAGAGATTGCGAAATAGGAAGTTTCCGAACAGGAAACTCGTCCTTTCTTACTGTTTCCGTTGGCAAAATAGTTGGTTAGTTTGATGGCGAGAAATACGAGCGTACACGCGTTTAGGTTTGAAATTTGAAAAAAACTAACTTCTGAAATGGAGCCAGTGTTTCGAATAGTTATTTTTATCTTCCGATTCAATAATTCATCATTATTTTCGTAAATTAAGCGTTATTTACACTTTTGAAAGCATTTCAATTTTCAACAGGTTCGGCTGGTTCGTCGAAACGGCTGCCGGCGGACCGTCATGAAATGTTTACGTCAGTGGCGTAGCGTGTATTTCTTCCGCCCGGGGCAGACTCTAAATTTGCCGCCCCCCTATTTTCGCAACTAAGCATAAAATCGGTGAAAATTCTGTGGTACTCTGTTGCTTTGTTGATTCCAGTCGTTTAAAAATAAAAAATTTACTCTGCGTGTTTTTTGCAACGCGAACTCTTTAATGCAATGGTGAATATTAAATTTGTACCTCTTGTTCGATTGCCAAGATGCCCAGATTTGTTAATCTCGACGTGCACATTGTAGACCTTAAATAATTTCTTATCACTTTTTTGGTCCACGATCTTGGCCAGCCGCGTTCGTTTCTTAGAAAAATATCTCTACTACTACAAAATTAGTTGATAGTGATAAATAAAGGTATATGCTGTTAATATTTTAACATACTTTCGTTCAATCCGAAAGGTGCCTTTTAAAATTTACGAAATAAATGAAACTAGCAAAGTTTCAAAACGTTGCCCATAAAGACTATTTTGGAGTGGTAGCGCGTGACCAGCGTCATAATAACAAAGCCCGTCCCATCCTAGTGACTACGGGCAAACTATCTAATGCGGTTCGATATTCATGGTCGAAATGAAAACATTTATGCTTATGCTTCGGCAGAATTACTATGTTCAGACGAATTTTAATATTGTTCGCGTTTTGGGCAGAGTAATTCCAAGGAGGACGTTAATTGCCAACCCTTCAACCTATCCTAAACTAAAGTTTATTATTTATTTTTCAGGGTGGAATGGCTTTAAGCTGCATATTTTCTTCGTCAATTGTGAATCATTATTTACATGTTCCTATTAATTTAAAACTGTCGTATTTAAATTACACCTTAGCAACGCTTACCACATCGTTGGCTCTGCTGTCAGCAATAGGTAATAACGGGGAATTATATATGTGTGCACTTGGAATGTGTAAGGATCCATTGCCAAAGTACTGCGAAAGCGGAGAAACGGGCGTGGCATAATATGATTCGTCAAATGGAACGCAACGTCAAATGGAAGTGTGCTTTATGATTGGCTGCCGACGCGACGCGACGTTAAGAAGGCGTACCGCGGGAAGAAAATGAATGACACTCACTCGAAAAATAGACTTGCTAGAAAATGAATTTAAGAAACCCAAATTAGGTTTCGCGCTGAATATCTTCGAGAATTTGTCACGCGCTTTGAGACACTGGTCTTGTTCTACCTGAACAATGCTTAAAAAGAGGCTAAAGAGCACAGTAGGTAAGTAAACTTCTATTCGCGATAAGGCTTAAAGTTGACTAGGAGCCGAGTCTAGCTTTGCACATCCCGAGCGAAAATCTCAGCTGTAAGCCACGCCCGTTCCTATGAAAATCAGAGTCGTTCTTAGACTTTCCAAGGGTATACGAATATAGCTTCTAGCGGCTAATAGTTTAATTTCGAAAGGTAACTAAAATAATGTACGTCACGCACACTTTTTTACAGATATATAATTTGCGCTTAAAATTAATCTTCTGGTTTATTTCGTAGTGGTTGAAGAACGACCGCCTTTGCCACCTAGCGAAGCTCAAGCGAAGATTTGGAATCAAAGTGTGACGAACGACTCTTCCACGACGAAGAAACTATGCACGGACCTCCAAGTATTATTTCAAAATTTAAATTTCATTGTTCATCTTATATCAGCGAGTAAGACTTCTTTTATCATTCATAATTCTGGTAGTGTTGAAAATACTGAGGTTAAAAGGGCCAAAAGATAGCTTAAATTCCAGTAGCGCTAGTCTCCGGAAATAGGACTTAAAAATGGAAGAATACCACAGACGGTAAAATAAATGCAACCCTAAGCGTAAGACTATCAAGGTCCATAAGTTTGAGACGAATGGGATTTTAACGTTAGGCTAATGAATCCACCTATTGGTGAAAAACCGAAACATATGCACAAATCCCCCAATGCATGCTACCGGAAACTGCTTAGTAGATGGCAAGAGGCTGTAGGGGTGAGGGGGTTTGGACGGAATTGCTCTTTGTCTCCGCCAGGTAGCGTAGATCCTAATTTTGATTTCTCCCGCGCCTGTCTAGTGCTGAATACATGCGCCCAATTCCCAATTCAAACTTAGGGGCCTTGATAGTCTTATGCCCTAAGGGATATCATTATACTGTCTATATGTTGCAACCGTTTTCCCCCAATGGAAGCTGGTTGGTTTCCCGGCTTTGTAAGGTTTTTGGAAGTTGAGGGTAGGAAAAAAGGGGAACATTTCGTGACAGCATCCCGACTTCAATTCGCGACCGAAATGAGACTAGGTGGCGTAACGGCGCTAGCTTCTCCGAGGTAGCGCCTATGATCTAGCGTCTGCTACAGACAAATTAAGACTTTATAAGAACGGTTTGTTTTTCATAAATAAACTTATCAAAATAAAGCAAACGATGCAAAAATTATATTAAAATGCAAGTACCATTATTTATAAAGTCAAATTCACGAATAAAGATGAGGAAAAACTAATATCGTATGCTTTAGCCCCTACCTATCAGGTTACAATGACGAACCAAAGGGGGCGTAGCGATAGTTTTCGGTCGCTAATAGTCACTAAGGTCATTTCTAATGTTTTTCACGTCTATGATGATTTATTCAATTAATAATTTGCATTATAATTTAACGATATCAAAATTAAAACTAAATTTATAGTTAAACGTGAAAGTTTTCAAGCGTTTATTTATTATGTCCTTAGATGGCGTTACATGCGCCATGAGGCTACATAGATATATGAAATAGCTGCACACGGGCGGTGACGGGCCCGTGGGAAGAACACGGCAGAGACAGCTAGCAGAAGACCCCTACGTAATAGTGGCATCTATCGGAGAAAAAAAAATATTATTTGGAGAAAAGAACGCGGTAGATTAGGCCTAATAATGTTGATAGCCCTAGAGTAACGTGGAGTTGAAGCCACGTGTTATTTTTTTTTGCATCTGGTGGAAAGATGGCGCTATAACGTAACACATCCAGAACATGCGCGTTGTCTGCTAGTTGTCACTTCCGTATCAGTCTCTCGTAGAATTGTGGATTTATAATATTTCATATATCAGTATGGAGGCATCAATATTTATTTCTACCATAAATATTTTTCTCAGCGACTGGTCTTTGCTCCCTCTCGAGATAGCGTCCAATTTGAAGTAGCAGCGACGGTTAACAATTCCATCCGATTTATTTTACCGTCTATCAGATATTCCAATTATATACACGTGTTTAATTTGCTGGTCTACAGTTATTGAAATCTTATTTTCTCTTTCCGTTTAGGTTTGATGTTAAGCTTTGCAACGTTTTCCATCATCATATTAAACCAGCTACTTGCTAGGAAATTTCCGGTAATTATAATAAATTGATCTACCAAGTACCAAAGATAATATAACTACGTACGCTAGATTCGAAATCAAGCTCCTTGCACCACGGACTGTAAATTTTAGAGGACCGGTATTCCCGAGGTATTTTACGCCCCGTTCACCGATCAGGCTGACGGGAGTCGCTCAAGGTCATAAAAAAAACTAAAGCGCGTGTCTTTCGGTCGGCCAGATTTCCAGATAACATGCGGGAGGGGGGGGGGGTCTATCTCTATGCGTGGTACAAATGACCTTGACGGACTCTCTCTCTCTAGTTCGAAGTGATTGATGCTCGGGGAAACCAAAATTCTACAGGAGAAGGCTACGCTTTACTCGTCCTCTAAAATTTACAGTCCATGCTTGCACGTAACGCAGGTTCTTACTGATTTCCCGGCGGAAGTCGGAAAAAACTGCCTCCCTGGAGCTGGCAGGGCTACCGACATCTAGTTAAAAGGTTTTAGTGAAAATTGCGCCGTGGTTTTGGACTTGCGGTTTTCAAGATACCAGATATTTTTGCATTATATTGTTTTAAAACAATAATGAATCATGCCTGTAGCTCTAAAAATGTTTCTAAACGAAAGAAAACTAAAGGTGAGTAATATAATCTTGGGATATCTATTGAAATTCCTTATTTCTCACCCTGCTATGGAGCCCGATTTTTCCGACTTCCGGCGCGAACCCAGTAAAAGCCTCACGAGAAAACGCGCTATCTAGAAACGCCGTGATTTCGAATCTAGGGTACGTAGTTATATTATCTTTGCAAGTACTAACAGAATTTTTGATCCAACCATCTTGCTTAGACTTCCCCTATCAGTGTTGGAAATAAGGTGGTGGCGTCGGTCAAAGACCAGTTTATTTTGGCCTATGACCAGTATATTAAATGGAATCTGGGGAGTTCACTGGTCATAATGACCAGTTTATTTTTAATTGAAATGATAATACTATGCCGAAAAGAGAAAATGATAAAAGCGTTGCGCTCTCAGCTTCTCACAGCCAATGAAATTGCGGATTTCGACTTATTTCTACTCCTTAATCAAACGTATTTCCTGGCATCTGGCAGTAATGCAATTCGACGTTCTTCCGCTAACTGCGAAACATCATGAAGAATATGTTTAAGAAACATAAACATAGAAGCCATTGATGCCTATCCCGCAATTACATTATGGCTTTTAGAAACAAAAAGAAGGTCAGAAAGGAGTAAAACTGTTTTTATTCGAAGGACTAGAAGATGATGAAATATTTTTTAAAGTTTCTTAAGAAATGTGATAAAAATCAAAGCTCTTTGGTTTGTGATAAATAATTATCATTATAGTTCCGAATCGCTATTAACAATTCACTTTCAAAAGTAAAAAAAGAGGGAGGGAGATAAGTGGGTTAGAAAAGAGTGGTTGTGACCAGTAAACTATTTTTTAAGTAAGGGGTATTGTGGTCATATTGACCAGTAGTTTTAAAAAGTTTATTTCCAACACTGTCCCCTATGTCCTAACGTCGCGTCGTCTGTTCCGTTATCTTTCCTTAAAGAGAGTATGGCCCCTAGCATGGAAGGTCAAGCTTCCGTCAATACTCACTCGTGGCGCAAGGAGCCCAAACAATTTTTTTCAAATCCGTATTGGAAAAATATAACTATTTAATTTATTTTATAGGATTATATAGAACACAAAATTTGGTTATATAGGGTAATATAGGACTAGCCTTTTTCAAATATTGTCTATATTATCTAATAGGGCAAATTTAAGTTTCAAATACGCAATGATCATTCCAAACAATTCGCGATCGAAAACTATCACTACGTCCCCTTTGGTTCGCCATTGAAACCTAGATAGGTAGCGGCTAAAGCAGACGCTATTAGTAAAATTGACTTTAATATTTGCATTTTAATATAATGTTTGCATCATTGGGTTATATTTTGATAAGTTTGTTAAGGAAAAAAATACTTATGACTTTTTAATTTGTCTGTAGCAGACGCTAGATCATAGGCGCTATCTTGTAGTATCACCATATTATATTACAAGGACCTAAACTCAGCCATAGATAAAATTATCATCGTAGAAACGCCGATAGTTTTTTTAAACTCTTTTTCAGTTTCTATAATGCTTTGAAGGTTTTTCGTAAATTAGTATTTAATAAAAATTTTAAATAAGTTACGAGCTATTTTGAATAAGTTTAGTTAAAGGCACCTAAAAAGTTTACATTAACGAACAAATGATAGCGCCACCAAAATGTATCATTAGGCGTTTCTATGGTTTGCAATGATTCATCCTGAACTAAGTTTTTCTGTAATATTTTTGTGAGCGTCTTGCTAAAGCTAATGTTGACTTTCAGGGAAAATCTTTAAACGACAAGTTTACGGAAGGAACACAATTTGATTTCAAACTTATTTTTGGTATTGTACCAATAATTTCACATAAAAAAATCTCTTTCAAAATCGTCAGATGCAAAATGATTTGAACAAATGCGATCAAATTTTGGATTTATCTTCACTGCAGTTGAATTACATTTTGATAACCATACTAATCTCAAAAGTAGGGTAATCCGGCCGGTCCCAGGACTTAAACGGTGGAACGCCTCCATCCGATAGCTCCACGCGTGTGGAGCGGGGTGGAGGCTGTGTGGAGCAGGGTGGCGCTGGTTGTGAACGTACAAAGGCAGGGTGATCTAGCAATGTTACATCTTCACCAAAATGTTATAGTATAAATATGGGTGGGATCTTGGTAAAAGGACATTCTGAGGAGCAAGTATCAACACGAAATCATCTATGTAAGTATATTATTTTTTTAGTTAGTTAATATTTTGTATATGTTCCTAACATATAAAATTTCATAGCATGTTTGCTCAAGTTTTGTTCGCCGTCTCGTCCGAGAAATTTATCAAGGTTACGTCTACACTAAATGTACGTCTAGGACTTCGAGATAGTGCTACGGGAATCACCTTAGATCAAGCCGATTTTCATGAGTTATTCAGAAAGAAGGACGAAATATTAGCTTTCTTCGAGAAGGATGACGCCCCAGGATCATCGTGCTTTTTCAGCGGTTCCGAGACGAAATGTATTGACCTAAGAACGTATCAGAATCGAAAAAATTTGGATATCCGGGAGATGGTTCCAGGGTACGGTGAATTGTACGGGAAGTTTTTCCCAACCAAGAAGGGTTTCGTCATTGGTTACGCTCTTACCAAAGTGCTAATTGGTATGTATAAAGACGTTGTAACATACCTAAATGAAGCAAATAGGATATATAACCTTTCGAAGGACAGTATTTTAGAACAATTGCGTGTTAATATCCGCCAGTGTTGCTACGGTTGCACCGTGGACCATCCCTCACAGACTCAACACAACTGTCCTGAAGACTGGGATATGAGTGTAACTATGAACTATGACACTGCGATAAGAAATCTTGACTACATTGAGATTTATAAAAATTTTACTTTAAAAACCTTTTTAAATGATGAATTTTGTAAATGTATGGTTGCTAAAATAGTCTGTAACGCTAAACAACTTTTGTGAATAAAAACTAGTTGATTAGGGAAAAATGTGTCATTCTTTAAAATGGATTTCAGGTTGCAACATCCTTTTAACGGTCTGATCGCTGGTGCGACTCAGTCTGGGAAATCCTTTTTCGTGGCTAGTCTTATCAAATATAAAGATACGTGTAATTCACCCCCACCAGAGATAATTATTTGGTGCTATACGGAATATCAATCTAAATTGTTTAATTCGGTATTAGATGATACACCCACAGTTGAATTTCACGAAGGATTATTAGACGTGAAAATTTTAGACCCAAATGTCAAGAATTTTGTTATTCTTGATGATTTACTTTGGGAAATATCAAATAACAAGGATGTCACGAATTTGTTTATAAGAGGTTCTCATCATAAAAACACATCAGGTTTTTGTACTTATGCAAAATTTGTATTATCCTGGGAAGGAAATTAGAACGTTAAATTTAAACGCGCACTATCTGATAATTTTCAAGACACCCCGTGACAAATCGGCGATATTTCATTTAGCTAGACATATTTCTCCAACTAACAATAAATGCGTCATCGACGCCTTTCATCAAGCAATTGCTAGAGACTGGGTATTTATGGGGGGATTTGAAACCAACTACGTCAGATGATCACAGACTACGAACCGGACTTATACCAGGAGAAGAAGCTGATGTTTTTATCCCAAAATAAAGAGAATTCATAATCATAAGGAGTTTTTAAAATATCTGTCTAAGTGTAATTCGTGCCAAAGAAATGCCGCCATCAAATATGCTAATAAAGCTATTGTGGAATGTTGTATAAATGTTCTGCGTGGTAATTTAAAACTGTCAGATGATCATAAGAAGCGATTGAAGCGACATTGTCAAATTTTGCGGAAGATATCTAAACCCAATACCATCGCAAAACGGAAAAAGATCCTAATACAGAAGGGAGGATTTTACCGTTACTCTTAGCACCACTTCTTTCAATTGTGAGCAGTGCGGCAGGCGCGGCTATAAGTAGAGCTATTAAAAATGGCTAGAAAGATGATCCTAGTTCCCGAAGACGTCTATCGACGACTCAATTCGCAACCAAAACTTGACGAAAACTTAGATACGAAAACGGTTTTAAATAATCAAAATCTTAATCAGTCACAAAACGTGGAGTTGTACAACCATTTATTACAACGAAACAAAAGGACTAAGAAGGCGAAACACGTTGAAGAACCGAAAAGAAAGAAAGACTGGTATTCGGAAATAGCTATCGCGATACCAGATTCGCATCTTAAGCCCGTCATTGCTTTGTACAAGTGGATCGAAAGAAACAGTAAAATTGATTGGTCTACCAGTGGTGAACTTATTTATAAAGGACGCCCTATACAGGGTCTTTTTTTTTGCTCGGAAAAGTGTTTTTTTTCAAAAACTATTTATAGTACCGATTTCAAATTTGGAAGGTCAATTCTCTATACCGGGGGACATCAGTTTGAGAAATTTGAGCGTTTTCGGTAATGTTTTTCACCAATTTTGAAAAATTATTTTTCGACCACTAGGTGCGAGATAAAAAATTTCTATTATAAAGTTGTAGGCCGTCATCGAAAACCCTTAAAAATTGTTCACTCGACGAAAAACAGTTTATTTATCAGTGAAAATTCGAGCTTGAAAAATTTACAAGTTGGTGAAGCCAAATTACGATTGTTTGAAACGATAATTGAAACCGAATTACCTAATCCAGTTGAAACTTTGGTTAAAAAAACGACCGGATTTAAAAAACACGAGGCTATAGGTCAATCCTAAACATGCATTGGGTATTTAAAGGAAAACTTTGGGAGATTTTTATCAGTGTTTGATAATATTTCGAACAATGCCTCGTTATTCAGTAGCTGAGCGTACCGAGATAGTTGCCATTTACTATGGAGAAGCAGCGCAAAACCTTAGAAGAGTGACTGAAATCTTCGCAGAAAGACATCCAAATGGAGCACCATCTGTAAATACAGTAAGACGAGCAATTCACGATTTCAATCAATTTGGTAACTTGCAACCTAGGTTTCGCGGATTGGGTCAACCGGATTTAGACTTCGAGAACAATGTACTCGCGTACTTTGTGACATATCCTCGTCACAGTTGCACTAACGCCGCTGCTGATTTGGGTTGTTCTGCAAATCGTGTGTGGAAAATTCTTCGTAAGAATCGCTATCACCCATACAGAGCTACGCTCCACCAAGGACTAATTGACGGAGACCATCAAAGACGTTATGAATTTAGCAACTGGTTACTAAATGCTGTCCAAGAAGATAGACAATTTTTGCGCCATGTTTTGTTCTCCGACGAAGCGTCATTTTCTAGAGATGGGCCCTTTAATCATCAAAACAGCCATCTTTGGTCTGACATCAACCCACATTGGGGTTTTGAATATCATCACCAGGTTCAATTTGAACGGGTCAATGTTTGGATTGGACTTGTTGGAAACCGTTTGATTGGTCCCTTTTTCTTGCCGACGAACCTCAACGGCCAAAGGTATTTACATTTTCTACAGAACGAACTGAGTGACGCAATCGACGACCTTCCATTGGCTGAAAGACGTCAGTTGTGGTTTCAGCAAGATGGCGCCCCTCCGCATTTTTCCCGGCAAGTAACTGAGCACCTCAACAACGAGTTTCCTGAAAGGTGGATAGGGAGAAATGGTCCAGTGCATTGGCCAGCAAGGTCACCTGACCTAACACCGCTGGATTATTTTCTCTGGTGATTCGTTAAAGCAAAGGTATACGCCACGCCCATTGAAACTAGGGAGGAACTCATTAGACGAATAATCAGTGCTTGCCGAGACGTCACACCAGAAATGGTAGAGAAAGCGTTTGAGAACTTAATTGTCCGCGCACAAACCTGTGTTGCAGCCAATGGTGATATTATTGAAAATGTTTTGTAAAAATTTATGTGAATAAAATATCTGCATTTAAAAACCAAACGTGTACATTTTTTCAAGTGTGAAAACTCTACTACGTTTGTATTAGACTTGTTCCCTTTTCAATTATCGTTTCAAACAATCGTAATTTGGCTTCACCAACTTGTAAATTTTTCAAGCTCGAATTTTCACTGATAAATAAATTGTTTTTCGTCGAGTGAACAATTTTTAAGGGTTTTCGATGACGGCCTACAACTTTATAATAGAAATTTTTTATCTCGCACCTAGTGGTCGAAAAATAATTTTTCAAAATTGGTGAAAAACATTACCGAAAACGCTCAAATTTCTCAAACTGATGTCCCCCGGTATAGAGAATTGACCTTCCAAATTTGAAATCGGTACTATAAATAGTTTTTGAAAAAAAACACTTTTCCGAGCAAAAAAAAAGACCCTGTACATGTATAGTTAGATCTAATATCATGGATATTTTATACGAATCAGTTAAAGGATACAAAACCAAACCAAAACATGAAATTGTTGGATTAGATAACTTTTATAAATTGCTGTCAAAGGAAAATGTACCAATATCACTTTTAAAAAATAAATTCCCCTTTGAATTCCCTATTGATAATGTACCTATTATTTCTAACGATCTACCAGAGAAGGTGTACGATGATTCAGATTACTTACCTCCAAGTCCCGATTCAATGTATGGCAATGGATTATTGAGTTGAATAAAGAATATAATCATATATCAGGTTTCAGTTCTTTCATTCACGAATTACACCTCAACATGGAAGGAGGTAACGATCCTACTCCATCTGGGTTGATCACCTCTTTATCGATATCATACTTAAAATCACCCAAAATTATAACGGCGTTTTTGTTAATTTTATTATGTATTATTATCGTTTTCGAACTATTCGAGTTCACGTACTGGTATCACGAACGGAAAATGAACTGTACGATGAATGGATAGGCTAGAAGAAATATACTTCAACGTTAAGAACGCCGGTAGTTACGGAGGCATTCGTGGTCTTTATCGGGCTGCCCGGACGAAGGGTATTAAAGTGACCATAAACGACGTGAGATAATTTTTAAAACGGCAAGATACGTACACGTTACACAGACCAGTGAGACACAATTTTCGAAGAAACAAGACGATAGTGTATGGGATAGACGAACAATGGCAACTTGATCTGGCAGACATGCAAGATATCAAAAACCACAATAGTGGATACCGATATATCTTATGTTGTATCGATGTATTTAGCAAATACGCATTCGCTTTGGCTACCAAGTATAAGAAAAGATCTACTATGGTAAAGTCATTCAAATCTATTTTAGAATCAGGTCGACAGCCGAAGGTTGTACAGACTGATCACGGTAACGAGTTTCTATGCAAAGAAGTTCAAGGTGAATTAAAACGTAGATAAATCAAGTTTTTCGCAACGCACTCCGAAGTAAAATCTAGTATTATAGAACGATTCAATCGAACATTGAAGTCTCGAATGTACCGATATTTTACAGAGAAAGATACGCACAAATATATCGACGTTTTACCAGATTTATTGGAAGCTTATAATAACAACTACCACAAATCTATTAAATGCAAACCCGTTGAAGTGAAGAATGAAAATTTTAAACAAGTGTGGCAGAACCTATACGGGAAAGTCAATTTTTCACCCCCAGTCTCGTTCCCTTTTGAAAAAGGTGACTTGGTTCGTATTATGGGGTGGCGGAGTGGTTAGCACTTTTGCCTCGCACCAAGAGGAGCCGGGTTCGATCCCGCTTGTGGCACTGGGTGAAAACTCGGAACAACTCCTTCTGCGTAAAGTTTGCATGTACTCTCCCCACTGGTTTAAGGGGTTTCCCTCGAGATCTTCGGTTTCCCCTTCCATAAAAACTTGTTGAGGTTAACGGTAATAGTTAGTGTAGGGAGCTGTTGGCTCGAACGCGTGGCATGCAGGGCTTGTCACCACCCTCCTACGCATTGTAACCCGTCCACCTGAACTAATGGCTTCAAAAGTCGCATGATGACTTAGGCCTAAGGTGGTGCCTTGGGTATTAGCCTAGCTTATGAAGCAAGAATAAAACCACGTTCGAAAAGGTTTACAAAGCAAATTATACCGAGGAAATATTCAAAGTAGCGGAGCGCTTACCGAGAGACCCTCCGGTATATAACCTGGAGGATTTGAAAACTGAGCTCATTTCGGGTGTGTTCTACAAGGAGGAAATACAGAAAATCGGGAAAGACATCGACAACTGTTTGTTTAAAATAGATAAAGTTTTGAGAAAAAGAACTAAACCCGACGGAACGAAAGAGCTTTTAGTACGTTGGCGTGGTTACAGTTCAGATTTTGACTCTTGGGTGCAAGAAATTGTAGTATTATGAGTTTCTATATAACGTTACCCTCGGACTCGTCTATAAGTTATTTCAGGAACAACACTTTAAGCAAGTTCAGGACGTATTTACCGGAACCAATAAAACTTGAGGGAGCGTACGAAGTTGGACTAGCCGAAATAAGTTATCCAAGAACGTGGAATAACGTTAATTAAGAATGTTTAGTTCGAATTTGAAATACTGTAGAAGAAGAGACTATAGACTCCTTGGAAGAACCTATACCCAAGAAGACTAAAAAACAGTCAATCAAGAAGACGGCAAAGAACACCGAAAATTTTGTGAAGAGAGATCTCGAAGATGAAATGCGTGATATAAGTATACTTATACCTTCCGGATATTACGGCTCTACCGAAGAATTACTAGAGATTATGTCATCCGATGACAATGGACAAAATATTAACTCAAGGGTCGAGTTTTATTACAACAAACATAATCGGCGAGTGGTAGTCGAAATTAAAGGAATGAACCAAGTTTACATACCACATTAAATTGCTATTATATTAGGATTCACGAGAATTACAGGCAAAGATATAACTGTAGTGATTTCAATGACGGCGCCTTTTAGCTGCGATATGGACAATGGGTTACATTCTCTGTTCATATACTCCGATGTCATACAAAGTCGATCGGTTGGAGATTCAGATGTCCCCTTATTACGTATTATAAGTATTTAAGGAAAAGACGGAGACACTGTTGAGAAGGAGTTTTGTAGACCTCATTATATGCCTATGGCGAATATCAATTTTCAAACCATTGAAATTAATATTATGAGTGAAATGGGTCATCCTGTACATTTCGAACGAGGAAAAGTTCACGTCACTCTTCATTTTAAACCCCGAAGAACATGAGCTTATCTATAAAATCAGGTGCAAAATCTTTCTTCTGTTCATTTGTGGTTAACGAGTCAAAGGAGAAACATGTCTGCACGTAATTTAGATCACGTTTCTGTAAACGACTATAATAACTATTACTTAAATCAGATTGGACACGGATCAATTCCGGTATACCGTGGAGTAGCCGTGCAACGGGGATATGGTCTTGGAAATATATTAGCCTCGGCATTTCGGTCGGCCATGCCTTTACTCAAAAAGGGTGCCACATTTCTTGGTCGAAATTTTTTAAATACCGGAGCAAAAATTGCTTCTGACGTGTTGAGTGGTGTGTCTATTAAAGACGCGTTAAAATCTCGGGAGAAAGAAGCGGGGAAAGAAACCTTAAAGGGCAACGCAAGTGAGCTGGCATTTACGGTAAACTCTGCGTGGTCTCGCCAGTACTGAGGGGGGGTGTAGGGGTTAAAAAGCACGTTACTTTTTCTTTATTTTGCCACAGAGCTTGCGTTGCCCTTTAAGAAGAGCCGCCGAAGCAGTGAGTAAACTTAGTGGAAACGGCTGTAAAAGGAAATGTAAAACGTCTCACATCATCAGTTCAGTTCTAACCAGGAAGAAGAAAATACGAGGGGTCGGACACTTGCCATTATTTTGTACGGGATTTCGGGATTTCGTAGAGATTTTGGAGATTTTATCATTATTTTTGAAGTTATTTTGGTATTTCAATGTTAATTTACCATAGAGAGAGTTAAAAGATTTTGCGATTTTAGACAAAGTGTACGGGATTTTGGTAAATGTCCGACCCCTCGAGAAAATACGTTGTCTACTTCAGTCTGATATCTTCTCGTAATCATCATCATTGAACAATGTCTCTAGCCCACCCCATCATTAGCTCGGAACTTGATTTATTTCACGTACCTTATACTCAAACTGGTATAATATGAAGTCAATGGGTTGAAAATAATCCAACATCGATCATAAATGAAAATCAAGCAATTATCTTTAGTATCGCTGGAAACTCAGAGACGTACATTGATTTGAAAAATACTTTACTTCAAGTTCAAGTGAAAATTGTGAAAGCAGATGGAACTTAACGAAAACTCGATATTCATGACGCTGTATCTAAAACAACAACTCCTGCGGACAAAGTTGGTCCAGAAAATTTGTTTTTACATAGTCTCTTTAGCGAAGTTCACGTTTCATTGGGTGACAGATCAGTAACGGCATGCCCTCAACAGTATCCTTACAAGAGCATGATTCAAACGCTCTTGACATATGGTGGGCCAGCCAAGGAAAGTTTCTTAACCGCGTCTCTATTCTATAAAGACAAAGCTGGGAAATTTGACGAATTTTCCAATAACGGCGGATTTAAGAAACGTGCAAAATTTGCCCACGAAGGTGTTATTGACATGATAGGAGTTGTACGAGCCGATATTGGTCAACAAAATCGAGTTATTCCTAACCTGATAGACCTAAATTTCAAGTTTATCAAAAGCTCAAACGAGTTTTGTTTACACACAGACGGTGGAAATGCAAAGTCATTTTCACCCTCGCATCAATGTTCGTCAGAAAAGTTAGATTGACGCCAGATATTATGTTATCCTACGCTAAAACTTTGGAATTGGCAACAATGAAATATCCCATCACCCGTACGGAATGTAATTCATTTTCAATTTCCCAAGGGAACAAAATATGCGTCAAAGACAACTTATATAATGGTCAAATACCGAGTAAGGTGGTGATCGGATTTGTAGGTCAGAATGCGTATTTGGGA
Organism: Leiobunum rupestre; assembly: GCF_980474605.1. Lineage (NCBI taxonomy): Eukaryota > Metazoa > Arthropoda > Arachnida > Opiliones > Sclerosomatidae > Leiobunum > Leiobunum rupestre. The sequence continues at coordinate 67,776,972 of NC_143389.1, read as the reverse complement.
GACTACAAAATGTCACCTTTTAACTTTAAAATTTTTCGTTAACTCAAATCGCCCTATACCTTGATGGTAGTATATAGTGTCCCGGCAAAACCATTAAATCCAAATTTCAAAGATAAGTTGTTTATACGATCATACGCTAATCTCTTTCTTCAAACTGGTCAATGGAATATTGACGAAGGAAATTTCATCGACCGTGATGAATTCGCCAATGGAAACGCACTATTCGTATTCGACTTAACTCCCGATCTCAACGGAAGTTCAACTGACTGTTTCAACCTAGTAAAGAACGGGAGCGTTCGTCTTGAATTAATATTCGGAGAATCATTGCCGTCAACAGTTAGCGTGATTTACTATTCCGAATATCAATCTTTGGTCGAGATCGACAAGAACAGAGCAGTTTTATATGACCAAAGTTCATAATGGACTCGCAACAACTTGAAATCATACTCAAAAATGACCCGTATACCAAATATTTGTTCAGAGGAGTTTTCCCTGCCGATAAACTTCCCAAGAATGTGAAAACGTATCCTTCACTTTACATCGTGAACACTGATACTTCCAAAGGGGGAGGAGAACATTGGTGTATGATATATCTCTCAAGATCGCTCAATTGTACATTCTTCGAGTTTCGGGAACAGCCCTGATTTGTTTAAATTTAAATATTTTGTTGAGCGAAACAGCATAACTGTCACGTATAATTCTGTTCAATTGCAAGGAAATTCTAGTAAAGCTTGCGGTGGTTACTGTATATATTTTGCAATTAATTTGTGTCAGGGAATAAAAATGTTTAACGTATTGCGAAGATTTTCAAAAAACAAAAATGTTAATGATCGTATGATTGTAGAATTTATGTATAAGAAATACTCAATAAATATGTCATAAAATATTTTATTGTTTCGTTTTATAATGTCCGTGCGCGAGCGTTGATATAATTCATATCAATTGCAAGGAAATTCTAGTAAGACTTGTGGTGGCTACTGTGTATATTTCGCTATTAACCTGTGTCGGGGAATAAAATTGTTTAGTATATTGGAAAGATTTTCTAAAAACAAAAACGTTAATGACAATATTATTGTAGAATTTATGTATAAGAAATACTCCATAAATTTGTCATAAATATATTTTATTGTTTTGTCTTATAATGTCCATTGGCTAACGTTGTAACACCGTCGTTTAAAATATATAAAACTTGTTGAGGTTAACGGTAATAGTAAGTGTAGGGAGCTGTTCGCTCGATCGCGTGGCATGCAGGGCTTGTCACCACCCTCGTACGCATTGTCACCCGGCCACCTGAATTAATGGCTTCAAAAGTCACTTGATGACTTAGGCCTAAGGTGGTGCCAAGGGTATTAGCCTAGCTGATTATTATTATTATATAGCGCTTGTCGTCGCACGGATTAAGACACAATTTGTTCTGACGAATAGTTGATACAATATGTTTTTTACTGACAATTCTTTTCATTTCGGCAACCGTTAGTTTAGTGTTTAGTAAACAATCACGGTACTCCGCGTGTCGGACGCCAAGCACGTAGATATAGAAATTCTAAGGGGGGGGGGGACGGATTATAACACAACCAGATGAAATCGCGAGCGCAGCGAGCGCGAAATTTTTCGTTAGCAATAACGCATATTTAAAGTACTGGCTAGACTCGGGACGAGTGACAATGACATTTCCGCACGTGTATCAAACGAAGTTTTTTAATAAATTTGAGAGAAAATTATAATAAAACAAAGAACAAAATTGATATTGTTTTGCAAAATTTAATATTTTTATTGCTGCGTTGGGGATATTTCAATTCATTTTTACGTCTTACTGTTTATTTCTTAATGTTGCGCTCCTTTCGTAAGAAAGAAATCGAGTCCTAAGGGGGGGTTTGAACCCCCTAAACCCCCCCCCTTATTTACGTCCTTGTCGGATGCGTTTTTGCACAACACCCTTGCAGACGCCTTTGCACGTTTTTTTCTCTCCTTTTGCTGATATAAATGAATACATTTTGGGACGAAGTCCACAAAATTCTTCGATTGGTACACCATCCATCTCATCTTTAAAATACCGAGTCTCTTTTTATTAGTTTCGTCAAACAGAGGATGATCTTTGGGATACCCAGAAAAATCATACATTTCCTTCTGTTGAGCAAAATCGTCGTACAAATCCGGTGTTTTGATTTCATACGTCAGACTGTCTGTAAATAGAGAAAAGAGTATAAGATTAGTTTATACTTATCATAGTTGATTTAAGAACTTACCAGTATCGGCAAGAATGTATTGAAGTTACTAAGAATATTTCAGCATAGCATTAACCCCTGGTACCATCCTCACAGCTTTTGTGGAGAAAGTTCGTCTGCATTTTAGGCGCATTCAAGGTCATACCATATAGCAAACTTGAATGGGAAAGCAGACGAATATTAGCTAGAAAGGCTGCGAGGATGGGAATCAGAATCCTGTAGTCCAATATTCTTAGTCACTTCAATACATTCTTGGTATCGGTAATAAGGAGTTTTGCTTTGTCACCGTACTGTGGTTTGATAATGTCGTAATGGAATTTATACATTAAGAGTTTTGACAGATCCAAAATGGCGAATCCCGTACAAATTGGACGGTTTAGAGTGAGTTTTTTCTTGATGGAGTGAATGCCGGTGAACTTGCTTTCTTTACAGCCTTATAAAGCGTAGTAACTAGTTTGAAATCCTGCCGATTTCGTAGGTTTTCCATGGTTTTACCTGCAGAAAAAATAATGTTAATTTTAATTTTCATTTCAATTTTAATGTTAATTTTAATTTTAATTTCAATTTTAATGTTAATTTTAATTTTAATTTCAATTTTAATGTTAATTTTAATTTTAATTTCAATTTTAATGTTAATTTTAATTTTAATTTCAATTTTAATGTTAATTTTAATTTCAATTTCAATTTTAATGTTAATTTTAATTTTAATTTCAATTTTATTGTTAATTTTAATATTAATTTAAATTTTATTGTTAATTTTAATTTCAATTTTAATGTTAATTTTAATTGGCGGCCATTTTTAGTCTTTTTGTGTTAAAATCGATGTATGATTTTAACCACGCCGCCTGCTCAAATTTTAAAATTCAGTGAATTTTTGTTATTTTGAGTCCCTTCGATATGTAATATTTAAGGTTTCTATAGTGCACCACGTATCGCTCTTTATTGAGATGGTTAGGGACAAGTTTCGGGAGGCTTTCTTTGATAGGGATTTGCAGAGATGACATTTGACCCTTGGAAAAGGTTGAAAGTGCTTCTGGTTTAATCGTCATAGTTTCCGGAGCTAATGGATAACAGTTGTGGTCATCGTGAAAAATTTCTGGGTACTCAAGATCAACTTCAACGATAAAACCCTCTGACGATTCGTCTAGACAACTTAAAATTTCCCGTTCACTGTTAGGGGTAGGTTCAACCCATTTCAAGTCTTTCATGGGTAGAGGGTCACACATGACTGTTCCATATAAGTTGTTCATGTCTTTAATTAAAATTAACGTTAAAATTATCATTCACATTAAACATTAAATAATCTTACCAAGATAACAAATATAACTATCAGGTTTGGATGGGTCGTATGTTTCGATGTATTTGTTGTTAGCGTGTGCAAAGCGATGACCTATCATATAAACTGCACCTCGGATACCCTTTTCCATGAATAGGTGCATGTTTTCATCCAGAAAAAGGTTAAGTGAACTTTGGACATAAAAAGGGCCGCTTGCCATGCAAAACCAGGACCAGTGTAGGCGTGGGCAGGATCTAGACGATAATAAGTCATACACATCTGTCGGAAATTCTGAAAAACGTCGGCTAGTAGGAGAGTATCAGATAAAACGTAAATGTCGTGATATTGCCCTTTAAGAAAAAATTATAACAGTTAGGGCTTGTTAATGGTATATTATTGTAAAAATAAATATATATATACCCAAATTATCCACGTTGAAAGTGTTCCATACGTTTTGAGCATGACTGTATTCCGCTTCGTTTAATGGTTCGTCTGTAAGATCATTGTAAAAGCATTCAATGGGGGGTAGTTTGGTCTCTCGAAATCGATCTTCCCAATCCATATACGAATATGGGTAGACCCCCTTCCGTAGAAGTAATTTAACCTCTTCCGGTTTAACACCGAATTCAAAGCAGAAACGTTTTGTGGACCACCTTTTGCTAGATTAGAAACTAGTGTTTCCAACGAAGCAGGTAAAAATCGTATTGAATCAACAAAACGTAGCTTGTCAAGGGTGAAAGATATATATGTTTCACTATTGGTCGCGATGCAGTCTATGTTTTTATTTTTGATCTTCGAGATTTGTTGCATGATGAGATGTGCATCATATCTACGTGAATAAATTGATTAGGATATCGTATAGTTTTCCAATTCATACACATTTAGGTTACCTGCTTAGATTATGCAGAAAAACTGGAATAAATTTCGGTGCTTTTAACTTCAAATTACAGCTCTGACACGCACACCCCCTGTAGGTTCCCGAATAGTGGTCGTCGTCTCAGGTTTTTACTGACGTTTCCGTGAAAGGTTCATCGCAAACATAACAGTTATTTGCTGACTGATATGAGTTTTCTTCGGCCACCGTTAGTTGCATTGGAATATTTTTCTTCAACTTGTCTGATATAGTGTCCGATTCATTTAAAAGCATTCTCAGAAATTTCAACGCCCCATCTTACGTTTTGTGTTTAATCACATTTATTTGGTCTCACCATTAGGTCCAATAATTGTGTATGAAAACCCGCACGTCGTTGTCGAAGATAACGATGGGTCCGGTAAACAAGTTGCCACCTTTGACTGTAACGATTCGAAATCCGCAAAGATGGTATATGGAACCTATAAAATAAAAAAATTCATTATTTTGAAATTTATCAAATATTATTAAAAATGCCATTTGATTCCATTCGAAATTTTTGAATTTTAAAATCGGTTCTTTATGTGGCATGAGCACGCGCTGCGGGTCGTGAACATAACAATCACGCACATGTTGAGTGTGGAGATCATCAGTGTTGCTTCTTTTCAGACATCGACGGAAATAAAATGTCTTGTGATCATGTTTAGTGAAACCACGGAAGAGACGACTTATGCTTCGAACTAATACGTAGGGTTTAATTTGTCTGTTTGATACCCAGAGTAGATCAGTTTCTCTGGATTCCGGTACTCTTTTGTCACTGACATAGCGAGGGAAAAATGTTAGAATTTTTTTAGTTTATAGGAGTCTAGTTCAAATGGAAATGATATCCCGCACAAATCAAGTTCATTCTCGTACCTTTTACAATGATGTATGTGACTGGGGTGTATTGAATACGCCATGGAAGTTCGGACAGAGGGTACGGCGGGAGAAACAACCAAGACGCCACCCGTGGTGATGATTCAGACGTGCATGCTGCAACTTCCTTCACTATTTTGGCGGGGGTCTCTCCCGTTATCTGACCGTCGAGAAACTCGAAGTCGACAACAATAGATTTTCTTTCCCTAATAGACAACACCGATAAATTACTAAAGGGATACTTACATAACTCCTGTTGGTTCCATTGTGATCTGTAGAGGTAAATATTGGATATTCACTCTGGATATATAACTATTTATACTTTATTACGGGGCTCTCCACAAAATGATGACATTTCTCCACCCAATTGAGTAATTGACCATTTTGTTAATATAGGTGAAAGTAGTGGTTCAAATTTCAATTTAATTCGCATAGTAAAATATTGCTTATTCCGTATATTATAATTAACCCTATCTTCGTACGTTATACATTGTGTGGTTGTATTATCTGAAAAGTCTATTAGACTTATAACCCCTCTTTTAGTTACGGTAGATTTCATCATCTGTAACCCTCTTTCCACACATGTAGAGAAAACGGGGTGTGTCAATCAGACTCGTAAGCCATCTTCAAGTTATCCGTACTTTCACTTATTTGCAACCGTTGCGTCACCCTCTACCGTTTCATCATACTCCGCACAGTCTCCACCCCGCTCCACACAGCCTCCACCCCGCTCCACGCGAATGGACGTTCCACTGTATAAGTTCTGGGACTGGCAGGATTACCCTACTCTCAAACTCTTATCTGATGTAAAATGGTGATAAGATATAGATTAATTGCTAGTGGAGTGGAATTCGTTTTCACATCCATAGACACCAGGCATTATCTAAAAATTTAAATCTTTATTTTCTTTGCAACTTTACCTTAAAAGTATCATTTTACAGTTTCATTATTAATTTATAATATTAGGCTAAGGCTTATGGAATCGAACTTATTAAATAAGCTTATAAAAGTGCTAGGATTAATGTCAGCTATTACTGTCCAAGTTTTAATAATTTAGATAATATAATACTTACAGAAATTTATATAAAGTGCCAAAAAAAGTGTAAAATGAAGTGAAATCGACCGCACGTATTTATTTTCTATTCCGCATTTTTTCTGGTGTCCTTTATTAGGAATTCGACTGCTTTTCTCTAGCAGTCGGCCAAATGAACGGCTCATTTGACCGACTCTTATGCTATATCCTGTCCTATGTCTATAGTGTTAGGTTGACTTATTGAACGGGCAATGTATTCAAAGTATTGGCGCCCCCCCCCCAGCCCCGTTCTTTATACCCAAGCTGGGCCTTCTAAAACGCGACCTAGTGGCCAAATGCATAGTCGACCAAACGAGCAGTCGGTCACATGAGCAGTCGGTCAAATGAGTAGTCGAGAAAATGAGCAGTCGGTCACATGCACTGTCCATTTGGCCAACTGCCCATTTGGCCGACTTCTCAGTCGGACAAATGTGCAGTCGGCCAAATGGACAGTCGGCGTAACGTGTATTTTGTGGTCGGCCAAATGAGAAGTCAGCCAAACGAAACTCTCCCTGGAGTAGTATAGCCTGTAAAGGCCAATTCATACGAGCCAATAGTTTTACAAAACATTGTTGATCAATGCTAGTCACAAACCAAGTTGCTCCGTGTGAATGGATAAAATATTTTCGCAACATGTTGGACGGTCACACAATGTCATTTGTTGGTCAGATTTTAAAGAACGGCCGATTTTTGCAACACGTTGCTTTTATTACACAAAACAAAATGATAATATGAATTTTAAATAACGTTTTTAATATAAGATTACATATTTTGCAGTAAGTAAAGCGATTTTAAGAATTAATATTAATTATCTTTGTCAAAAACTGTTCACCAACAAAATTGGGCAGAAAATGTTGACTGGTGTGAATAAACGTTATAACTATTTATGAACAATGCTTTTTTCGAACTCAATTAAAATGTTCCTTATTTTAGGGTCAAACCGACGACATCGGAGCTATCGGGTTAATCATGTACTTTATGGGTATTCCTGGTTCTCTGACGTTCGGATTAATTACTGACAGAACTCACAAATACAAGTATGTCGCTCTGACACTCGCTCAATAAAGCCATCAATGAGCTAAGCACTTCACATTTTTCTGTACTCCGATTATATTATCAGCGATCCACCAAAACGTTCAACATGCCCACCTTCCATACGAAAAATAATAATAATCAACCAACCTAGGCCCAAGTCCTCTAGGACGTTATTGCCTTTAATTCAGGTGGCCGGGTTAAATTGCGTAGGCGGGTAGTGGTAACATGGACTAACCAAACATATATATGTTTGGTTAGTCCATGGTGACAAGCCCGTCATGCCATGCGAGCCAACCTAACCAACTACTATACTATTCCCGTTAACCTCTACAAGATTTTATGGAAAGTGGAAACCAGTCGGGAGATAACTTACAAAAACCAAATGCATAGTAAAAGGAAACTGCACATTTGCCCGTTTTTCAACGTTTTGGAGGCTATTTTTGAGGGTCAATTATTTGGAAGCCATGCATTTTCGACTCAATTGGATCCAAAGAACACGTCACTTAATTTTTTACATACTTATCCGTAACACCGTGTATATTGACTTAAAAAATATTTTTTCCAAAGTTTTATCTATAAATGCACTCGATTTGGGGGGACCTAAGTGAAAACGTAGAATCTTAACTTCTACCATAGGTTTCCTGAAAACTTCGAACTTGGCCAACCTCCCTCTCACCCCCTATACCAGCGAGCCAATCATATTGTTCAAATTCAAATCTTTTTTTTTAATAGTATCCGCGACACTAGCGACCCTAGTAGGCAGTGGCGAAGACAAGGGGAGGTTTCTGAGTTCAGACCTCCCTTGGGCCTACCTTTGAATGTACTAGATTTTCACCCCCTTCTCGACCCACTCTTAACATTCACATACTTCGACCCCCCCCCCTTGACGAATTTCTGACTACGCCACTGCTAGTAGGAATTCGGGCGAACTCACGAATAACGCATTTTCAAAGTGCTACGCCCGTCAAATGTAATCATGCGCAAGGGGGAAAGAACATGACGGAGAAGTTGGAAATTTTCATGGCACACGGAGGTTGCGTCGAGGCAGACTCTATTTCTTCTATATCTCTTACTAAAACTATTCGCCACCACAGAATTGGAGTAAAATGACGTCATAGCGTTACTCTTCTTACCCACGGCCAACT